>NC_073723.1:90904028-91219248 GCF_023634155.1 Falco peregrinus
AAGAAAATCCATTGAAAATGCATTTTCAAAAAGCATCAATGGCCTTGGTAAGTATATTTTGCAGAAAAAAAAAAAGAAATAAGACAGGAACATCTGCTCTATGTTTCTGGCTGACTAATAAGTTTTTCAACTAAACAGTGTTGTGTATTTTGTAATTTAAACTGTCAAAGTGGTGACTGTACCGTTTGTTCGTACATAAAAAATGATCCTTTTGCTTAGGGCAGGCGAGCAAAGTGGAAGCTGTGTGGTCTAACTGACTGTATTTCACATAGTATGGCAGTTTACATCATCTAAGATGGTACTAGCAGTCCCTGCCCTGTTCTTTTATTAATTTAGATTTTTAAAGAGTTACACTAGTCAAGAAATGCAATCAAGTAATTCCTGCCCATACTATTAACCGCACAAATTTATACAAGAGACTTATCAGCCAGTCTCAGAGTAACTTTCTCTCGTATCTTTACACAATACTTAAACATAGGAAACCCAAACCCATCATCCTGACTTCATCATATAATCATAATATGAACAGAAGTGGCATAATAATAAAGTCCCTTTTCCTCTTTTCCAAAATTTAATTTTCTTTCTCTGTTGAGGCATACATGCTCTGCCAAACAATGAAACTGCAACTACAGTGTTTCCACTTGCTCTTGTACTGAAGAAGCTTTTGTAATTCAAACCATCTGTTTAAAATTATTTTCTGTTCTACATCTTCACTGAGCATCTTAGGGTTTATAATAACAAATGACATCTGTTTTAAATTTTAAATGTGGTTCAGTAAGGCACATCCAAACCTGAGGCAAAGAGTTCAAAGAATATTTAATTTTCTTTTTAACATCACTTGATAATAAAAATTACCCTGCCTGCCTGGAAAAGTCTCTTTTGCCAAAACTTTTCAAGGAGAAATTTGACTATGGCCTGCAAGGTGCCAATAAAACATCATGTCCTAATATATGAATGTACTGCAAATCAGTTATCCCAATGTCAGCCTATGCAATTTCCTCTGAATTATCCTGTAAACATGGGAAATTGTATCCACAAGTTTCCCATGCATAAAAACATACTTGAGAACTGACCAACAGGACAACATTGGCAAAGAGAACAAGGATATTCTGAAGAAACGATGACTGCTTTGAGGCATGAAAGAGAAAACAAGCATCACCCTTTGGTAACACTTGTTAGCTAAGCGGAAAAAACCCAAGAGTAGAAAATCAGCTCTATATCTGCTCAGTATGCAGGCAGATAGAAATTCAGAACATGGAAAAAGCAAAACCCAATAACAATAAAACCTGAGTGGCTTTGCTGCGAATCAGCTGTTTCACTGGGCCACAGCATTTGGGGGGCCTGCACCTGTTTTCAGGAGGTATCTGCAAATCCTCTTGGGTATTTCTTGACTTCTTGACTTCTGAGCAATTACCCCATCAGCAAGTCTTCTTCAGGTACCACTGTTCTACAGCTTAACATTGTGTTTTCATCTCAATACAGACTTTTTAAATTTTTTGTGCTGCCAAGAGTGTTTTGCATTACTCAGATTTCTCTATTCTTGCAAAAAATATTTTTCCACCCCCCGTCATGGTTTTCCCTTGCTCGGTTTGGAGATCTTGTAGACAGATTTTTCATTTTTCAAGTTTTATGGGATAGTTTTGGAGAAAGAATGTCAGTCTGACAGTGTCTAACAGAACCCAGCCGACTGACATCCATGGTTTATAGGGCCAAGGGACAAATGACACTTAAGCAAATGCACGTGCCTGGAAGACAGCTTGCCACAGCAGTCTTCTTGTCTCATTGGAGCCCTCCATAGCAATCCAAGGCTGAAGGCCCCCTGAGATATTTTTAAAGAGATGTGCAATAAGATTATGCAATAAAGCACATGCACCAGTACAAGCAGCACAGTTCTTCCCTTTAGCAATAAAAGGGACAAGGATCAAACTCTTTTAAAGTCATACAGAAAATATTAACATAGCACACACAGGGAAAAGGAGGGAAAGAACAACTTTCAGCTGCATCAAGCTTTGCAAAACCAGCTTGCACATGTATTCTGTATGCACGCAGAGAAGAAAGCACCCTGACAAAAAAAACCCAAAACACTAAACAGTCCTTAAAGTATGTTCCAGAGAAGCTGGTACGACTAAGGAAGTCTTAATAAAACGTAACTTCTGTCAGCTTTTAAGTCACCTTTTCTTACCAATATCAACCACTACAAATAAAGAAGAATGATGTCAAATAGTAACAAGCCACATCTGTTGGATCTTGCACATAAGCCTCTGAATGCCAATTTTCCAATAGCTTCAGACTGAAGGAAAAAACGGACTGCAAGACAACCTTCTAAGCACAAAGTAACACTTTAAATAAAAGGAATACAGAAGTCAAATGATCGATTTGTAGGTTCCCACCCTTTCCAAAGTTGGGGGGGGTTATTTGTTTTTGTTTTTTTTTAAAAAAGGACTTTGGAGCTTTTGAGTTCAAAAGTACTACTTAATTATGCTAGCCAGTTGAATATAATGTATAACTGAATACTATTTCACTGGCTAGCATAATCAATATTTTATATACATTTACCTACCAAACTTCAGCCCACAGCCAACAGTTCCACCTCGACACAGAGGCAAGTCACGTTTCCCACTGAGAAAAAAACCTCCTTTAAAGCCCGAGGAGAGCATACATAAGGAAAGCAACCCAAACCGGAGAGGCGTTACAGGACACAAGGCAGCGGCGAGCACCGCAGCCCTGCCCGGCGGGGGGCGGCGGCCCCGGTCCACCCCCGCGGAGGTCGGGCGCTCTCCAGGGTCCTGCAGCGCTCCCGGCCCCGCCCGTCGCGCCCCGGGTAACCCCACCCTGACCGTGCTGCTCCACCACGCACACCCCCAACTCCTTCAATCACCAAATGAAACAAAGGATTTAACTAAGAATTGCAACAGCCAAGCTGTAAAGTGCAGCAAAACGCTAAAAGGATGGATTGTATCACTTTCAAGACAGCACTCAAGGTCTCAAGTAGTAAGCATATACAATATCTGTCCCAAGGCTACTCTGAGGAGTAATAATCAATCTTTACACAAAGGAGTCACCTCCTCTTTAACTCCTCCACTACCAACCATAGTTGCAAGTTGTTCACATCGAAAGGCACTTTCCTAAACGTGCATAAGACATCAAACCCACTCAAATTATCAGTTTCTGCAGCCTGCAATACTTACACTCGCTTTAGAATACTTCTTTTTGCCCCTAGAGCGATCTCTACTCACAAAGAATTAACATTCATTATCATCTTGATATATCAACTTGTAAATGCCCCCTATTGAAACGCTGTAAGCTTACATTTGTTTTTAAGGCAAAACCAAGCAACTCTTCATTTTCTATAAGTCACCTTTATTTGTCAGTTGCTGACTGGCTCTAATAGAGACAATAAATGGTTTCTGGAAACAACCTGTATTCTGCCTCTTTGCAATATGGGGCACTACTGATTTAAAATGAAAGCTCCCCATCACCCAAACTTTTTTGGCAAAAAAACAGCAGTAGCTTCATTGTAGAAAAAAAACCAACAAACAAAAACAAAAACAAAAAAACCACACAACGCAGAGAACAAGACAAAAACTGTTGGACAGAGACCCAGAGGACACAGATGGGCAACATCTCCCCACTTCTCAAATTACATCATCTTCCCAAACTGGAGAATCATTTGTAGTTTCCTGATCTCTCTTGCTGGCAAGAAGGGAGCAATAAAACACTGGTAGGTAGAAGATTCCAAAGATATTATAATTACTGTTATGAGACAGACACCAAATACAGTTTCATGTCAAGCACACAAAGGCAAAGCTTACCTATGTTAGTATATGCTAGTTTTGAGATGACAGAAAAAAGTCTGTTACGCACTTCTGTGTAGCAGTTATTCACCTGTACCCTACCATCTGTAGACACCTGCTTGTAATTAAAAGTATGTTATCTGAAATATTTCAGACCAGAAAGACAAATATATTTTATCAGGTATTTTATAAAAAAATGGCTCCTGTGGTAGTAGCAGTTCAAAGAATACAAGGTCTTCACAGTCACAAATACTGCAAGAAAAACACAGCCAGTAACAGCTCCAGAGGGCTGTTCTGCCCTCCTCTGCTCCTGCTGCTTACCCTCTTGCCAAACTTATTCCTTGGGCTGGCACAGCCATCTGTACAACTGCATAGTCAAGCAGACTGGAAAATGAATGCAAATGAAAGTAAACTCAAGCGAATAAAAAAAAAAAAAAAAAAAAAAAGGAAGGAAGAGTAAAGATAACTTTGCTGTAGTTTAGTTCCCCAATCTAATTCCCAAAACAAACCTCTGTGTTGGCACCAGGACAGGACTGCATCTCCTCCTGACAACAGTGTTAACTCAGCATGTTCAAAGCAAGCCCTAAGACTCCTACTTTGTTCTCAGAAGCCTGCATGTCACACTAGCTGTATTCCTTTTAACACCATAGTTTACCGCATGACCTCCCCCACAGGCAGTCTTAAGTCTCTCTTATCATATTTCCCCCTTATATTTGAACATGACTGAAAAGCAGCAGGCTTTATATGGAAAATATAAGGGTGGGTTTGTTTTTTTTTTAAAAAAAACAACTGTGCAAATACTAAACTGGAAGAGGAATAAGGTGAAGCAGGCAACCCTCAAAAACACAGGGCAGCAGCATGAAGTCTGCACAGCAATATCTCTGCAAGTTGGCCCATGCTTCTGCAGTGACAGGAATAACTGAGACCTTTTCAATATCAAGCCTTAATCGTCTTGACCTCCACAAAGCTTCAATAAAAGAGACCTTAAATTCAGGCAAAACAGCTTTTTGTTTGAATTTAGTCCTTCAGACCTCAGAATTCAAGAATGACTTGAAAATTATCATTTTCATACTTCAGTGCACCGTTTCCCTTCCCCAGCTACACTGTACTTCACCCTGGTGAGGCATGGTAAAGCACACCATAGAGTGACAGCTTTTTGTGTAGCCTACACTTTCCAGGCAATACACTCTATCTTCTAGACCAGGGTGAAGAAAGCCCAAGCAATTCAGTACTCTAGTGTTTGTAGAGCCATAAAAGGTCGTATCTCTTATTCTCAAATTATGTCTCCTCACTCAACTGTTAACAGTATTTTCTCCTATCTATTCATTCTCACAAAACCATAATACACACATCATGAAGCTTGAACAAGTTTTCTAAAATACTCCTTGGGCTCTGAGTGTGTTTGCTCGCTGTATTTTTGATGGCAGGCTTTCAAATACTCACTGTTCACAGTAATGCCTCAAAACAATTTTAGAGGTAGAAAAACACAGCCAAACTTCAATTCAAAGCGATTTTGGGGGGTTGTTTTGTTTAATTCAGGTCCTCATCTGACTTCATAGGACATTATCATATTTTTGGTGAGGCTGAAAATATTTTCAAGAACCCCTTCACAGTGCTGCACTACATTTATTTCAAATCCCAATTTAACAAACACTTCCCAAAATCGGTTTCTCCAGGTAAAGCTAGCCTATACTTAACAGACAAATAACTACTGATACAAGCTATTCTCATTTAGAAACTATGCCCTTAAAACTGCAAGGGACAGATAGAGTTTCAGAGAAATGGCAGAGATCTTTAAGCACAAACTACCAATATTATGAGTCTCAACATCTGCATTATTCAGCTCCTGCAGAATATAAAAGCATTTTTGAGGTTACAGTGTTTACAAAATATTGAAATTATTTTTTTTGTAAGGTCTGAAAATAAACTTAACAATCGTAACTTCTGTAAAGTTTCTTTTGAAAGGGGCTAAAAGTTAGTCTTAAACATACACAGACAAAGATTCTTTCAGGCAGCTCAATTTTAGAAGACTACTTCAGCAAGAGTTGGCAGAACTCACATATCTGCATTATTTTAAAGTAGAGATCAGTTTTGTTTCAGATTTTCCATTATTTTGTTCCCTTTGCCTTGATTGGGACTCCAATCAGATAAAAAAAGCTACTCTGCTTCACTGCAGGACTCACTAGAACACAATAATACATTTCAAGTATTCAGCACAGAAAAACTTGATATGGGCCTAATAAGATTATTATTTAAAAACAAAATTAACCTCATCTGTAGAAGCTGAAACACAAAAACCCTTATAGTGTGACTTAAATAAAGCATTCACTCAGTGTGAGAGCAATTGACACCACACCAGAGTAGCACAGAAAGAAAACATAATTTACACTCACACGACCCCACCAAACAGCAGAGAGGGAACCTGAAACTGGTCATATGTTTGAGTTCATTAAACTCTGAAGCACTAGGTCAAGATTTAACACTCCTACCAAAATCAACACAGTAAAAGCAATGACTGAATTTTTGCTACTTATTCTCCATCTCCAGAAGTGAAAGTTTAAAAGTTGATGAAAAAACATGCATAGACTGAAAAAATTATTTATATACCTCCAGCTCAAAAAAATTCTGAAGATCTTTTTTCTACAAGCCACTTCTATTTTGGGTACTAAGCTTGACAGACCTGTTTTTAGCCATCAAGCCTTCCAAGATGTATTTAGGCATACTGTTCTTCAGTGCTTTAAAAGTTAGAAGAAACACTAACTCCAGTAAGAGACAAAGCAGCTTGAACAACTTGCCTCTCAGAATGACTACTGAATAATTTAAGAAAAAAATTAGTTTGTAGCTGTCAGCCTTAACTAGGCCTATATATTGCTTTATTTCTAGAACTCATGCATCTTTTTCTGCCTTGCACATCCTCCAAGATACTATACTTTTATCAGGTTTTCTTCTCAGGTGCCTCAAAATAACATCCCTTCGGTATACCATAAGAAACTAGTTTTAAGCATATTTTTAAAAGCACATTTTTCTCCAGCTCTGGAGAATTTTTTAATTTTAAATTTTAAAATTTTAGTTTAATTTAAATTTAAATTTTAAATTTTAAAAGCACATTTTTCAGCTCTGGAACAGACATTTTAGCCGTGTTAGCTTTATCCCAGCCATCCATAAATTATTTTGAGTGACAGCTGTAAATATTTCAGTTAGTTTCATAAACCCCAACAAACCTTTTTTGAAATACCAAAACAGAGAAAAACATTTACATTATTTCAGGCGAAGAACATTGAAAAAAATAGTCCTTACTGTAACTGCACACAGAAGTCGGCAAAAATGAGTCTCTCAAAATTAAGAAAGGCAGAACCTAGGGCTTGAACGACCTTTAAACTTTAAGCCACATGTAACCGCTACCGATCGCCACTAGGGGCCGCTACAGGACACCCGTAAGCATTTCCCTCCATTTTAAGGGAAGAGGCAGAACACCAGCCCATCAACTTTTAACAAACTCATGCTAAACATGCTTTAACTCCCCAGAAATGAAAGTACACAAGATTTCTTCAAGGGTTCCTAATCCCACCGGAGCAGCAACAGTAAGATTTTTTTACTCGCATTTTTATTGGGGTCTGAGTCAAATTTTAAAGCATTTTCAATATAATGCCATTTTACCTTATGCTACAACCAGTTCACACTCCACTAGTTACTCTGTTTTTGTGTATCAGTAACATAAACCAGTACGTTAACAAAAGAATTCAAATTTTATTGTAGGACAGAATGCAAAATTGAATACACTATTTACAAATTTACACAAATTAACAACAGATGGAAAGCCAGTCTTTTATAGCATACTATCATGATATGAACAGAATAGTTTGTCGTCATAGTACTGAATATTGCTTCTAGATTTCTGTATTACCGCAACATGTTGCCACTATTTTATTGCCAAGATTTCGGCAATATTCTGCTCTCAGTAAAGCAAATAACTCCTAGTGAATCAACTTGATGCAAACAGCGCTCCTATTAATAGGAACGGGGCACGATTTACATATATATATAAAAAACCAGAACAGAAACCAATGCTGATCTTGTTCTTCATCATGTCTAGTAAGCTGAACTTCCTTGGTTAGCTAACAGTGCCTATTGCTACACTCAAGATTCAATTTGAGTTTCTTGCCAGGTAACACACAAGGTTAACAGCTTCACATCGTCTTTTTAGCAGCAGTAACTCATGACCACCCGTGCCCCCACACTTCCCAGTTTCAGGCCTACCAGGCACACTTCCTGCTGGACTATGGCTCACCCCTGCCGGGGGCACAGAGCCCAGGCCGCCCAAGCACCGGCCCGGCCCAGGACACCCCGCTCAGCGCTGCCCTCTCCAGGCAACCCCACACCGACCCAACCAACCAACCCAGGGTGACGGCGAGCTGGGCCCTACCCGGGCGCTGCAGCCGGGTCCCACACCCCACCACCGCCCTTACGCCACCGGGCGGACCACCGCTGCCAGGCCACTAGCTCAGCCAAAGCTCTCTGGAGACCAGAGGAGCAGGCCTGCGCCTGCACCTGCCCCCGCAGCAGAAACCGGGTGCCGAGAAACCCACCCGGCCGCAGCCCACCCCCACCGGGGCACCCGCGGCCCGCGCTCAGTGCGCAGGCGCCAAGACTCACTCCTCTCCTCTGCCGCGAGCCCAATGGCTTCCGCTTCCGCCTGTCCCTTCCCGCTCCTCGGCCACACCCCTGCCCTGGCGCCACACGCGAGCCCCGCCCCTCGCAAGGCACCTCCTGCTCCCTCGGGCCCCGCCCCGAGACCCCGCCCGTCTCTCGCGTGCAGGGGGCGGGCGCGAGGCCTGGACGGGAAGGGGCTGAGTGCTGGGGCGCTGCTCGGGGTTGGCGGGGGGAACTCTCGCGAGAGTTGGGACCCGGAAGCGGTAGTGAGGCCGGTGGGAAGGCGGCTGAGGAGGCGGCGGTGACGGTGGTGGGAGGGAGTCACTGTTGCTGCCGGCGGCAGCGCCCGCAGCGGCGAGGGGGGCTGGCAACGGCCCTGGCCCCGGCCCTGGCACTGGCCCTGTCAGAGGTGGCTGCGCCGGTGGCGGTTCCGCGCAGGCTTTGCCGAGGTAGCGCCTCGGCAGTGGTCGCGCCGTAAGATGGCGGCGGCGGGCGGCGGCAGCAGCGTGAACCCCTTCCTCAGCGACTCTGAAGAGGACGAGCCCGAGGAGTCCAGGCCCGGCGGCGGCAGCAGCAGCAGCAACGAGCCGGGCGGGCCGGCATACCCGCAGCAGCAGCAGGAGGCGGCGGCAGCCGCGGGGAGCCCCGAGGAGCTGCCGGGTTTGCGTGCGGCGGCGCCGGGCGATGCCGGCGGCGGTGCGGGGGCGGGCGGCGGGGTCGGCGCGGGGGAGCCGCAGCGGCTGTCGATGGACGCGATAGCGGCGCAGCTTCTGCGGGACCAGTTCTTGCTGACGGCGCTGGAGCTGCATACGGAGCTGCTGGAGAGCGGCCGGGAGCTGCCCCGGCTCCGCGATTTCTTCTCCAACCCCGGCAACTTCGAGCGGCAGAGCGGCACGCCGCCCGCCGGCGGGGCCCTGGGCGGCAGCGCGCTGGGGGGAGCAGGCGGCAGGGAGCCCGGCTCCGGGCAGCTCAGTAAGTGGCTCGAGGGAGGGAGTGTCGGGCCGGGGGCGGCGGGCGGTGCGGGCCGGGGGCCTGGGGAGGAGCGGCAGCCGCCGCTGGAGCTGGGCAGGGGCGCCTCACGGCGCAGCCCTCGCCGGTGCGTGTCGGTAGGGCATTTGAGCGGGCGGGGAGAGCGTCTGGCGTCGCTTTTTGTTTGCTGTCCCCTGCGTGTGGGCCTGGGGGGTGCGTGGGAGCGGGGCAGCCGGGGGCTGGGGAGATGGGGTGCTAGGACAGATGTTACCTTGGTCCCGCTCCACGTACCTTATGGAGCCTCAGCCTTCCTGTGAAGGTCACGTGTGTGCCAAACGTGGGAGAAACATCAGGGGTGGAAATTTCAGCCTTACTTTTTAGTTGTGTTGGGGTTTCTTGTGCCTTCTTCAGTGCCTACGGTCAAGAGAGATGTTGTGTGCTGTTAGGAGAAAGAGCTGGGTGTTAAGGCATGGCTGCTAAATGTAAAAGTCTGAAAACTGGCAAAAACGGGCTGTCAGGAGCCAGCGTGTTATTTCTGCTGATGCACTGGAATGGTTATGTCATCCAGGGATGGGTCTGAGTTTCGTAGGTCATGCACAATTAACACAATGTTTCCTATAATTAGTGCTGGCATGTTTACTAAGTGTCTGCAGGCTTTGGCTAACCATTTTGGGATTTGGAGTTGGGGAGCAGTACATATACTGAGTTAGTATAGCTTTCGGGAGAAAAAGTGGTACAGATATTAGGAAAATAGTCACGTAGCTGGCCCTAAGAGCTTTTGAGTTTTAGTATCAGATGACTTACAGTAAAATCACTTGTGTGTCTTATCAACGTTAATGTCAAGAAATGTAGAGTTCTGAAGAGGAGGCAGTTTGTGGAAGTGGCATTGAGACAGAGAAGCTGGCCAGCCACCTGACTTTTGAGGATTTAATGAACTAATGGGAAGGTATTGAAATGAAAGTTGTTGTGGTTAGTGGACAGTTGAAAGACTATTTATGTGTATTCTAAGACACCTAAAGTTATTTTGTAAGCAGTCCTGTATCTTTGTTTGTTTTAAAAAATGTTTCTAGTGTTGCGAAGCCATGCAGTTAGACTTAAAATTTGGAAAGAACTAGTAGTATCTAGTAGTATCTAGATGGCTGGGATAATAGACTGTATCTAAGCTTTCTACTTGTTATTGGTTTTCAACATCTTTTAAAAATGGTATGGATTTTTTTTTTAATAATTCATGCTGTTTTATTTATATTCTGGTTATCTTGGTTATGAACGCCTAGAATTTCATACTTGGTTTTGTCCAGCTGAGATCTTCGGTGTGGCCATCTTTATGATAAGATTGGTGAATGTTGCAAAAACTCGTTCTTCGAGGCTTCAAACTGATACAAATTTCTGTTTCATTAAAAGCAGCTTCCCTGGGGATTCCAATCAATTCATCTGATTGATTAAACATTCTCTTTTCTTTGTTAACATGATAAATTGTTTCCACTTATTGATAATGTGTGTACTCCAGTAGAATTAAAAAACTGCAACCTGTGTAACTGGTGTTGTGCATGCAAAAAAAATGGCCAATGTATGCTTCTGTGAGAGCATAGTAATGATTATTGTCCTGACTTGCTGAATGATAGATAGTGATGGGACATCACTGTTAAAAAAAAGGGGGGAGGAGGCAGTGGGAAGAGATGTGTGAGGGGGCACTAGAACTTATTTTGGAGCAGTTTAACAATGTCATGTGTTAAATATCATGCTAGACCTTAGGTTAAAGGTTAAGTGTCGTGAAATCTGATGTGTACAAGGTTAGAGGATGCTTTTCAAAGGATTTTTTTGTCTCAACAAGGATTCAAAAGGCAGTTCACGTTGAGTGACATTGAAAGGTGACAGATCGAGAACAATGAAAAAAAGATTTTTTCTATAGCTCAAGTAGATTTATATTTTTTTTTAACTTACTGCCGTCAGACTTTCTTGCAGTCTGGAGTCTAGCACTGAACTATCAATTGTGACAGTGCTGTTCAGCCTGCTTCTGGTTAATGTCAGCAAGAGATGATGGTCTTATGCCTCTGAATTTATGCTAATTTCCAAATGTTAAAAAACAGATTGCAGAAGACTCTTAATAGGCTGACAATTATATGGTCTTTGAAAGAATTCATCTCTTTTTCCCTCTTAAGCATCTGGTATTGTTGGATTTAGGTAGAAGACTAAGGCACCGGTCAGATGGAAAAGTAAGTTTGGATAGTTTCTGAAGGTGGTTAAAAAGTTCAGTTTTGTTGAGAGGTCCAGTCTGTTGTGCTCACATTTGTAGATCCTCACATGAAGACTTGTGGAGAAATATATATGAGTAGTTCAGGTACCTTCTCTCGCTTTTATGTGCCAGAAGGTATCTGAGAATAAACCAATAGTTTTCTTCATAGAAACTATTGATGTAGAAAGTAGCAGAGTTTGGAATGATTGTCACTTCAAGGTCAGTAGAATGTTATGCTTCAGTGAATAAAAATTCTTCATGTGGTCAGATTAAAAAAGAAGCAGCTTTTTATTTCTGTTGATACCTAAAGTCAGAATTTCTTCTTGGCACGAGCTTTGTACCTGCTCTTCCCTGTCCCAAAGTTAGATGAATTTCTGTGGGTTTTACACTGAGGTTTTTAATAATCTGAGTGGATGGAGAAAAAGTATGACTGTCAATTCTTATTGAATGTGAAGTATGTTTGGAATGCCGCCTGAGGATTTCCACAGAGCAATAGAAAGCTTTCATACTCTGCATTCCTATACAGAATGGGAGAATTTCAGTGCAAGTGTTCATTGGCACTTCTCAGAATCCTTTTAGGCAAGCTAAACTATGAGTGCATGCTGCTATTTCTTTTTTTTTTTGTCTTTCTCTTTATAGACTGCTATGAAGAGATTCAAATGAAGTTTCATAGGATTTAAAACAACTAGCATCATGTGGTCAGCTAGTGACTTAGAAGCTGGTTTGTCTTTGAACCATGTTTCAGAGCACTTGGTTACAAAAGCAAACGATAGATGGCTAGGATTTCTTAGTTTTTTGCAAAAACACCCATCCATTTTCCAGCAGTGGTAATGTCACTCCTGCGAACAGAGATTAAGATATACTGTAATGTAAAATATGGAAATGTATATTGTATCTAGCAACTTTGCTCTTCTAGCCTGAAGCAAATTCTTATTGTGGAGTCAGCACTGTGCCTTTAGATGCACAGCGCTTGTGTAGTCATCCTTCATGTTCAGTATCTCTGCTAGATCTTCACAAACTTCTATGACAGCTTCTTCCATTGGTTTCAATAGCAGTGCCCTCCACATCTGCGAGACCATTTTGGTATGGTTTGGAAGTCTCTCCTTCATACAGTGTTCCATATCTTTTACAAGGCTTTGGTTAGGACCTACATATTAAACTTGAATTTGTGTCCCCTTGCGTATCATCTTTGCATAAGAAAGTACAATACAGATTGAGACACTTGAAATTTAGAAATAAAACTGTGGCTCAAATGTCTCATCCTCGTTCCTGAACCTCAGATGTTTTCCTGTATATACGTATGACTAGAATTCAAGCTTGGACATTGTGGGTGAAGAAACCTTTTTGGTTTTGGGTTGTTTTTTGGGGTTTTTTTTATGTCTTTGATTGCTATGCTTGGCAAATGCCTTTACTGAAGGGAGCAGCTTACACATAACTAGCTTTAGTCTTAAAATGTGCCTTCATGGCTACAAAAGTTCAACATTCTCAAAGATTTAAATAGCTTTAATGAAAATCATAAAGAAGGGGCTTGAATATTTAAGTTGCATTTACATTTTTCAGGAGTTGATTTGTTTCTAGTTATTTCCAAAATAAGTTGCTTATAACTTTCTGGGAACTTGATTCCAGTTATATTAAGCTAATCTGTGAGTACAAAAATATAATAAATTGTTGCTACTTCTTCATAGTAAGCTCCTGGCTTTGCTTACACTGTGAGATAATTTTTGTTTGTTTCAGATATTGTGAAGTATCTCTGGTTTTGTTTGTAACCTTTCAAATTCAGAAAAGCCATGTGGGAAGACTGTATTGATTATGCCTTTGTGATAAAGGGGTGTCTTGGTGACAGCTCTCAATCCTGAGTTGCAGACACTGTAGCTATATGTAGGCCCTTGTCATGACCAGTCTTTCACCAGATTTTTGTTTTGTGTGAATATATAGCAGAACAGAGCTACCTCAATAAATATCATTCTAAGAAATATAGGAAACTGTGAAGACAGATAACCTCTGTTCTTGTAATGGCTAGTTCTTTCTTTGTTAGGTGTTTTGTTGTCAGTTCAACTCTTTTGTTTGCTGCTTTTTGAAGGTAAGCAAAAAATGTATACTTGTCTTGGCTGCCTTTCCAGATGTTGTGACATGGAATGACAACTTGTGCGTAAGACACTGGTTTTACTACCCAGTTTGGGAAAGGTGCTCCTCTTAGTAAGGACAGGATGGAAAGGTGCAGTTAAATAGGTAATCAATGCTGCTGGTGTCGGCAGATGGGAAAGACTGAATATTGTCTCGTTAAAAGTACAGAAAACAGTTAGAAAGTAATAGGTTTGTATGTAATGCTGAAGGGCAGCTGAGTTCCTTGCAGACCTGACAGAAAACACTAATGCCTGGATGAGACCTGAGAGGTTTCATAGTGCTCTGATGTTGGCTTTACTGACAGAGAAGCCACGGGAACTTTCTTCAGTTGTGACTGCTGTAAACCCTTCTCCGTTTCACTGACGGGTATTTCTGAAAAGTTTTCAGTGAGATGTGCTTCATAGCTTAAGAGTGTTTTAAAGACTTCTGCAACTGTTGGAGTTGTCAGATGAATGAAACCAGGTCTGCTGGAAGCTGTTTCTGATGGATAAGTGGATAGGTTAAGCTTTGGCTGATATCTGTGTTGGGGTGATTTGGGATATAATGGTAGATACTTCGGAAGACAGGTTAGTCCCCCCCGTAAGGGTATAACTACACAAAGAAATAACAAGATAAGGTAGCATGAGGTAAGCATGACGTTGATGGGCAAAGGAGGACAGACTAGTAGCCACTACTACTAGGCAGGCAAATATCAAGTTATTACTGAGTACCAAGTGTACCATAGTTTACCTTGTAATGGTACTTGCATGTTGTTGTTCTCCTAGAATGTTTGCAGATATGCTATGGGAATTTAGCTGCCTTTTAGTCCTGACTTGCTGTTCTGCCCCTGGGCTAGTTACTGTTACTTTTCTATGTTGGGGAAGGCAGAAGTGAAACTGTATATAGGCATCGCAGTTACTATGGGTGAGTTCAACCATGGCTTGGTTGAAAGCTTCAGCAAAGCAAGCAGGCTTTATGCTGAAGCACACATTTCCTTCTGACGGTATTGCTGTTAGGAAAAGGAGAAGTTTTTTTGAGGGAAGTGAGACAAAAAGGAAAACAGCAATAAGGTTAGCTAGAGCTTTGCATTTCAGAATCAACCACTGAAAGCTTCTTTAAGCTCCCCTGTTTATAATTTCAGTTCCATATATGTTATACTGAGTTTCCTATTGCTTTTATTCCTCTGAAAATTATCTTTTTTTTTGACTGGAGATGTGACTTGTAAAATTTCCAGCAAGCACTCTCTCAGCTGAGCAGAATTTACATGAGCTTCATTACCTGATATAAGAAGGTTTGTCTGGTGTTTGCAAGGAAGTTGTGATCAAGAAGGTATTGTTATCAGCTGTGTTGGAAGCTGTGCAGGCCATCATCTCTGTTAATTTAAAATTTGTAAATACTGGACTTCTGTGTTATATAAACCCAGAATTACTGGAAGTGTGGGAAAAAAATCTTCTTCAGGAAGTTCTCATACTTTCAAACTAAGATTTGTTACAAATTCTGAATTAGGTAGCTATGTATATGGAACTATTTAAAATATATCATGAGAAGTCTTTTTCCTGTCAGTATATAAAGACAGGTCGTAAAACCATATGCTGTTGTATGTTCAAAGTTATAACTCTTTATCTTCAATGTATTGTCTTTGATTTTCTAGTGTATTGTAAAGATTCAGGTTTGAGAAACTGAGTTGAACTCTCCTTGAGCATAAGCTAAAACTTTGAGTGATTCAGTAAAGGTTGTAGGCCTTGTATTTTTATTTATGATGCATGTGCCTGAGACATAGCACGAAGTATATTGACTTTGTTGGATGAAAAATTAAACAAAAAAATAATTTAAAGTTTGGGGCGGGTGTGAGGGAGGTGTTGGTGGGGTTTTTTTTAAGACCAAGCTGAAAAAGCCTTTGAGAAATACCGAACTCTTTACCCTGGTGCGCTGTAGGGGAGAAGCAATTTACTTCCTCCCTTCCTGCAATATAATGCTGCATGATGGTGACGCAACTGATTGGTTTGCTGTTGAATTAAAGGAAATACTCTTACGTAAAAACTCCCAGAATAAGAATTTTGTATTTACATAACACGTACTTTTTCATCGTGGTTTGAAATTGGAGGGGAAAGTGTGCTATCAGCTGGTTTGTTTGTTGTTTGACAAAACTGTTGTAGTAAGAGAAATTATGGCAAAAACTGTCACGGAATTACAGCATGATTGAGGTGGGAAGGGGCCTTTGGAGGTGTCTGGTCCAATCCCCCTGCTGAAGCAGGGTCACTACAGCTGGATGCCCAGGACTGTGTCCAGGTGGCTTTTAAGTATCTCCAGGGATGGAGACTCCACAACCCCTCTGAGCAACCTGTGCCGGTGCTCTGTCACCCTCACAGTAGAAAAAGTGTTTCCTGACATTCAGAGGGAGCACCCTGTGTTCCAGTTTGTGCCCGTTGCCTCTGGGCCTGTCAGAGGGCACCACTGAGAAGAGCCTGGCTCTGTTCTCTTTGTGCTCTCTCTTCAGGTATCCATACACATTCATGACATGTCCCCTGAGCCTGCTCTTCTCCAGGCTCAGCAGCCCCAGCTTTCTCAGCTTCTGCTTATGGGAGAGATGCTATGGTCTCCAGTTGCTAGTTTTAATTTTTTTTCCTTTTAGTAATTTTTTAATTCTTTACAGAATCCATGTGGACACACATTGTTAAAACTTAATGTCATGGTTTAAACCCAGCTGGCAGCTAGGCACCGCACAGCCACTTGCTCGCTGCCCCCCACAGCAGGATGGGGGAGAGAATCAGAAGAGTGGAAACCAGAAAACTCATGGGTTGACATAAAGGCAGTTTAATGAGACAGAAAAGAAAGAAAATAATAATAATGAGGATAACAATGATAGTAATTATAAAAGAATTAGAATACACAAAACAAGTGGTGCACAATGCAGTTTCTTGCTATTCGCTGACTGATGCCCAGCCAGTTCACAAGCAGCAACCCCCGGCCAGCTTTTCCCCAGTTTATATACTGAGCATGATATCATATGGTACAGAATATCCCTTTGGCCAATTTGGGCCAACTGTCCTGGCTGTGTCCCCTTCCAGCTTGTTGTGCCCCTCCAGCCTTCTCACTGGCAGGGCCTGAGAAGCTGGAAAGGCCTTGACTTCATATAAACACTACTTAGCAACAGCTAAGAACATCAGTGTGTTATCAACATTATGCTCATCCTAAATCCAAAAGACAGCACTGTACCAGTGACTAGTAAGAAAATTAACTCTATCCCAGCCAAAATCAGGACACTTAACTGGAAAATTTAATGCTATCCTGAGATAAATATAGAAATCATGGAAAGAGGAGCAGACTAGAATTGAAATATGAAGAAAACTGAGAGAATACAATGCCTCAGAATTAAGATGGGTATTATCTATACACTTTTAAGTAGTCCCTCAGCAAAGACAGCCATTTAAGGATTAGATTGATACAATTTTGCTTGATGTCAGGGAGTATAAAAGAAAGCTGGATTACTGTGGAAAATGGAAAGATCCTTGTAATGAAAGTTAATTGATACATTTTGGGAAATGCAGTGCTGCAACTTCAAGCATATGGAGTGACTTTGATGGCATTGATGCTTTCTGATTTCTGCTGAAGCCAGCTGGAGTCTTGAGCTGGAAGATGTACCTCTATACCATGTTTCTCCCTTAACTTTTTTTATTTTGGGAAGCTCTGGTAGCTCAAGCACACTGCAGCAGATATGTATGGAGCAAGGCTGGGTTTGATGCTTTCCCCAAGGTCGTATACCTCTGGACCTCAGCATTCACTGCAGTAACATTCAAATGCCTTTGTGTAGGGCTGGCTAATCTGGATACTGCCTGAGGCTGTCTATGCAGTAAGCCCCCCACAAAAGCAGTGTGTTGTTGGTATGGCTTTTCATGGTATCGGCTCAGGTGCATCTGTATTTTAACACACAGTCACTGAATTGGGTTATTTCTATACTAGGATGCAAGATCTGTTTTCTACATGTACTTTAATCTTTCTCATGAGCATCTGCTGTGTTCCTGTCATGGGACAGAAGGTTATCTTTTTGCTGCGATGTATCTGCAAAGTATTTGTTTTACATATCTGGTGATTGTTGGGGTTTGGGTTTTTTCCTTTTTTCCCCTGCTGTTCTTAGCCAGCAAGCATAGGTTAGTTTTCTCCAAGTAGCTTTAGGGTTTTTACCCTCATATACTTTCTATGAATTTTCATAGCTTGTTAGTAATATGAAGTAGACAAATGTATTGATCATCTGTTTTCAATCTGATTTGGATTGCCCGCCATGGACTGGTATTATCTGGTAGTCTTGAATGCCCGTTCTAGGTAATTGGTAAGTGGATTGTTCTGACAGCTTAAAAGTTAATGTTACTCTTAACTTAGTTTCCTTTTCATTTGATGATGCTCTGAGGACTGCTTTTCAGAACCTGCCAACTTTGAAAATTCAGCAGGTCTCATTGGGTAAGAATATCTGGGGGAGAGCAAAAGAGGCACTTGCAGTTGCTAAACAAGGTCTGCTTACAGCTGTTTCTTCCTGCATGTAACCATACAATTCATGTAAAGCCTGGCTTAAACTGGGAAAGATTTTGTCCTAGTATATGGAATATCTGGTGGAAAGCTGCTCTGATCTTGTTTGGGAGGGATTCACTTTGCACTGCTTCTTACTCCATATGGATGTTAATCAAAACCAGATTTCCAGTAGCCAATTATTTGATGAGTTTAAAATGTGGTTAGCCAGCTATTTCGCTCCTCAGCTTAAAATACAGCAACAGTCTTGTTTCAGGGTTACAGGTATTTTTCGGTACAAGTAAACACTTAGTTAGAGATGCAAAATGAATTTGTTTTGTAGAAGGGTAGTATCATTATTACTTCTCCTTGAATGTCAAGGAAAAAGATAGAGTGCTTGGGCTTTGTATGCACCATTTGGTTAATTGTTAGTACATGATGATGGTTTCCTGTGATCTTGGTGAAAATACGACAACTAACTGGCTGCTTTACCAACTAATAGTTTTTAAAATCAGTGTAGATGTTATGCTTATGTGAAGATCATTTAATAATTTTTTTTGTATAAGACTGAAACTTATTTCTGCTTAATTCATGTACTGTAAAACTATGGTGAATGTGATCCCTCTTGGTGTCCCTTTAGGTAAGCTGATAAAAATAAACTGCTTTTACCATCAGAATGAATGAAACTTAACCGTATGTCAGTAGAAGGGATTTATCAGGGTTTTTTTAGATTATTGTACATTTTCCTCCTTATATAGTTAAAGCTGAATATGCCTAGGGAACAGAAGCTGTCAGCAGAAATCTGCATGTTATACAGGTGACAGTTCTAGGAATAATAAAAGAATTAAACCTTTCTTCTGGAGTGAAGCAATATTTTAAAAGATTTTATAAGTTAATAAGCAAAACATGGTGATGAACTTGATTTCTAACTTCACAAATGAAATTAAAAACATTGCATTTTCCAAAAAGTTGATTAAAAAGCTTCTTAGCTTTTTGTATATAATATGAATCTTAACTTTCTGATTTTTTTAATGCTCTTCCAGTGGTAGAGGTAAGAGACAAGAACTATACGTAGTCTCTCCTTTGCTATTCCAATCTGTCTCCTGGCATTTCACTAGTATGAACTACGAAAAGCCTAAGCCTATTTCACTTGTTTTCTGTGCACCTATGGCACCCTCTTCTTCCATATTGCAGTGATGCCTTTCTGGAGTTGTTTACACCTGATTGTCAAAATTGTTCTTGTGGTGTTTTACAATTTCTGAGACATGAAATGGACAGCATTATTTTTTCACTATTCTCTATGAAAGCTTTTACAGAAAGGAATTGCTGATTAAAAAGAAAAATGTTTTAATTCAGAAATGCTAGAGAAGGTATAAAATCCATGCACAGAAGACTGTTGATAAGAATGTGCATGTCATGACATCAAAATGCCTTCCCACTGGTGTGTCACATCGAGGTTTTTTTCTAGAAAAGGAACAGAATTCAGCCAAAGTATACTTCCTTTTCGGCGGTTTCCCCATGCAAGATTCTGCTTTGTTATTCCTTGCCAAATAACTCAAACCTAAGATTTATGATTTTTATTAATAAAAATAAAAGTGAAGAAATATACATTGTTTTCTGTAAAAAAATAGCATTTTTCTTTTCCCCTTTCAGTTCAGAAAGTAGTTCTCTTTTCTGAAGACTTTAGTTGAAATACTTCCACTCATTGTACTGGAGTACAACCATTTGTGCTTCAGAAAGATGGTGGTTTCACATTCCTCAGGTGAGCTACATGGCTGAGCACAGCCCTTCCATTGCCAGTTACTGTCCTTCAAACGGCCCTGCTCGTTCTCCTGGTGAATGAGGCTGTTGCGTTGCCACCAGGGAGGTACCATTTTCACCCTCTGATCTTTTGCTGAGCAGGTACATCCATTATGGAAGCATAACGTTGGAGGTTATGTTATTCCATGATTGTCTGGATTGTGGCATTAGTCTTAGGAGATAAACCTCTGCTGATGACTGCCTATGAAGACAGTGGTAAGGAGTAAGGCAACAGATATAGTTACCCCCACAGTGGCATTTTAGGTAGGTGAAGTGATGGGGGGGCTGCCACTGTTCAGCTTTGGGCAGCCTTCAGCACAGCCCTGCCAGGCAGCACATGTGTGCCATGACTCTACTGTTGATATATCTGGCAGGTTTGCCAACCCTCACCTTCCTGGGTGATATTTTCAGTCAACTGTCTCATTTAGCTTTCTCTTCTCACCTTGTTATCCCATGGCTGATACCTTAGTACGCTCTGCCAGAAATCCCTCTTTGCTGTTTAAGCTCACTGTCTCAGTTCCTGTGCAGCGCTTAACTGTTCCTTGAGAAATGTCAATATGTTGTGCAGTAATGGCTCCAGAATTCATCTCGCCTAGTCCCAGCAGGGCAAGATTCAGGTCACTAGAGCTGCTGTGGCAGCTGATAGAAGCAGCAGGTCCCTTTATCCATTTTCCTCTCAGCCTTGGCTCCACAGCAGCTGTGCCTTGGGGCAGAGACTCTGGTGTAGCCCAGGCACGGGCCGTGTGGCACTACAAGCTTTGCAGTATGAGTGCAAGGGGGGGGAGCTGCCATTTGGACCTCACTGCGCCTGGCTGAGGTGGAAGCTCATCTTTCCATGTGGGCAGCAGAAACAAATAGCTGCACCAGCACTGAAGGCAGAGGGAGCAGTTCCCACGTAGCTTCCTTCCCTGCTGCTTGAAATCCCTGCTTCAGTGGGAGCTGTGGCAGTGCAACAGTGTCTGTGACTGGGCTTTCTGCCTTCCCCATAGCTGGGACTTGGCAGAGTATAACCTTAGCACCGATGATTCATTGATGCCTGTTGACCCTGTCTGGCCAGGAGACATCTCAGCTGAAGTGCTTCAGCATGGGTGGCTCTTACCTTGGCAGCAGGAGCCACTTCTGCAGCTGTACCACATATTTTAAAGGCAGTAGCCTATAGCAAAGTAGTAGTAGAAGTCTTGTTACATTATTCCAGCTAACCATTTAGTTGAGTTGTGTTATGGAAGGTATGATTTCCCAGCTTGAGTTCTGCAGTATTTATCATCTAGTGGGACACTCAACTAGAAGATGCTGTTCAGCCTGCGTGCATATACAGTTGTCTCTGTTACAGTTCCATTGTGTTTATTTGGAGAGCTGTACGCAGTTCTCTGCGTAGGTTCAGGTTCCACCTATGCGCTACATAAAGACAGTTCTCATTTTTAACCTTATCTTCAGATTTAACACTGTGGACATAATGACTTCTAGCACCCAAAATGGCTTGGTTTAGTAATGACAGCATGCTTGGGGGATGGTGATAACTGGGGCAGGTACCTTTGTAATGGGAAGGAGGATCAGCATTATTGAGAGAGGGAAATACTGGCAGCAAGAAACAGACCACGAGGCTGGTGTTCCTCAGCACATTTTTGTTTGGTTTAATCAATCTCAATCCAGGTATTTGTGTCTCTTTATAATGCAAACCTGTATGTAGAGTGTGTCAGATGTTTGCTGTTATCATGAACATTGTAATGATGAGAAATCTGAATGATGAATGTACAAGTTTCAACCCTATGAACTGCTGCTGTGCATGTAGATGTTGTGCTTGAGGCAGTTTCTAGGCGTTAATATCATAAACCCCCTTGGTTTTACTTAGTTTCTGTAAGGACCGTTAAGGTTGTAAAACTGATGGATGTTCACTGGTTAGGGTCTGTGAAGTGTTGGATTTATAGCTGCTGGTACGATTTTACATGGCTTCTGTTGTGTACATCCTGATACAGACTTTGATTACCCCAAGCTTTTATTGAGACAACTGTTTTTTTTTTCAAGAAGTTTCTGATTGCTTTGGCAAATAAGCTTGCGGTTTATGGCTGGGTTTGTTTTATCAGTTGTGGGGGGAGAGCATTTGCCTCTAAAATATGCCACTAATCACATGAAAAAAGTTTTGGTGTTTATGGATTTGATGCTTCAACAATTATGATGTGGTTGACTTCACCTGAAAAATTTGGGCTTTGTTTCTCTGATGTTACCTGCTTCATAAAAGAAATATAAAAATGATCTGCAAACATGGCAAGACTGCAGGAAGAAACAGTTGTTTTCTGCTTTTGCCATGGTAATGCCATATACGAGACTGGGTCACTTTTATTAAACATCAGCTTTTCATTGAGATCTCTGTTTGAATGTTGTCTGTTTCTTTAACTTTAGTCTTGAATTTGATTTCAAAAAATGATGTTACAGCTCCCAATGAAATAAATTTGAGCAATACTTACTGAACACGATGTCAGGTGTTTTGAAAATTCAGCTCTGAAGGCTTTCACGCTGTGCATGTAAAATTCATGTTTAGTTTTGAACTTAACCACTCTAAATGTGGTTTCCCATGTATAAAATCTGGTTTATTTTCACAACAGTCCATTTTGCAAAGATGCTGTAAAAATAAGAGTTTGTACTAAGCTGCTAAGTGCTATAGAATAGCCTAGAGAGACTTATTAAATCAGATTAATGTCTGGAAAAAATGCAGTAGGTAAGACCAGAACCTGCAAATGAACAGTGAGTTTTAAAACTAAGTACCGAGTAGAGACTCATTGAGGAGCAACAGTCTGTTTCATTGCCTGGATGACCAAACATAGTTACGGGGGAAAAAGAATGTGATTAAATATAAACTGTATACTATCATATACTTGATGTCCATAAAACAGGCAAGTTAGGGTTTCCAGGCACTTTAATTTTGGTACTGTGTAACTGAGCTAGAGTCAGCTAGCTAGAATTTAGTACTGTGTGGCTTTTCAGGTGAGTGTAGATGCTTTCATCAGTCTCAGTCCAGGTGTTCTTATGTGGCCTGTATGTAGAGAGGATGTCACAATACCTTAAGGGAGAGCTTTGGCTGAAATGTACAAAAAAGGAACTCGTTAATAGATTAATTTTTTTCCCCCACATAATGCAGAATTGGGAGGGGATTTAAATACTTTCTGTGATGTTAGTCAGAACAGAATTTGATTGACAAGTGATGAAATTGCTTCTATTTCCACCAACAGTTACAAGGCTTTTTGACAGCCCTATGGAATTTGTTCTTTGTTAATATGACAACAGCTCTAATTAAAATTATTTCTGAAGTCCTGCATAGAAATTAATTTCAAAAGGAGGGGATAGATACTAAGTTACTTAATATAATTTCAGCATGTGTTAGGAAGGTGTTCTATGTACTTTGGGCTCTGTCATTGGGTAACTTTTTTGCACATTTTTCTAACAAAAGGTGAATGTGTGCTTCAACAGACCTGAATTTATAATAATTGCATTTTTAATTTTTTTTCCCCTTCCTGAAATGAAAGGTATCAAGGTCAGATCAAAAACTTACGCTGGTTACTGAATTTATTGAATATTTTTTTTTGTTGTTAACAACTTAATTCTGGAGTGTGAAAATGATACCTGCAATAGCATAAGCTGTACTTAATTTGCTTTAGTTTTGTGAAGTAATGCATTCCTTAGTAAACAATGTATTAAATGGGTATGTACTGATGTTGATAGCTAGATCAGGAAATATGTAGAAGTATTTGGTCATGTTAACATCAATTAAAATACTAAAAAAGGGAAAAGGAGTTTGCATATTTGAGGTACTTTACAGGTTGCTGTAAAGTGGGAACAGAACTGCCTGATTTTTTTTTTGCAGAACAGTTTGTATCTGTCTGGTTTCTTGTGCGTGCTCACCAACATCCACCACCGTGTCTAAGCAAAGGTCTTCAGCTCTTGTTGAAAAGCAAAGTGCTCCACTGCCACTGCTCCTCATCTGCTGTGGACAGGGTAGAAATGCTGCCTTTTGTGGGGAGCAAGGGTGAATTTTTTAGTGTCTATTCACTGAACTTGCTGAATGCTGTGTTTTTTTCAGTACTCTTGACATACTCTTTACTTAAAAGGGGCAGACTTACAAAATGCAGTAGAATTTCAGTCTTGCAGAACACTTAACTTAGACTTTGATTAACAGTTTCTGAAATTACATGTTTTGACTTTATCAAAGCCAGTCAACTCTTCAGGATTTTTTCTGATTTTTTTTTTTTCTTTTTTTTTTTTGTCCCCCTTAAGATCGTACCGGAAGCATCAGTACTCTTGATTCCTTAGATTTTGCAAGATACTCTGATGATGGCAATAGGGAAACAGATGAAAGAGTGGCAGGTAAGTGTTTTGTATGATTTAGGAATCATAGATTGCTAACTTCACAGTTTCACTTGTTTCTAGCATAAGTATATTTAAATGAACATTGCTGAAGCTAAGATTTCACTGTGGTTGTTTAACTAGTCACTTAACAATATAATTGTGTTTCAGACACTTTGAATATTTACATCAGTAATAGCAGGCAGGTGTACTTCTGCATGATTCCAGATGCCACCAAGGTAGAAGCAAGCAGTATACTTGAAGATTGTGCCCAGTTTTTGACAATAGAACGGTATCTTGGTATTGCTTACTGACTACTACTGTTAAGTTGAAACATATGCTAAAATATTCTGTGTAGCAGTCTGTGACTTCTACATGGGTGATAGCTTTCTGATTTAAAGATCTTTATCAAGTCACCTCGTAATTATAGCTTATGTGTACATCAAATGAGCATTACCAAACCCAGAGTAAATTTGAGATTTTCTTAGTTCCATAAAGAGTCTTTGCTACACATCTTAATTGTAGAGCAGAGCTTTTTCTCTCTCCCATTTGACTTCTTGATTATAGAAGATTCTTTCAAAGATGTGACAGTGGTTTTTTACTCTTGCCATTGTTCTGAACTTAGGAACCTGTGGCATTTATAATTTCAGGATTTATGATTACCTCACTAAAGGCAGAGACTGCTTTTCTCTTATATTTGAGATTCTTGTTATAATCTCTTTTGTATGTGAGCCATGTTTCTCTAATCCAGGCTTTTCTCTAAATTCAGAGATTGTTATTCACAGCTGCTGTAGAGAAACCCATAAAAGCTCTCTAGAAACTGCCACATAAAACTGTTCAGTTCTTGTCAGTTAATGGTGTTTAATATCATGAGCACATGAAGGTTGTCCATGCTGTGACCTTTGTTCACATAGTTCAGCTTTACGAAACCTGAAGTGATGCAAGCTGCTATGTCTCTTCCATGCTGTTGTCTCTGCTCTGAACCACCATGGTTCATCCTAGCAGAAACACTGTCATGTTCTTATGCAAAGAAAAGGCTGGTGAAACACAGTTCTGAAAAGGATCTTGATTCTAAAATTTCCTCTCTTGATCAGTCTGAAATGGCAATCAGTATTGACCCAGAGAGAAGAAACAAAAGTGTTGGGAAAAGTCTGTTTTTCTTACCCGGTCAGTGTTTCTGAGGTTACAAGGACTGGATTAAATTCATGAACATGAAGGAGATTCAGGTATTTTGGTACTCTGGTATGGAACTATAGGTACTTACTGTTCTTCAATTTATATGGAAACTTCTGGATTCTTGTTACTATGTAATTGCTGTCTTTTTCAATATACGTAGTCGGTTTCAAGGAGGCAATAGTTGTAAATACACAGCTAATCTTCTAAGAAACATGTGTTTAAGGAACCCCAAGTATTTCTGAATTGTGTCCTGGAGGAAACAAGCAAATTCTGAAAATTTTAATTTTTTCATCATCTTGGTAGACTTTTCCTGTTTCTAGTCAATCTTTCTTGGCAATAGTATTACTGAGAGAGCTAGTCTGATCTTTGCTTGGAGCTGTCTTAAGGAACTGAGTTGGATTAAAGATGCCTATAGAAAATAAAGACCAGTCAGAATTGACATCCAGTAGAACCATTAATCTTCTGATGGAACATTAATGACAAAATATTGATTACTTGCAGTATGAAATGAATATATTCTAAAATAAAATACTACATTCAATTAAGTAAATCCAAAAATAAATACAGGTTTTTGAAGATTACAGTATATTAATTGACCACTGTCATATGTAATAGACAAACAAATCATATGGCATGATATTTACATTAAATTTCTGTGTTCCTTTAGAGTTTTTTCGAAAAGTTGTTAAAGTGATGTAAGAACTTGAACAAAGCAAGACCAGATAATATTTCTGGATGTTTGTAAATACTTGAAGTTTTCCAGAATATCCTATTTCTACTCTTAAAATTCTGGTTCAGTTAGAGTTGCTTAAAATCTTTTGCCTCAATTCTGTTTAAAACCATCTACCTGAGAATAAACTTCATAAAACTGATAAGTATTTAATTTGCACATTAAAAAAAGTCAGTAGAGGTTTTAAAACCTTTTCATATCCAGTTCCTCCTTTGAACAAACTTTGGCTTATAATTTCTGCTTTTGAAGTAGTTCTTAGCTGCAAATGCTCTTTGAAACGTAACTGTAGTCCATCCTGCTTATTTCTTCTCAGTCTTTCAGCAAAGAGCTTTGATGCTTCGGAGATAAATTTGTAATCTTTGTGAAAGCATGAGGCCATGATCTGATAGTTGTATTTTTCTTTTGATAGTTCTCAGAGTGCAGTTTGAATAGTTTCTTTTTGTAAATGCCTTTCTCATGCTCTTATCTTTGTTTTTTACTGTTTGGACAGAATCCATGATTTCCATATCAATTCCCTAGTCAAATGAAGGATAGGAAATAGATGCACATCAGTCACTAAAAGAAGCTGGTCCCAAGTCAGAAGGTCTTTAAAACTGAAGTTATAACACATACAGTTACAAATACTTTTATGCCATGTCAATGTTAGAAAGTACCAAATCAAAAACTGCATGTATACCATCCAAAGCCATCATATTTTGTTGTTATGGATGGTGTTAGACTTCGCTGCTATATTTTTTTTATTTTACCAATCCAGAAATCCCTGGAAATAACTAGAAAGACTCATTTGAAATTAATTTCAGTATTTCAGATCTCTTAGCCCAGTTCAGTCCATCTGGTGTTACAATCAAAATCTGGCCTGGAAGCAAACGTGTTTTGAAGAGTTGGTGTGAACTTGTCACTTGTGAAATCTGGTCTAAGGAAGCTAAGTCAGTCTCTTCTATAATATTATCAGCTTGATTGAAAAGGTGCAAGTCATAAAAGCCAGTCAGGTTGTCAATGAGCATGACAAACCTAACTGCAATTCAGAAAACATGTTTTCTCCTGTATCTCCTGATCTTAACGTAAATGTAGAGCGCTGTGTAACTAGTCGTATAATACATATATAATCTGTAAAGTTTCAAAAAATAAATGTGTCCTTAAAGCTTGCAATTTGCTAGATGGAAACAACTTGTTCTATAAGACTAATAAGTCTTGCATCTGAATTCATGTATTACACGCTGAAACAAAACAGTTGGCGCTAAGAGAAATTCAGTACTGAAGGATTTATTAGGCTTAGTAAACATCTAAATACTCATTTTCATAAAAAGAAGAGCGAAAAACCTGTTCTATTCCTGTGGAATAGGGATATGCCTAACTTGAAGTCAACTACCCACAACATTTGGTTGGTAAATAGGTCATCTGACATTCAATCTAAGGAACTGAATCTTCTGCCACATCTTAAATTGACTGTGTGCGCAAGTATGTTTGTGATCTAAACCCCCTACTTTCCATAATTCAAAATACTTAGTATTGCGAACCTGCCTTTGACACCTACTGTTCTGAGAACCTGGTAATTTTAAAAACGCAATGTTGAGTTTTCAGTGATCATAAAATTCTCATAACCATTTAAATAATTTGTGTTCTTAGGTCTCCCTGCATTAGCATTGATTTCTGGCTAGACTATGTATCTCTGATTAGCAGAATAAAATACTGTCCCTGTCAGGATTTTAAGGGAAGAGACAAGTTCAAAAAACATTTGATTATTTTTGAGGATTTCATCTATCTAGGCTTAGGTTGACAGTTTTCTGCTTTTTATAGAGCCTTTTTGTTTATGTGTTTTAATAAGTACTATTACTTTTGTGCAATCAAAATCAGAGGAGAGTCTTAAAAAAACAACAAACAAAATACCAAAACACAACAGACATTTGTAATACAACAACCACTTGCTAACATTTCTTCATCCTGGAAGTGAATCTGGTTTTGTCTTCTCATCTCCTGTCTTAACCCCTATTAAGCAGTTGTTAGCCTCCATAATTTCCTTCCAGGTCAGTAGTCTTCAAGGGTTGAACCTGAAGATGAGTGTGCTGTAGTTCAGGTCTTCTTTGTAGCTGGTCCTGTCTCATTAACTTAAAGGCTTTAATGAGGCTAATGAGTCAAGTGTTGGCTTCCAACTATTAGAATGATAACAAGTTTTCTGTTAGTTTGCTCATAAACTCTCTTGCTGATCATAATTTTTGTAGCTTGATAGTCATCTCTCGTGCTGTAGTACAACCTTCTGGTTCAGGTCTATTTGCGTTACGTCCTGAAGTGTTTCACGCTGACTAACTATGGTCACTTCTTCTTAGGGCTTGTGTCAGGGAAGTGGGAATGGGGAAACATCAGGTCTTGAAGTATGTTGTGACAGTAGCTTTGTTGCAACTGTAGTCAGAGAATTTAAATTTCTTCCCATTGACTCAAAAATGTATGCAACAAATCCATCAAACGTAATGAGATGTCATACGTGTTTTAGAGGGCATAATTTAGGACATTTGGTACTTTACAAGGAGGAAGAAATTGAGATGACAGTTAAGAAACAAATAAAAATTGTCAGTTATATCTGAATATGAGGAAAGGTAGGTAAGCACAGTGGCCCTTGATACTTCAAAGGAGAATTGCTTTTAATAGAAAATGTCAAAATGTCATATAGTGGCTTCACAACATAGAACTACCTTTCTGCTCTTGTCTGAAGTACACAAAAGTCTGACAAGATAATTCAGATGTAGAATGTAAAATTCTAGTATACTTGAAAAAAATACTTCTTATACAAAAGCAAGGACTGAAAATTTTTAGAATTACTGTTTATTTCTTCAGCTTTTTGGCTTTGACCCAACAAGACTGCTGTTCACGTGGATATTGAACAAGCAGAGATCTCAAATTGCAATTTGTAATCTTTATAGCTAACTTCTTAATCTATGGTTCAGTAATTTATGAAGTCATTAATAAATGTGAGTGAATAGAATAAGTTCCCTGAAAAACCTTCATTTTTAAATTTCAAAGCTGAGCAAACAAGCTACCCACTCCTCATATGCACTAATCATTTAAGGTGTATTAGATTAGCTGCATGAAAACTGAAACATTTAAGAATTGATAATCTGCAAATCTTGGTCTGACGCTTAGTTACTTGCTTGAAATGTGCAGCTCTTTTAAGTGAGTCTAAGGAATTTTTTTTTTTTTTTTTCCAGAATGGTAGCTGTAGTGATTTGAGCTCTTTATAAAAAGAAAAAGCAAGAGACTTTACTTAAATTTGAAAGTTTTCTCCCCTAAGGCAAAACAGATTGTTCAGAAATGCCTTTTCCTTGCAGGAAGATTACTGAACCTCAGAGTTCTAAGTTTCTGTTCTTTGCTTTGCTGATGTAAAGGAGAATCAATTTGGTTCTTCCCTTTCCTAGGCTGTCTGCAGCAAAACTTTTCTGTGGATCATTCTTAAGGCGTGTCAGCTCCTTTCACCAAGTTCTATGAGTTATACATGTTATCAGTTCAGTCAAGCATGCAGTTAAACTTCAGCTGGCTTTATCAATGCTTTTGAAGGCTTAACTTCTCTAAGTTACAAAAGCTTTACAACAGGAGACTGGGAGAGAGAGAGATCAGGTCACTTATTTTAAAAGTCAGTACTTGATAATGGTTATAAGGAAAGGATCGCTTTTTTATTTCAGAGAATGTTGTGTATCATCAACAGATGGGGATTTCTGGTCTTGATTTCATTAGTACACGTGTTGAGTTAAAAATCATTATGTATTCTGGCAGAAGATTGCATTTTAGTATAGCCTCTAAAGTAAAAAGCTTTTAATCGTAACTTAAAATTTGGGTGAAATGATGTTGTAGCTATTTACAAGTATTTATGCTTTTATAAAATAAACCTGCAAACAAACTTCTTCAAATAAAAGCTAAATTTGTGACTGACTCAGATACATCAAGGTTTCTGTGGTGGCAATTACAATGGTGGCGTTAGTAAGGCTAGGAGATGAGGTGTAACTGTAACAATGCTGTGTTGTAGTAGAATTATGTGGCTGTTGTGACATGCTGCAAGGTGACAACTTCTCAGATATACTGTGTCCAGGATCTTCCACTGTATACAGAGAAACATGCAGCAGAGTAATCTACTTTTAAGGTTGAATGGATAAAGTCCTAATGGCTTCCAAGAATTTTCAGCATCATGACAGTTCACTAAAAAGTAATTCTTGCCGTCTGACATGGGTTTGTCTGACATGAGTTTTTTGGCTTTCTATGCCTTCAGACATGTCTTATTCCTATTTTCCTTAATGGGATTCCTGAGTTTTTCTAGTTTGTGTTGTTTTTCTAACCTTTTTTCATTATTTATATCATTCTAGTGCAGGGCACTCCTGATCTGCAACTGTTCTGGTCTCTGAAAGTATTTTACAAGAATAAAATGTTAACATACAGTCATTTGCATCAGAAGAATTACTTAATTTGAATTCTTTACAATTTTCAAAACCTAAAAAATTAGTAGCTTACAACTTAGAATCCTAACTGTGAATTAGTAACTCAAACGCAAGGAAGTGCTAAAATGATTAGATACTTTACTACAAGAGCATTTTCTAACTTTGTTGCACAGAAGTATTTGCAGATCAGCATTGCTGAATACTAGAGAGATTTTACATATTTTCTTCATTGTATCCTCAGTTGCGCTTTTGTATTGCTGCAGTAAAATTCTGTGCATCAAACAAGTTACTTTCATGTAGCCAATGTGGTGTACCCTAGTTTTTATGAATAAATGCAAACTGAGTGAATCTGTTTTTCCATGCATGCTGATTATCAAAAGATTCTTTGTAACAGATGTGCAAAAGAGGAAACTGTTTTATGTGCAGTCTTCAGTAGCATTTCTTACAAGCAAAAGCCAATGCAGTGGTTCTGCCATGCATTGTCCTCTGTGTAAATATTTCAAAATGCCACGTTAAACTGTTTCCAGTGATGATTAAAAATCACATTAACATTTTCTTATTAAAAGCAGCTACAACATTTTTACTTTTGCATGGGAATAAAGTAAACATTAGATAATCTATTTAGAATAGTTTAACAGTTCAGTATGGTAGCTTTTCTGTGGTTGTCTCTTCTGGTTAAGTACAAGAATCGTTCCTTCTGGTGACTGTATATGTAACTGTGATTAGATTAATCTGAGAATTAATGAAATGCGTGTAATTATCTGGTAATTCCTTAAATAGGTGCCCTTAGATGCTCTAACTGTAAGTGGCTATAGCTATAGAAAGAATAATTACTATATGTTTTGTAAAGGTACAGGGGTTTAAAATTTGAAGCCACAGTATACATACGACCTCAACACCAAAACACATGAAATTTGAGTGTGAACAAAGCACTGCTGGCCCTTTTTGGAGCAAACATTGGAACGTGAGAAGCACGTAACAGTGACCAGGGACATGGGGAGGTAGAGCAGCTAGAGTAGGTGGTAACAGCAGCTAGAATTACATGTTCTTTGATCTCCAAAGCTGACTTTAAATCATTAAAAGTGTTGTATAGTCTAGAATCACTGGAAACTTTTAAGAAAAATGGAGCAAAGACTTCTGTTTCAAGCTTCTCTCTAAGTACTATAGTAGAGCTGCTTATTTTGCTTTTTTTTTTTTTTTGTCTTGTGCATCTCTTAAATGCATTCAACTAAATTCAAAATAATAATCAACTCTAGGGTATACTCAAAACTCCACTATTTTAAAATAGAGATTTAAAATGAAATTATCCTTAGCAGTAAAATAAAGCATGTTTCAAGCTCTGCCATTTAAACTACTAAAATTTCAGTTTTTAAAAACAATCTGTAGTCTCAATGGGACCATACATTCACTTCATGGTTTAAGTTTTGCTACATGGAGACAGCTTCCTCTGCTGCTAGCATGTATTTGCTTCATTTAGATCTGTCGTATGTTGCCCACGTACTCTCTTTGCCCTAAGAAATCAAAATATTTGACAGTATCCACTGATTGTGAGAGTGGGGAAGAAATAACAAGCATTTCCCAGTAATGTGTAAAGTTAAAAGCAAGCAAAAAACAGAAAAGGAGACCCCAAAACCCTCCAGCGAGTCCTTGTCAGACAGCTTGAAATTTTGCTTTAGGTAACTTAAGGCAAATGAAACTATGGAAAATGTTCACCAGTTTGCTTTCAGACCAACTCTGCTGCATGTGTTCATAAGTTCCATAAAGATTGCATGCTTTCAGTTTAATACAAACTGTATATTTTTTTTCACACCCATCCTTGCTTTTTATATTTTATTTTTGTTTCCCTTGCCTTGGTTGGATGCCTGTGTGTGTTTAATCCAAATCCCTGTCCAGTCCTGGAGTTTGAACTACGGAAAGCCAAGGAGACCATACAGGCCCTCCGAGCCAACCTGACTCAGGCTGCAGGTGGTGTACATAAACCTTTTCTTAAGTCTCTACTTTGAACAATGTAGAAGTAGCTGAGCTTATCCTGTGTGAAAGAGTAAAATTTAGTTACTTTTTTTTCCTCCCCAGAAAATGAAGTTCCTTTGCAGGAACGAAAAAATTATAAATCAAGTCCTGAAATTCAGGTAGGTGGCTGGTGATAACTGAGCTTTGCATGGACTTTAAGAAAGATATGCTTCCATAGCTGGAAGGAGGATGAATCAACGATGTAGTGTATTGTTTTGGTTTTGTTTTTTTTTTCCAGGAGCCAATCAGACCTCTTGAGAAAAGAGCTCTAAACTTCCTAGTTAATGAATTTTTATTGAAGAATAGTTACAAGCTCACATCAATAACATTTTCAGATGAAAATCATGATCAGGTAAAGTTTTCTTGTGGGATTTTTACATTGCTACTTTCCCTATTGTGATTCTGTCATAAGCTGAAGTGAACTTAAATGCTATTTCTTGTGCACGTTGTTCACTTCTTACATATGAGTATTCTAAGAGTCAAATGGGTTAGCATTTGCATATATGAAGCAGGGTTTGCAAACACAGTACTTTGAGGATTATTTTCCCAAAATTTATAGGAAGGAGGCAGAATGCAGAATTCTTTGAAGGAAGCAAAACAAGAAGAAAAATATTGTGAGTTATAGGTACTTAGAGACTTTCCTGGATTCTGATGGACACCTTTTCATTTACACTTCAGGATCTGGATATAGTAGAACTTCGAATGTAATATTTTCCTTAAATCATGGTTAGTTGATTTGTGCAGGATGTACAATATACTCATTGGTTGTCATCTCCTGAGCAAATATATGCGTATGAGTTTACTTAATCATACTGTGGCATTAAACACAGTATTAGAGAAGCTCTTGGTAATAAGGTGTTACCTTAGATATTTCCAAACATATCTGTGCTTTGATGCATTTTTCTTAAGATGATCAGTTTTCTGTCTCTGTCAAGTTGCATTTCATGGGAAAAAAGTTCTTCAAATGTTACATTCTCACTGTTTCTAGGTGAATAAAACAACCAGTAACATCAACAGGCAATATAATATATTCAGCACAAAACTGGAATATTACCAGAAGAATTAAATATTGAATATCAACCAGTTCTATCTATAACTAGTCTTCCTATGTTTTTCCTATAATTTGTGTCATAATCTGTAAAGAAAATGGGTTGTTAAATAAAATTTCTGAATCATCCACTTAAGATTTGACTTCAACAGTGCTAGGTTTCATACAAATACTTGTGTGGATACAGCCCTGAAAAGAGGAATAATTTAGCCTTACCTTTTATATATTCTTAACTGAAGATCTTTTATGTCATGAGATAAATTAGCAAAAAACCTTGGTAAAATTCTTAATTCTAAGAAGTATAAACATAGTACAATTAACATATAGAATGCACTTTTTTTTTCTAGATTATTCATATAATTCTTTCAGAATAGAATCTTTCTTCAAATACGTGTTTGTAACCAGACTGGGAAAATTACAGGGAAAATTGTGAACAGTGTGGGGAGGGGCAGGGGGGAATTAAAATATTTACTGTCGTTCAAGAGACAATCGCAATTTCTGTACAACAGTGCACATGCTTATTTATATATACAGACATGAAATAATCTTGTAATAATATAGGATGGTAACATGTCAATGAGAAAAGGAAGGAGATACAGTGATGGTTTGAGACAGGAGGCCCGAGTTTTGTTTACACCTCTACATAATTAATACAGTTATGCCTACATTTCACTGAGAACATGCACCCTGTCTATTGGTCATCTACAGAGCTATTTGCTTCTGGAAAATTACACCAGTACTTGTGAATGAGACTGAAACAAAACAATACCCTTATCAGTAGAAAGCCTTCTGTCAGCTGCACTGGCTTCTGCTAGAATTTGTTTAGCTTTATATCTGATTGTCAAAAGTGTTTATGTACTAGAAAAAAGGAAATCTGTGATCTGTGTGTTTTTGGAAGTTTTAGTGTATTACCTAGAGCTGCCTTTAGGGTGGAAATGTGTTGGGTCTTGAAACAGATCCTTTTTGTACTTTTGTTTCCTGCTATCTGACTTAAGCTTTCATGTCCTTTACTGCAGTGCAATCTTGACACGATTGTTTTGCTGTTGTGTGACCTGCAGTTAAATGTGGAAGAGAAATGAAAATGAAGTATATTGTATGCTTTAGTTTCTTCTATTCCTTTGAAGGACTTTGAACTTTGGGATGATGTAGGATTGAACATTCCAAAACCTCCTGACCTGTTACAACTCTATCGTGACTTTGGAAACCATCATGTTACTGCAAGAGATGTGGTAGATGTGTCAGTTGGTGTAGAAGATGATGAGCTAGAGACTGCTACTCCTGTACTTGGGAGCGTCCCCGTATTTGAAACAACGCCACAGTCAATAGAAGTAAGAGTTTGTATAGAAGGAGCGTTTCAGCTGTTTGCAGTACTACTTAACTTTATTGTACTAAACTGTTTTGTTTCTATCTTGTATTTAGCAATGTTTAATAGTGCAAAAATTAGAAGATCAAATTAGTGTGTTAAACAATGAGAAATGGTGTTTGATGGAACAAATCCAAAGACTTGAGAGGTATGTACTTATCAATCTGCTTGACTGCTGATAAATGTTGGAATAACTTGTCAATGTTTTTCTAGCATATATGTGAAAACATACAGCCTATAAAATTACTAGGAGTTCTTCAAAGCAGGGCAGTGTTTCCTTTGTAATATGTGGTATTTGATTTAGAAAAAGGAAGAGATTTCAAACTAATTCCCTTTTATTACCTACATCACTTAATTTTGTAATCTGTTTTGTTCTTTCAGTGTAACTTCTTAATTTATTTATTTGAAAACAGAATTAGTTATGATGGGTTTTGTGTAGGTTTTCTCTTCAGTCAACTTTATTTCCCTCCTCATTACAATGGTGTGGAGAGCTTCAAACACTGTTAGAAAGATGTTTGTTTGAATGACTCCAACACAGTTTTTCTTTCTGCAGAACAAGACTAGTAGAAATGACAGTATCTTTAGTAACCACAAAAAACAGAGACTTTAAAAGTTTGGTCAAAGTATATCATTCTGTAAGCTGTAAGGTGCCATTCCTCTTACATGTACAGATTCCTCATAGTGAACCAATACAACATATGGGCAAGTGCATAATTTTTAAGTGGCTTTATTGACTTGCTTATTTACCAATTCAAAACCAGGTGGGATAGTATGTAATAATTCACCACTACAGTATTTTAAGTTTTGCATCCCACATAGTTCTTTCTCGTGACAATTTGTGTCTCGGTGCTCATATTTCAGCCAGAAACAGATAACACTATCATTACTTATTTTATTGATTCACTCACTGAGTGCAACTTTTTTCCTACTACTAATTATTGACTAAAGGACTCCATTAAGCCAGTGCTCATTTGAATAGCTTGTGTGATAGAAGTTACTTTATTAAAAGAATTTTTGAGCATACTGGAATTGAAGAGGGAGCTCTTCAGTATGTTGTCTTTGTTTCTGTATTGCAGTCTTGTGATTCCAACAACCTTTTCATGAAAACTACAAAAATATTTCATATTTTGCTTTTCCTCTTTTAGTGAAATAGATTTGCTCAAGAATGAAAACTTTGCTGTGTCAACAGTTTATGGTGTAGCTCCCCATCCTTCTTTAAAACAAGTGCCTCTCACAGTCTCAGAGGACAATGGACGGTACTTGGATATCAAGAGCTCTGAGAATGACAATAAGCATGGAAACACTGAGGAAACAAGCTTTTCTTTATCGGTTGAGGTGGATTCAAGGACTTCTAAAGACGATAAGTTAAATTCTGTGCCCTGTAAAGAAACACAGAAGCTGTCCTCTTGTGCTCCGTCAACTAAAGCTGCAGTCTACTTCGATAAACCTAATAGGTTGGTGATAAGTTTTAAACTGGAATGCTTTTATTAGGAATTCTTGTAAAATGGATAGATATTTTTCTAACAGTGGAATTCTGCAGAATGCATAGATCATTTGTGTTTTGAATGCAAATAAAAGATTTAACATATCTTTAGGTGCAGTGCTGATATTTTCTAATATCTGCTGATGTTCCTAATCTTTTTAGGAAGGAGTGCATTTGACAAACCTATAGTTTTAGTATTAAATTCAAGGGTTTCTTTTCACCTCCTACTTGTTTCTAAAACCAGCCCTGTTATTTGCAACAACAACAAAAAAAGCTAAAATCAAAATGGGGAATGGGAAGATAGGATATGTGCACTCTTTTAAATTTTAATTTCATAACAAAATCTCTCCCAACTGCTTTTCAAGCAAACCACAATATTTTACTTCTCCTATGTTGATATGTATAACTCCCTTAGAGTATGTAAGAATGCTGTATGAGGGGGGTTTTTTTAGTAATCAGAAAGTGTATCCGATGACATTCTGATTTTTGAGTTTTGTATTTGGGACAAGTCTCACTGGCTGACTATTATTCTTTTAATTAAGATAGGGTATTTGTGATGTGTTATTACATGAAGACTGAGTTTGTGTGTCTGAGTGTTCTTTGATCTATACAGTCTTTTTAAGGATTATAGGAAAGAGCAGAAGTAACATGTTCATTAAGTAATAGATAAACCACTGTGTAGCCATTAAGAGTAACACAGACCACAAACTTAATAAGGGTCTGTACAACTTCTAAAATTAGCATTGTGGACATATATGCCCAAGTAGCTCACCTTATGGTCTTACCATTCGTATTCCTAGGTAGCCATTCAGCTTTATATTTTTTCTGTTCCCTTAGCATTCTTGTGCTGATGTTGATACGGTAATGTTTCTAGAACGGTCTTCCATCAGAAAATACCAAGTAGAAGTTTGTGTGATACTCTGTGCAGATGGAAAATCAGTACAAACTGGAGGGGGCAGGGAGGAGAAGAAGAAGAAATAAAAAGGAGTTGCTACCTCTGCTAGTAATTAACTTTTCTTGCAAACCCTAAGTATTCTGTTTTCTCTGGGTTTCCTGGACTTCATGCACTGAGTCTTAGGGGCAGGGGCACTTTTTCAGCAATATCTTAACTTTAGAATTGAACAGGAGGAAAGATTTCTGATTTCTGAATACCATACGGTAGAGTCTTACTACAAATCTCACCTTTTCATGTGGAGTGTACTAGTGCTAAACAGGAAAGTAATACAACTTAGGTATTTTTTTTCTGGAACTTTTGCGGTGACTCCATTTAAGCTTTCCAGATTTTTATCTTTTTAATACTTTCATATCCAAGCTGAGTATCTGGACTATGTAATAATCAAAACATATAGCTGTCATACATTGATTGCTATAAGCTTGTCTACCTACCTTCATGTGTGGTTTGTTGCAAGTTTCTTTTTGCTTGGAGTAATTGCGAGTGTTGGGAGGCATTAAGTGCATGAATATTGGATTGATGGTTTGGGAATAGTGAGGATGGGTATCAAAATAGGATGAGATCACTGATTGAGGAAGGAATTAAGAGTATCTCCAGTAGGATTTCTGAAAGCAGTCCCTAGAAAAACAGAATTTATTTGCTGCTCACAGCTCTTAGGTAACTGCACGTGGATTTATTTGAAAAGTAGTTGAATAAAGCCTTGAATCTCCATTGAGTTTACCTTAGAAGTCCCTTCAAAAGCAGTTCGCTGCAGAAATAAGTAGTGCATGTGTAATATGTAGCTAGTTCTTTGGGCTTAACATGTCAGTGAAGGGTCAAAGGAAACCATATTTGATACAGTGTTTTATCGATCCATATCACTAAATTTGCTTCCTGGATTATGCATCTGGTTTGTAATTACACAGTACATTTTTTTTTTTTCATTAAGAACTCTATTACTTGTTAAGTATTTGAGATCTGTGAGAGAAGTGCTGGATATTTATTTCAGTCCAGGGCTAGTTACTTGTAGAAGACAATTACTATAATTTATTCAGAATGTATTGAAAGGTATTAAGACCTAAGACTCTATCTTGAAAGGCAGGATTGTTACTATTGCACTTAGGGAGTGGATTCTTGGCATAAATCTTGCCCAGATGGGAAGAGAGGATGGAAAAATAAGTGAGCCTGCTTTGTGTGACTGCACTCAGAGCAGCTGTGTGTGCATGTCTGCAAACGAGGACATGGCCATCATTGGAAAAATGCCTCGTCTAACAGATTGCAGTAGAAAGTACTAGCAGCAGTTTTATTTAAACTGCACCACATGTATTTATTCAACTAATTTTAGGTGTTTGGTAGTTTGCACGAAATACAAGGTGTTTTCTGTATATAGCAGTCAGTCCTGGCTTTTTCGGTAGACTGACTCTTATCCCAGTGTTATATGGAACAGAATAGCAGTGTTTGGGTTTTCTATTCATCATACTTTATTGTATTTGAACATCTTCAATACTGGCATCTGTTGGTCCTTGACAAGACTTTCCACTGACTTGTGTGCAACAGGCCTGGGTCTGTCGTCATTTCTGCCCAGCATAGCTATCAAGAATTTTACTAGGCTTCATCAAAGGGAAGGAGGTTTCTTTACTCTGAATATAGCCAGCAATCGTAATAGGATCCAAGCTGCCCAGAGTTCGCTGTTAATTAACCCACTGGGAAATTCAGTGACACATTGTCATACTTAGTTTTGAGTCTCTGCAAAATGGGGATAAAACTTTGCCCTTATGTAGGATTTTAATTAAGGTTTCAAACAGGGAAGGATCTGATGTTCTGCATCGCAGACACTGAGGTGAAGGACAGCCTGGGCAAAGGGCTGGCCCAAACCCTGCCATTCTCTTAATGTTAAGCTGCTGCTTTGCAATATTTGCTCCTGTTCCCCCAGTGTAAATAAACCTTAAAGGCTTGAGTAGATCCTCTAAATCTGTCATTCAAGAATAATTTTACAGAATAAGGGTTAACATTGTTAAACAGAGGTGCTTTATAACTCACTGCCAGCTGAGTCATTTAGTAACTTTATTTTAAAGTAAAACCTTGCACAAAATCAAGCTGACTGGAATTAAACCAACCTTACTTCATTAAAATCTAAATCGTGTTTTAAAAGCCCGTGCTGTCAAGAAAGAAACTGGATTTAAAGTAGTAAACATAAATTCTTATTTATCATACTTTGTAAACAGAAGAGGAAGACTACTCTGCTATGTTCATCTTCTATCATCCTGGATTGGTTTAAACAATTATAAATAGGAACTTAGATTCTTAATGTGCCTTCTTTGGTTAGAAAATGGTGAATGATTATGTATTTACTATTATAAACGGTGTAGTTTTTCAGTCTATTAGATAAAAATACGTATGTCCATACAAATAATTGCACATGCATAGGATTTTGTGTGCTCAGGTGCACAAAATGCCATCTTTGAGTTGGAAGGTGATACCACTTTCCATGTAAGAAATAGGACTTGCCTCTAATGCCATTAGAGGATTCAAACAGCAGATGATGATACAGGATGAGATGGTTTCTGTGCTTGTTTTGGAAGACAAATGGGTTTTTTTCCCTCTTTCAGCATAGTGGATGAGGCAGTGTTAGATTAGTATCTAAATACAGGCCTCATATAAGGCAGAGGGAATTGTTATGGGGAAAATAAGATGCTGCTGCTTGTCTCTTTTATGTAACGGTCAGCCTAGTAATTGTTTTCTGAGAACATTTCTGCTAAATTATCCACCTTGGACAAGGTTGTTTTGAGACTCTTATCAGGGTTTATATGTATGCTTAAGGCTTTGAGTAGTTTGGCTGTGTTGGCTGGTGCTGTGCATGGCTATGAGGCAGTGACACACATCTAAATTAGGGATTAAGCCACAATTTAGGGTTAGTTTTGAGGTTCTCGCTGTAGGTTTGAATGCAACATTTAGATCCCAAAGTGGCAGTTGAGCAATCTGTATTTAATCCTAAAACTTGTATTTATACAATGTGCAGAATTAGAGCATTAAGCAAAAATACTGTTTCTTGTGATTTCTGCACCCCCCCACACACACACCAGTTTGCATAATTATATGCTTCCTCTTGTATTGCTAAAGCTTCCTTTTCTTTATGCTTTAGTCCTATTTTTGTCTGTGCAGCAGTATGAAACATGTTACATTTTTTTGTAAGTGAAAGTAACTTCTTAACTAGGACACCCACTTTTTTCTTGCTACAAACTAAACACCCTAAAAGTCAAAGATAATTTTAAACAAAAACTTCTGCAGTATGCTTCACTTAAAACATGCTTTCTGAATGTCATTTTTTCTAGCTGGTAAAGCCAGAGTGAACGGACTTGTTCAGTCACATTCTGATCTATGCTTTTTTCCCCCCCTCTCCTTTTTTGATGGTGTTTCAGGAAATTGTCACCAGCTTTCCATCAGGCACTACTGTCATTCTGTCGGATGTCAGCAGACAGCCGTTTGGGATCAGAGGTATATTTCCCAGTTGACCTAAACTAGAAGATCCTTTATTCTGCATGGCAGCAATAGTTAAACAAGCAAGAACTGCTTTGAAACAAGACTTACATGGAGAAATTAATTTGCATGAAACTTAAGGATGTGCTTTCAGATTTTAGCTTAAATATGAAACCTAGTGATAAATATGTAATTACTGGGAAGTTTTGAGTCTCTACAAGTGGATTCATGCTTTTGAAGATACTGCCAGATAAGGCTTAATGTGTGTGAGTAATTTAAGTATTTTCTGGTAAGTGATCAGCCTGCTGCAATTCTTACTATTCTTTTGAAAGGATATTTTTCTGTTCCTCTGCTTCATTTGAAAAAAGCAAACAAATAACTTTGTTTTCTAGGTATCTCGGATTGCAGACAGTGAAAAAAGTGTCATGTTAATGTTGGGACGCTGCCTGCCTCATATTGTTCCTAATGTGCTGCTTGCAAAGCGAGAGGTGAGGAACCCTGAAACTTTTCTTTTTATTCTTACCAGGATGTTTTCTTGTTCATTTTGAAGATGATATGTCTAATTTCATGAAAGTCTGTTACTTGCAATTATGTTCTTACTTTTGTGCATGCATCTCTGCTCCTAGAAAATGGTTTTACACCTCTGTCAGGTGAGTTCAGTAAAGCTGCATGGTATCCTAATAATTCTTCCTTTGCTTAAGGCACCCATTAGCATTCAGCAGCACTAACTGTTACTGTAGGTCCATCTGTTTGTGGTAGCACAAATGTTTTTGTTAGAGAAGACCATGGTTAATTTGTGTTATAAATAGCAGAGGATATAAGTTCAAACATCAAATTTGGTTGATTTTATCTATCGGTTTTTATAAGGATTAATCTTCAGGTTCTCTTTCAGCACTATGTACTTCAACAAAAAAATTATTTTACCATCTTTTTCTAGAAGGCTCCATGTATTAGCCGAGACAGGTTCATCAAAAAGACCCCTTCATAAGAAAACTAGCAATCTTGCTGATATGTTGTCCTTAAATTTTAAATGAAGCTAAATAAAATTATGAAAATGTAATGTTTATTTTGAATGTAAATGAAGATGGTATTTTGCATAATCATTCATACTATATAGAGTGTAAAAAGGAAGACTGATTGAAGATGAAAAAAAATACTGTTTTTATATTGCTTTGTTGTAAATATTGCACATTACCAAATGTGTAAAAAATTTAAATAAGAAAACATAGCAAACAAAAATCCAGCAGCCTTATAGTTGACACCAAACTAAAGGGTTTGAAGTAGCATAGCTCATTGAGTAAATTTAAGTCCTTGTTGAGGGGACCTACAGTATGGTAGACTTAGTAGTGCGTTTTGCATAAGTTCATTCTAAAGCTTTGAAAAATCCTCAAGAAATTCGTACTGATCCTATAATCTTGAATTTTATAGCATACAAGTAATTATCAGCTGTTCACATGGCGAGTTTGAGATGTACCATGTTTTGAAAGACTCAGACTTAATAAAAAGGTTGGGTTTTTTTCTGAGGGTTGAGGGGTGTTAACTGGGTGCTTTGGAAATGGTTCTGTTGATAGTCTTTCAGAATAATTCCGTGAATGTTCCTGGATCAGTGCTTAATTTCTGATTTCTTATTTATTTCTTTCCTTCCCTCTGCTTGGCAGGATGTAGTATTTTGGCTTCTTTTCACAGCTTGTAGCATAATCTGTGTAACGAATTTAATATTTTGGTGACCTTTTAGGCTATTCCCTACTTACTTGGTTTTACAGTTGAAGTTATATTTGATTACATATATTTTTGCCTTAAATGATTCATCTCTTTCAATTTGAAAAATCCACAAGTGAGGATTGTGTAACTGGATTGCATGGGTTGCTTAATGTTCCAAGAATTGAAATTTGCTTTAAAAATAGCTTTTCTTAGTTACCACCTGTTGTTATAACTATTGTAATGTTCTTTCAGATGTAGTTGTGGAATTTGAAGGAAAACTTGGGTAGACCATCTGTTAGTATCTATTAATATCAATATTATGACCAGCTAACCTAATAAACTCTCTTCAGCAAGGTACTGTTTTGGGTCTTGTCCAAAACCAACTTTACCATGAGAGAGTCTTAGCACAGTTTTACAGAGAATGGTGTAACATACACCAAAAGATCACTAATTTAAGAAATGTTCATAACAGCTTCAGGTGAAGTGATCACCAGCCTGCTCTGAAAAGGTAGTGGTAATATTTAAAGTCTTACACTGTCAGTGTGTGAGACATAAGAATTAAACACAATTCTGTGATGATGCCCTAAAGGACCTATCTTTGTTCTTTAAGCCTCCATTATATTGAAATTGGTTGCAAAATCTTAAACTGAAAATGTTGTGCCACATGTTTTCATTTTGGAGAAACTGAGTTTGTGGAGATTGACAGTCTCTTAGTAGATACTGTCCTTTATCAGAGATTCAGAAGCCATTTCAGCAATGATTTTAACCCTGTTAAGGTCAATAGCAGCCTGCTTTATTTGGTAATAAGTGGTCCTGTAAATACTATAGTTGACATCTGAGTGACCAGTTAGTGTCAGAATGTCTGACACATTTCTGAAATAGATGTTATTTTTGTGTATTAGTGCAGTTTTCATTATTCTTCAATGTCTGTACTTTAGGGTCTGATGGAAGATAAGAAAGAAGGAAAAACAGTATTGAGTAGGGTAACTGAGGAGATAGTTGTTTCTAAAGAGAGCACTTCAACTGGGTAAAATCAATAATTTGTAATATAGATTAAATTCCTGAAATAATAATTTAAAATACAATATGTTAACATACAAATTTAATTTTGTTTTTACTCCAAGTGTCAAGGTTATCCTAACTGCTTGAAAACATGTATATCAATGTTTAGATTTGTATCTGAAAATACACTTAGAAACAAAAGAGATACTGCAAGCCAAATAGTTATTGGAATGAACAGTAACAAAATGCTAAAAACCTGTTCTTCAAATAAAAAAGCCCTTTGGCTGGGTACACAATCTGTGATAATGCTTTTTGCAGATAACCAACTTGAGTTCATAAAATCTGCATTGGAATCTGCTTCCTCAGTTTTGCTTTTACCACTTAAAACTAAAACACATTTAAGGCTAAAAATGATAAAATCAGTTACCTTCCATTTGTAAAGACGTACACCATAAAAAGATTCTTTTGGCTAAACTGTAATTGGAGAAAAGCAATCTTTTAAAGTTTTTGCAATAACTGATCAGGCAGAACTGGTTTCTCACCCTTTCTAAGATGTAAAAATGAGTATCTTTTTGTCAGGTAACAGGTGTAACCTTGTTTGTATGTACAACTTCAACCTTTAATGGAGTTTGGGCCAGAGTAAACTTTTCTACTTAATATCAGGATCTTGTTAATCTTGTTCTTAACCAAGAAACACTTTTCCTTAATTATTTATACCTTTCATCGCACCTATTATTCCAAGGTTAGTTTCTGTAACTTTCATTTATGTTATGCAAACTTAGCAAAACCATGGTAGTAATGTGCACAGTTAAATTTTTATACTGAGAAACTATTATTGATACAGTGTTCAATATGTTAAGAATAAAGTTTTTCTTTTTTTCCGTTGTAAAGCTAAAGCAGAGAAAATGCTGAATCTGCAGACTCTGAATGGCTGCCGTTCTTGACTCAGCTAAAAGAAAGTAATGTAGATTTCAAGTTGTTCACGTTCACGTGTAGTAACTATACATAGGCATCACCGAGGCACTTTTGTTCTCTGGCACTTTTTGTATGTAGCTGTCTCTTAAAACACAGTAGAGCTGAATATCTTACTACAGATTTTCATCTCAGTCATTCTTTAAAAGCCTTAAAGTATTGGCTTTGTTAAAAAATGTGAAAGAATGCTGTGTCAGAGCTTGGCAGTACATTTAAGTGGATGTTTCCAGTAACTGTGTCAAGCAGATGTCTTTGTGGTTGGAAATGGATAAAGGTATATAGGTTTGAATTCCTGGGCACGAAAACTGTCAGCTATCGGTATCTTTAAATGACTGTTTCTGTTTCACAGAACAGGGAAGAATAGAAAAATTTAAATGAACAATTAAAATGCTTTCTGTTACTCTGTAAAACATAGATTGTGGTAGGCTTCTATAGATTCTTTTGAAAAGATAGGGGTAGTGTTGACCACAGCCTGTTTGCTGTTCACTTCTGGTTTGTGTAGGGTGTTGGTTTCGGTTGGGGGGGTGAGGTGGGGCTGTTTTTGTTTGGGAGTTTTTCTTTGGAGACACCTGCATGGACAGTTATGCAGTAGAACAGAGAGAAGATGGGCCGCTTCAGTTCAGCACGAAGCATTAGGTCAGCTTCATCGCCTTGCCTGTTGTTCACCTGTACATAGCTTATGTCACAGTAAAAACAAAATAACTTTTTTCTCTCTATTCTACATCTGGGTAGCTCACAGATGAAGTGCCTCAGATATGAACTTGCCTTTTCAGTAGTAGAGGTGAGACCTCTAACACCTGATGTTTTATTTCGTCAAGTTGCAAGTGCTGACAATGTTACAGTGTTAGTCTGCTTGGCATCCAACAGGAAAACACTATCGCACTCCTGAAAATCGGTGCTGGTATTGTTGACTAACAGCAACGTAAACTAGTTGGTTTTCCTAAGCCAGAGGCAAAAAAGACTCGGGAATGAACAGGACATTTAGGAAGGATCCCAAATTAAATAGAGAGTGAGTTACTGGTTTTTTAAAAACTTTTGTTCTTGCTCTATGACTGTCAGCACAAGTGGTATTCCTTCCCAAGGAAGGCAGAGTGTTTCAGATAGCACTGGAAGTCCTCTCCTTGATTATTAATATTGTCTCCATAACAATGATATCAATTTTCCTCTTGAATTTAAACAGCCAAATGCTAATATTACTGGATCTTATTGGAAAATTACCACTTTCTACAGCACTTCTATGCTGTTTTTGAGAATGAAAAATCAGAGATTTATTAAACAAGTCTATAGATCTAAGACATGGCCTTTAGCCACAGGAAAGGCATGAGGTTGAACCTGTTTTTGTTCTTAATCATCCTGGATATCCCGAGAAGAATCTGTCCCCTTTAAAGTCTTTGGCAGACTTCGCTTGACCTGTTTTGTCCATCTATGAGACCAGTTTTGTCCTTCTGGTCCCACAGAAAGTCCCCTTCACCTCCAGTTTTACTTTCCTGTCCATTAAGTGTATAGGGAGCACATAAAACACTGTTCAAGACTTCTCACTGTTTCTCCACTCCCCTTAATAGAAGGAACTGTAGAAGCACTGATGCAGCGATGCAGAGAACACTCTTCTCCCATAGTATGCATGAAAGAATGTGACCAATGGACAAGAGAATACAGCTAATTCCGTCAGCTGTAATAACCAGCTTTCTGCAAGGTAAAGAACCAGCCTTGTATCTGCCCCACGTCAACAGTGTTAGGTTACTCATTAGCCTTACACACAAGGTAGTAGTAGTATCTAGGTAAACGTTCAGAGCTACTTTCCTTTCATACAGACTTAGCTGGAAAAAGACAACTTTTTAACTTTCTTAAATCTGAAAAGAAGCATTAAAAAAAAAATAAAGCTCATGGCACTGTTTTCAAATCTAGCAGTAGGTTTGGAGTGAGTAGTTGATATTTTTGAGTAAGTACTCAAACATACTAGGAAAGTGAAGTCAGTGTTATGTTTCAACAGATCAAACAAAAACCCTCGATCATAAAAAACCATAGATGGCCCATTTCATGGGGTATATTATTTTAAAAAAAACAACTCTCTAAGGAGTACTTAAGAATAACTGCAAGAGCGAGCAGTTGGATAATGTGAACTTAGAGTAGATTTCAAAAAGTTAGAACCTGGTGAAGTAACACTTTTTATTTATTTGAAGGTTTTTCTGTGAGCTGTATTCTTTTTGGTGAAGTACTTCTGCTATGCATCTACAAATTGCAATCTGATTCTGCCTTTAAAAAAGCTGTATAAGTAGGGATATTTAGAGTGGTAGAGGTTTTTTTTATTTTTATATAATAGTTTTTAAAAAATTTTTGAGTTAAAACAGTGTTCCCAGGAGAGAAGACACTTCTGTGAAGCATGAAGAAAAGAGTAAAATAGGCTAAGCCCTCCACCTTCTCAGAACTTTTAAGTGGGCAAAACCTCAATGTTAACTATCTGAAAAATAAAATTCAACATGCAAATTGTAGATGAAAAGGAGCTTTCATCTGAAAGAAGATATTTAGCTATTTGTGTGATGAATTTGTTAAGTTTCTTTAATACAGGTTTTCCATTCACATTATTTTACATTATGCTACACTTATTTAAAAACAAACCCAAAAACTGTCTCATGTCAAAATATTGAGAAGTAGAAATGTCCAAATTGTTCGAACTTGTTTCTTACTTCTCCTTCTGTGCTATCAGATTTTTATGTGGTGGGTAGGGTATTTCCACATTCATTCTACTGTCTTGTCATATATTCCCTAATCTGTACCATAATTGGGTTAAATATTGCCAAAATATCTGTCAGAATCTTAAAATACATTTTAGGATGTCTCAGTCCATATTCAGGGGGGGAAAATAGTACACTGAGTAGAATTCTTGTAGAATGAAAACAAAAGCATATTGGGAGTTGACTGTTTTAGGCAGCGCTCTGAAATAGAGTATTGTTCTATGTTTAAAATAAACTTAGCACTTGCTGTTCAGGAAAACGCAAATTGAACAGTGAGGGTGTCTTTACTGTTGTTTCCAAATGTCCACCTTATTTAAGAGGCTTACTCACAAGAATATCATGAATAGGTCACTTCGAATCTCTGCAAGAAATTGGCACCTCCCTGCAAAGTTATTACAAATAACTATAGATTTTTCCAGGTTTTGTATAGTCTTTCCTAGTAACTCCAGAAGTGTTTCCTACTGTCATCTGCTTGTTTGTCACAAAGCTTGTCTCATGAAAGGGGCTTAAAAGTATGTCGCAGGTGGGAGAGAAAGTCTCCAGGTTGGTTGCCCATGTGTTCTCTGCAGACACCCAGGTTTGTCTTGTTCTTTTCCCCTGACCTCCCAAGTGTGATGTTTCTGTCCCCAGGATATTAAACCACTTAGAAATTGTATGGGTTCCAAATTCAGTTGGAGTGAAGGCTTGTGTCAATAAGGTCAAGGAAAGGGACTTCCAGTCCATGTGTTAGAAATGTTTGTTTCTTCTGGGAATGAATACCATAAGCTTTGAAGGCATATTTAGGAAGGAGGAGGTCCTCACTGTCGTGAACAGCAGTGTATGTTCTTTCAGTTAATGTTTTACACAGTATTTGCTTGGTAGTTTGTTCTTTAAGGAAATTGAATTGCTCTAAAAAGAAAATTCAGCTTCAGGTATTGCCTCTTTATTAGAAAAAAAAAAAAGTTTTTTAAAACCATATCGTTCTCAGTCAACACAAAATACAGGATACCTGGCTGCAGTCACCTTTACCGATACATGTTTCTCAGTTCAAACTTGTGCACAAAACTGTGTGCATGCTAAATTGGAAATTTTAATCTTTAACTCTGTGGCATCAGAAATAGCGTTTTCTTCAGGAGCTTTGTTCCATAGATATCTGTAGAGCTTGTTTCAGTTCAGTAGGTAGCGAAGAAAATTTAAACCATGGTTGTCCCCTAATTCTGGTTACAGGTGACCTGCGTATGTTATTTGTAATCTTTGCAGAGTTTTTTGTTTTATGTGCTGGTTCTCTCCCCTGATCCTTCCTAGCAGGAAAATAATTCTAACTTTTGTAGTCCTTCGCTTTTTTCAGGTCATTTAATAAGAGATCAAGATCCTAAAACATCCTCTCTGTTTTGATGTTATGTGGCTAGATTTATCTTCTTAGGTTCTTTTGCCATTAATGAATATATGCCCAAAGCATTTTTACCTTGTTTGATTTTCCGCTACCCACAACTTTTTAGGAATTGATCCCACTCATACTGTGTACAGCCTGCCTCCATCCTGAACCCAAAGAGAGAGATCAGCTTCTACACATACTGTTCAATTTGATCAAACGACCAGATGATGAGCAAAGGTGTGTTTGCGTTTGTGTTGCGGGACAAGAAGGAACTTTTTTCTTTGTCAAAGAAGTAGAACTGATAGAAACTGGCTATTATTGCATGATTTTAACCAAGTTTCACTTTAGCTGATAATTTGCTGGTATAGCGTTGACAAATGTATGTGGACTTCGGGATTTTCCATTTCCATGACTTGTACTTTCTAGTTACTAGAATGTAAGAATGCATTTGGTAAGCTATAGTGTAACATTCCAGTTCCATTTTGGTTAAAGATGAATTGAAATGCTTCATTAAAATGAGCTTTAAGATGATAATTCTTAGCAATGACTGATACAGAAATGAGAGCAGCTTTTTTTAAACCTCTGTCAGTGTATCTTAGTGATCTCTGTGTTTTTAAGTTAGTGTTCAGTTGGGGAAAATAGCATGAGGAAATGGTACTCTTCCTACTTATTGTTCAGTACTATGGTAGCAATAAAAAATTCAGAAGACTGAAGCAGTGATTTCGTTCTGGCAAGCCTTAAGATCTTTGTTTTATTTTAGGACTTTGAGACAAAGTCTTAAAAGTCTAAAACAAAGTCTAAAAATACTTTTTATTTTGTTTTATAAAATTAGTTCTTCCTTAGTACTCAGGAAATCTGACTTTGTACGTTTCTTGATAAGAATATCCTTAAGGTTGAAAGACAGTACCCTAGCTGGTATGTTTCCTTCTCTGACTGTGGAAAGATTTTTCATGTTTTATCTGTAGCTCTGCCATTATTTTCATTAGAGATGTTTTGTAAAGCATCTGTATCTATCGTTGCTCTATTCTGTCTTCAGGCAAAGTAAGCTTTATGAAATAGGTGGAAAGCATTTCTCCTGATGATTCTCTGAACGGAAGTCGTTCTAAATTCTTCTGGTGTCTTTCTAAATAGTTCCCATGGTAAAATTTAGAGATGAGGTACAATTGTAAGGCACGGCTTTGGAGACAAAAAAAAGTGCATAAATAAAAGGAACTTGTAGCACAGTGGCACCATGCAGATTGAAATCAAAATAAGATGCAGTCCTGTTTTGTGCGATATGAAGAAAGCAAAGACATTCAGCTTAGTCACCAGAACAATGGTATTATCTCATATGTTGTTTACCTACTGCTATACGGTACATGCCTAATTATACATTAAAGTAGCAGTTGATAACAAGTTGGCTTTTTAAATTTGGTAAATGCAAGAGGCTGAAATGTGACATTGTGTTTCTAATAATGAACCCATTAAAATAAGTATTTTATTTAAAGCATTTCACCTTTTAAAGTATGTTAACAATCGTACAGGCTTTCCGCATAATACTTGTTGCCCATGTGAAAGGCTTTTTGGTGCACGCAGATAAGCATGTTGCTATAGACTTGTATACTAACATTATGTTTAACAAGGCCACTTTTATATTCAAGGCTTTGCTTCTTAAGATACTGTTCAACTTTTCAGAACGTTTACCAGATTTTCTTCTGCAAAGAAACAAATATGTGTTAGCTTTACTTAAACTTCTTTCTGGGCAGTTATGTTGATTTTGGAAGCTAAGGAGCCATGAAGAAGTCAGATTAACATTGGGGTCCTTTAGGACAAGGTTAAAACATAGTTCAGAATGTGAACTCTTGAAGATTTCCAAGCAAAGTACCCAGAAGCAGCCCTCTTAATGAAAAGAAGCTAAAATACATTAAGCTTAGTGTATCTAGTATGCCTTTTCGTTGGTGTTGTGATATCACTTCTTAGAGAACACACATAACTTGCTGATACATTAAGAAAAACTCTAGAAGTTTTTAAATACAACCTTCAGGAGCAACTTGAACCTTGAACTGTGTAATATAAGATTGAATTGCATACCAGTGCATCAGTCACTTTCTAAAACCTCTGCAAAGAGCTTAGAAGTGTTAAATTATGTCTGTTCTCTTAACTTCTGCCTTGTTCCTCTAGTCTGCTTCTTGGTTTCGCTGTGGTTTCTGTACTGGTGAAGCAAACTAGTGCTCTGCTGAATCATACTGATTTGCTTTGTGTTCCTGCCTGAGTGGTCATAAGTGTATAACCTGGGAAGAGCTCTTTGAGGAAAGCATTCCCAGGATCTTGTTAACAAAAGAGATCATTATGACAATAAGTAGAAAAAAGTTTTTCCCATATCCAGCCTTGACTGCAATTTTTGCAGCAACTTAGTGTTAACATCTTTTGTTTCAATGACCTGTTGAGATCCTTACAACCTTTCCTTCCACTGAAATACTGACTCTTGTCATATAATTTTAAGATGGTTACAATAAAATATTCAAAACGTTAATTTTTAATATTTTTGCAATACCTTAAAGTTCCCTATTTTATAGGCAAGTCAAAAGGAAATCCAAGTTAATTTTGAGATTTCATGGAACTGTTTTGAGAAGGGAAGGTTTAATTTTTTTTAAAAAGTATATATTTTGGCTTTCCCAGTTTCTGATGCAGAAGACTTCAAGCAATTACTGTGTTCTGCTATTCACTTTTTTAATATCTTATAAAAGTATATTCTGTTGCCCTGTTCTGTGATTAGGTGCAGCATGTAGAACCCAAGACAGCTATTCAGATAACCATTTTCTTTGTTGTAGAACTCGGAACTGCCACAGGCTTTTGGCTCCGTATTGCTATCACATATCAGCTGTTGATTGCTTGATTCTTATCTAATCACTGCATTTTTGTTTTCCCCCAACCTTTTTACCTTGAGCAAAGGTCTAGTTCTTTGTACATGGTAGAGAGGAAAAAAATATCTTTCTGATAGACTATTTCTCCTTGAGAAGATTCTGAAAGTGAATGAGGGGTTTTTGGGGTTCTGTTTGTTGGTTTTTTTTAATGGGAATGTATTGTATAACTGATTAAGAAATAACCAGCAGAATCGCTGCCTTTCAACCTTAAGGGCATACTATTAGCTGCAGTAAATAATTAGGAGTTCAGACATGACACTAAAATGGTAACAAATTAATTCTGGCTTACTTTGCACAAAATAATAATGAATAAATTCTTAGTGGTGTCCTAATCTTACTGTGAAGGTGATAAAATGAAAGTCTTATGTCCAGTTACAGTTACAGTGTTACAGTTTCAAACTGGTTATTTGTTGATACAGGCACTGCAGTAAATAGAACTAGTGAATTGCATGGAAAGTTGCTATCATTCCAATCCTATTAACAGGAAAAATAGAAGTGAAAAATCTTTAAAAGATAAACACTCATTAAGTAAGCAACAAATGACAATTAAGTACAGTTTTATTGAAATTCTAAAAACATCTCTGTGTCTATGAAATTGGTGGAACCAGTGACTTCTTGCAGACTTTGAGGAAAGTTAAAAAAGGCAAGAATATAAATAAAAATTACTCAGGTGATTGCAGATACTACTGATTGGTTAATTGCTTCCCTTTGATAATGGGCTTTGGAAGATTTATGACAAGACTGAAGTCCAGTATTTTGGGAGAGATGAAAGAAGCTTGCATGTTAGAATGTTGTGAAACCATGTCATAAAAGAAGTTACTTCTGAACAAAGTTCATTAAATCTCACGAATGCCTATAAATACAAGCAGAATGTGTACTTGACTAAAATACTGATAGTATGATAGTATTAAGTAATCTAGATCCTTTTACTGCATGATGAATCATAGTATTCAGTAAGAATTAAATGAGAGGTTTAGTCAGAGATTCCTGATCTCAGACATTAGGAAATCGGACATTCACAAATCAGAGATTCTCAGGGTCTGGTTCATGGAGTTTAGGATTTGCAAGTTTCTGGAAAAGGCATATTAAATAGAAAACAAGGTAAGTTGAGTTGGAAGGGATCTTTAAAGGTCGTCTAGTCCAATCGCCCCTGCAATGAACAGGGACAATAGTGCAGCTTTCAATTTAAGATTTAGCCTTTAAGTCAGTGTGTATGGTGTGGAATTTTGACTGTAGACAATTACCTAGTGCCTGACAGCATCTATTTTTCCTAACTTAATATGTTTTACATGTGATAGAACTTGACTTATAAAGAGATTAAAGCTTTGCATTTATGTTTTCAGACAGATGATACTGACTGGGTGTGTGGCATTTGCCCGACATGTTGGACCAACACGTGTAGAAGCTGAGCTTTTACCACAGTGTTGGGAACAGGTAACTGATTAAGTTGTGCTTTACACTGCAAAATAAGTTAGAAATTCATAAATTTTGAGTTGTATTTGTTTGAGGGGGAAGTTGGTTTTGGTTTTGTTTTTCAATGAATGGCAGTTTAAAGTATTTTTCAGAGAACTATTTGGATGTTCTTTGTCCTCACTATATAAATACTTCTATATAACTTTAAAAAGAGCTCAGAAGCATAAAATTTGTCAAAGGCTATCTGGAGATTCTAGTTGCCTGCATACACCTCTAGATGTTTGTTATGTTGAAACGTAGATATGTGTGTGTCCATCATCAATGTTGCCTAACCTGTTGCCAGGTAGGTGCCTTTATACTTTGTACTGCAATTTCCAGACTGTTGGAAATCCATTTTCATTCGCTGATTTTTATATTGTATTAAGTCTCTGGAGCAGCATCCACACTTCAGTTAGTTTAAATTCTTAAACAGACAGAAAATTAAAGATCGAAGTAGTCAGAAATAAGACCCCCATAGATGGGCATGATTTTATACCTGTAAGATCAGCCTGAAGTTTGCATGTGACTTCTAGAATCACAATGACCTTTTCCACAGGTATCCTAAATTAATAGATACAACTGAACGACCAAACTGAAATGCTCTTACTGAGGTATAGAAACAGAACAATGTGAGTATAGGTGAAAATGCATGGTGTTTTCCTACCATAATGAAGAAAAGGGAGCTCGTCATTGCCTAAAAATCAGTAACTAAGCCATGACAGATTGGTAATGCTTACTTTCATGGCACAGTCTTTCTGGTCTGATAATTGTCAGCTGTTTCTTGCATAATGCAACCATCTGTGTTTCACAATAAAGTCCAAGCTTTAATACTTTCTGACAGTAGAAGTACATAGTATATGCAGCATTTGTGCTTATATGTGTGACTGATATATCTATTGATTAAATGAAGGGCTCATGGCAATAGTAGTTGAACAGAAAATAAACCACAACTTGTTTTCTAGGCCTTCTCATGAAATCTAAACTGTTTAACAAAAAGTCTCACCTCAGTAAGACCACATCTTTATCATACTAGTTTCTTGCTAATTGCTGATGCAAGCAAGAAACAATTCCAACTGTAACAGTACAGCATATCAGGCTGCCAAGCCATATGTCATCATGCACTTATTTAATGCAGTTTGCTAGATTTTGTTGGCAGTACTGAAACCAGGTCATTTTATTCTCCAGCAAAATACCAGCTGAATCTCATTGTCACAAGATGGAATTTGTAGAAGGAACTCAAAAATACACATAATTTTCTGCCTTTTCTCAGTAGATGCTTTAATCATGAAAGCATTCATGCAGTTGGTCTCCAACCAGAGTCTATTTACAGATGCAGAGGATTGGGAACTCAGAAGATTCAGCATTTTCATCCACACATTGTGGAGTGCAGAGTTATAAAGCTAGTCTATATGATCTTTCTACCTGCTCTTTGCAGGTAAAATTCAGTAGCTGACTCACTGGTGTTTAGATCAGTGATCTGTGAATGCTGGAAGTTCCCTCAGAACTAGTGACCAGTTTATTTGCTTTCAAAATTGTACTGCTGCTTATTAAAGACAAAAGGAAAATAAATGGTAGTAAACATTTTACAGTTAAGTTTCCAAGGGCTAATAATCTTCCCTGAATGCAAACCTTTCAGAAATTTGAGTCCTTTTTTCCTCCAATGTGTTAGTATATCTTTGCAGTATCGGGGGTGATATTTATATTGCCTTGCTGGTCTACCTAAAGTTGAAACTAGCCTTTGCTGTTTCCCTCAGGTAGGCAGAGCTCCAGAAAGGAAAGTGTATCTCTCTCACCAGTAGGGAATTTGCATTTGGAAAGATGGCACATAAGTCAAAGATACTATAGGTATTAAAGCAGCCTGTTGCGTGCCCGTAATGGTTCTCATCTATGAAACCTCCATACTTAAAAATACCACAGGTGCCCTACTGATGAATAAAAAATAATGATAAACACACTCAAAGAACATTCTTCCATGCCTGAGACCGAGACAAAGAAGGCAGTGAGTTGCTTGGTCTTTTCCATGGTAAGATGGTGTCTTACCAAGGCTATACACTGCATAGCAAGAGAGAAATAGTTGCACCACGCACATACCCTATTTTATCTGACAGGATCAAACTGTTCATATTTCTCTCTCACCTTTTTACCCTAAATATTTTTTATATTCCCGAAGTATATTGAAACATATATTGAAACTTCTTTGTGCAAGCGTTACGCTGGCCGTTAAAGCTGACCTCACCAGGATGCAAACTGGGTTCCAAAGTGTCAATATCAAATTTGTAAGGCAGAATTTTCAAACGGACTATGAGTGGTAATGGGGAGGTAGCACAGGATCAAGAGGTTCGTGGGAATAGGAGATGTTTTCAGTCACATTTTAGAGGCGTGACATGTTTGAGAGCAGAACTTCAGTATCATGCAGATACTTTTTAGCGTAGTGTGTGGGTCTTTTGACTGATTGCTCAGCAAGACTTTAGGCAGCTATGCTACACTGGTTGGCTCAGAGCACTAGAGGGCACTTGAGTAGTTCTTGGAGAACCAGCACTCCTGGAGGGACAAAATATTTCTTGACATGCCAGCTCTGAAGTTACTGATATTCTTCAGAGTACAGCAGCCCATACACTGTTTTCCACACTTCTTTTACTGCATATACACATACGCTTCTCTAATTCTTCTCTGACTATAAGCTCTATTTTGTAGGACAACTAGAGAAGGCTGTATCTGCCTAGCCTTTATACCTCAGTGCAAGAATCTGGGGCTGCTTAGTACCCATATGCAACTTCTACAGGCACAGTCAATGTTTATCTAAGAGGTGCAGATGTATCCCTCGGTTGGAGTTCATTTGAACCACATTTTGAATACTGGTTACTGCAAAGTAAATAGCCATTCTGTTTCTCTTTACCAGATCAACCACAAATACCCAGAGAGACGGCTACTGGTAGCAGAATCCTGTGGAGCTTTAGCACCTTACCTTCCAGTAAGCTTAACAGTGTATTAATACTGACTCTAAATATTTTGCTAGTGAAAGCAATGTGAAAATCTGTTGCATAAACATCCTTTATCATTTTAAATGTTCCCAAGTGCATTTGTTAGTCATAAACAGTCACATTGTCTATCACATGTGTGAGTTTCAATAAATCACATTAAAGCATTCATGGCTTATTATAAAGAATACAGGTCCACATAGCTATAAAATGCCTCTAAAAACAGTATCTTCTGAAAAAATCATCTTTGTTTCAGTGAAGCTGAAGTAAAGCTAGTTAGGACTAATTAAGGAAATAATCACTGAAAAAATACTTAGCAATAATTTTTTGATCTAATGATGATCCAGTAATTCTTCGGACACTGTGGAATGTTACATGAAGAGTGCTGCCAGTCAGAAGAAGCAGCAGATTTAAGTCAGTGGCAAACTAGAATATGAAGCTTCAGAGAAAGAGGGGAAAAAAAGACAAATTAAAAACTCACTTCTCCAATTTAGTAATGCAGTTATTAAAGATTCTGGTTTAAGTCTAGGCCTGTAGTAGTTTTTTGCTGTTAGTTATTTGTGGTTCCATAAGTTCTGTGATTAGTAGGACAAAAGGCTCTCTGGTGAGGCTACTGACGTTTTAAATACATACATCTTCTGTTGTGAAAACTGAATGTGTAATATTCATAAAGGGATCTATAGTTGGAGGAACTAATTTTGTTTGTGAGCACTAATACAGTGTAAACTACTTACATAAATTGATATAAACCTGCATGTCTTGTTTCATTTGATTTAACAAGTATGTTTCTTGTTTACAAACAGAAAGAAATTCGTAGTTCGTTAGTACTTTCCATGCTGCAGCAAATGCTAATGGAAGATAAGGCAGATCTGGTACGAGAAGCTGTGATCAAAAGCCTTGGCATCATTATGGGATATATTGATGATCCAGACAAATATCAACAGGTATAATTTAGTTTGGGATCTGTATGTATAAAATGTCTTCTATAGTTATTTCATTAATAGGGGGATAGATAGTTTCATGTATTATTAAATCCTTCCAGATACTTTTAAAAATGTTGATGGTTTATATCAATATGGATTTTTAATGTATCACCAATACAAAAAAGAAAAAATATACTTAGAAGTATAACTAGAATCTCAGGTGTAAGCCTTATACAGAAGCATCTCTAATAATTCATAGTTTGCCTTCAAGAACATACCACTTCATTGCCCACCTGATACTCTTAGCCGATATGATATCATCACTTGCTAACAGAGATTTGTCTCCTGCAACAAAGCCAACTTGTAGTTCAATTTAATACTGCCTAGTAATGTTTCAGGTAAGTGAAAATTATGAACTTGTAATCCTGTCTTTGAGTTCTTGAAGGCAGAGTGGTAAAATGTGTTTGTATTGATTCTGATGACTGTAGAGAAATACTAGCGGGGTCATTGAACCACCCACTGTTTGCCTTTGTAAATGTGGTGGGAGTATCTGTTGAAAGGGCTCCGTGTACTACCTTGTTTTATTTTTGTTAGTGTAGCATTTTAAAAGCGGATCATAATCTTTTTCTATTCTGCACAGTTTGTGTGGGAAACTTTAGCATAAACTCTAGGAAAATTATGTTATTTCTTGTCTTCTACCAGGGCTTTGAACTGCTGCTTTCAGCTTTAGGAGACCCTTCAGAACGTGTAGTTTGTGCAACACATCAGGTATTTTTACCTGCTTATGCTGCCTGGACAACAGAACTGGGAAATTTACAATTCCATCTTATACCTACACTGCTTAATAAAATTGAAAAATTGCTCAGGGTATGTGTTCAGCTGTTCGGCAAATTGTCTTTGTATCTTTATTATATATGCAGGCTTTTTTAAAAAATACGAAAATGTAAATAATTACTACTTATGTTCTATGGGGGAAAAATTTTAGGAGATTCTTCTTGTACTTCCATAACTTTTACTTGTCCTTTGAAAAAGGGGGGAAGAACACAAAACCCCTCAAAAGAAACATATTCTAATTTAATGATGTTTTGCTTTGTAGCACAGTAATCAAAGTGCAGTTCAGTAAATGCTTGCTTGGAGCTGTGACCTGATACGTGTTATTCTGAGTGTATTTGCCCTATATTTAAACTTTTTAAGTATCACATGGCGTAGTTTTTAATGATGTGCAATATCAAAAACCGAACATATCAAAACAAACCAAAAAAAGAAGTAGAATTAAATGGTTTAGTTAGGTCATTTGCAATTATGAGCCAGTTTGTGTGCACGCTTCATTTGGTAGATACCGTATTTTCCAAAACTTTACAGATATTTCGTAACAATCTAACACACTTAACCAAGATGCTTTCAGAGTACGGGTGACGAGTTTATTCAGTTTTTGGATTCACTGGTCTATGAGACCAAGGATTCACATTTCTAAAATATGCTGGAAAATGTACTTTCAGAATATCGGTATGTTCATTGTTATGAACTACTAAATGCCAAAGGCTATATTGCTTGAATCTTTTGAGTAGAAGTGACTTAAGGGGATTTTGATGGTCACACAAAGTAAGCTTGTGGTTTGGATAAATTACTATGTAATTAATCTTTGTGTAGAAGCTCATCACAGATGTGTTGATCTCTTGCCAGGGAATAAATGCCTAAGCAACAGATCATCCAAACCAAAAATTTTAAATGTCCTGTTTTTCAGGAAGGAGAACATGGCTTGGATGAACATAAGCTCCACATGTATCTGTCTGCTCTGCAGTCGTTGATTCCTTCACTGTTTGCACTGGTGCTACAGAATGCACCTTTCACAAGCAAGGCTAAACTTCAGGGAGAAGTACCACAAATAGAAGGTAAATGATTAATTTCTGGTATGGGGAATTTTTATAAACTTAAATATAATTCACTGACCAATCTCAAATCCATATTAACTGCAAGAGAATAATTTTAGGAAGTAGTCCATAGTCTATGGTTACTTGGGATTTGTGTGTATTTAAGGTTACGGCATAAATACAAGTTGCAGAATATATGTGTAAACTTTAGATTTTTATAGCACACTGTCTGTACAATAATAATTTAAGTTTATTGTCCCCAAGCCTTTTTTCCCTAATCTACCTGTTCTTTATCTTGTATTTCATATATAGCAAGTAAAGAGAAAAGAGTTCCAGGAACCTCTATCGTGTTGTGAATTTTCTTTCTTTAATGTTGCTGAGTTGACAGAGAGAATAATTTATTTTTTTAAAGGCAGATTCCAGTATAGGAAAATTTGTTTTGATTTGTCATAACGTTTTTCTTTGTTCTGTTTTTCCCTTTTGGGGAAAACATTTTTACACTTCGTTTCCTCCCTCTGCTGCTACTTCATTCCTATGAAGGAAATCAGTCTGACATGAAGCCTTAGCAGATATTTAACTAAGTACAAGTATTGACTTATTGATGCAGAAGGATATGTAAGTCATGAATATTTATGAAATGCTTGCCAGTAAAGGAGAACAATTTTTTTCTGTATTTACTTAGCAGTGTTACAGGCAAAATGGTTACTTCGTGCCCTGACATGGCTTTATGTAATCCACCGAGAGTCTTGCAATGAAATACTTTTTTTCCTAATATACATCATAAATTGTGAAAGGGGGAAAAAAAAAAAAAAGTGTTGCCTTCTGATTTGCCTCTTAAATGTTTTTTCATATTGGTCTCCTTAGCAAGTCCTTAAGTAATGGTTCCTTTTTCCACTCATTCCTATGCTTGAGAGACCTTATTATCACCAAAAAAGTTTTTATTTCACCTCTAGTTATTTTTCTCTACATCTTAGAAGAAGCTTTTGAGAAAGCAAAGCAATCCTTAGGACTTCCTAAAGGTTTCTGAAGAATTTGTTTCCACTAATAGCTAATAACGGTTCAAGAAGGGCTGGCTTCAGTTTCAGTTAATATTCTCACAAAGAACAAATTTTATGAAGTGGGAAAAACACAGCCTAGAGCAGGAGCTTCACCATCTGCTATGTATCTATGTAGTAGCAGACTGAATGACCTCATAGTGAAGTTATACTTGGATCAGCAATCCTAGCCTGTAGAATGTTTTCTCCTGTTACGAACACTTTTTAAAGATATTGGTAATACCTGGCACATGATGATAATAGTGCTGTGTGTGGAGATATAAATAAAGGGTAACAACTTTAAAGGAGAATTTGGAAAGTAGCTAATGGTACGTTACTGTATGATATAAATGTGAAAATGTTAAGCATGCTGTGGTAAAAATCATCCAGCTGACTTGAGTCATTTGAAGATGAGCACTTTTTCCCTGGGCGGCTACTACTAAAATAAGGAATTTCAAAAACTTCAGTCTTCAGCCTTGTCTGACAGTTTCTTCTTCCATAAAAGTGGAAGAAAAAAAATCTTACGTACTTTTCACTAGTCTGGTAGTGTTGCAGGAGGTGCAGGCTTGCTTTTTTGAATTTTGTAGTAGGAAAGGTGATGATCTTGTTGCTTAACTTTATTGCTGAATGTGCTTGGCATGAATTGCAAATAATAAAAGCAATGTTGGTGTGGCAGACTTTCAATCCCCACATATTTTAATGGTCTAGAATTTTTTTGTGGTCTTTTTACATGTGAATTACTCTCTTCTGGTAATTCAGATAATTAAGAAGCTGGGAAAGGGAGTGGGGACTGTCAAAATCTACTTCATATATGAAAGTTGGAACAGTCGAATAGTTAAAGTGTAGCAACAAGTGTCAGGAAACCTTGTCTGCAAGTCACTACTGTAAATCTGCAGTGTGGTCTTTGAGATCATAGAATGTTTTGGATTCAAAGGGACTTGTAAATGTCATCTAGTTCAAACCTTCTGCAGTGAGCAGGGACATCTTTGACTAATCAGGTTGCTCACAGCCCTGTCCAACCTGACCTTGAATGCTTCCAGGGATGGAGCATCTACAAACTCTCCAGGCATCCTGTTCAAGTATTTCACCACCCCCACTGTAAAATTTTTTTTCCTTCTATATCTAGTCTGAATCTACCCTCTTTTAGTTTAAAACCATTACCCCATGTCCTGTTGCAACAGGTCCTACTAAAAAGTGGGCTGCAGTAAGGTCTCCCTAGAGCTTTCTCTTCTCCAGGCTGAACAACCCTGATTCTCTCAGCCTGTCCTCAATAGAGAGGTGTTCCATCTGGAACATCATCCAGCCAATTCCTTATCCCCCAAAACGTCCATCCATCAAATTCATATTTCTCCAGTTTAGAGCTGTGGGTGACTGTGTCAGAGACCTTACAGAAGTCCAGGTAAGTGGCATCCGTCCCCTGATATAGTCACTTCATCACACAATGCCACTAGGTTGGTCAGGCAAGATTTGCCGTTGATGAAGCTATGCTGGTGATAATCCCGTCATCTCCCTGGGACAGCATTTTCTCTTTTTATAGTGAGGGTTATGTAACCTTTTCAGAGGTGGGTTTAACTCAATGGTTTTTAAAAGGCAATTTGATAACCTTACACAGAAGGCACTAGAGATATTCAGACTTTCTTAGCTACCTTACTGACATCACCTCCAAGGTATTTTCGTCTTTTTTTTGTTCATGATCGCTTGTCTTCTGCTGTTACAGTCACTAGATTTCCCCGACCCGTATCACCTCTTCAGGATGTGGCCATCATCATTGGAAGCCGTGAACAATTAGCAGTGTTGTTGCAACTGTATGACTATCAGCTGGAACATGAGGGTACCACAGGCTGGGAGACTTTGCTATGGGTAGTCAATCAGCTGTAAGTTAATTTTTATCTTATGATTCCTAATTTTAAAATGCCTCAACATTAATTGTTCTTAATATGATTATGTTTAACAATTATGAAACATAAGAATTTTTATTATGATTGTGTTTAGGAATTATTAAAGAGGAGAAGACTGAAATTTTTTAGGCGTTTTAATTTTCATACTGAGTTGACTTTGATTTTATTCAGAAAATATCAGCCTTCTAGCAGAATGTGTCGGTAACTACTTCCTGCAAAAAAATTTTTTTCATCTTTGCGCTGGTATACTTAATTCTCTGTTGAACTTAATATTGTATTCTGAGTATCTTATGAAATATATTGTTCTGCAGTAACAGATGTTTGACAATACAAGTCAGGCTTCTCTGGCACTTACACCCTTTCTTTCTTCAAGGGTCAAGAATTGTGCAGAACGTAGATAATTTTAGTGGAACCAGTACTGCTCTGTGTGTCTATATATATTAATATAAACAGTAAATCTATGCAAATATAACTGGAGAAAAACAAAAGATCAGAGTACTGTTTAATATACTTTTGCTTACTGATTTTTTTAGGCTACCACAGCTTATAGAAATAGTTGGCAAGATCAATGTAGCATCAACTGCCTGTGTCCATGAGTTCTCCAGATTTTTCTGGAGATTTTGTAGGACATTTGGGAAAATTTTTACAAACACTAAGGTAAGATACTATCTTAAATATTCTGTGCAATAGTACCTTGATAATATATATTGTCCATATTTACGGTGTGTCTGAATACCCACACTTTGTGTGACCATTTGTATTTGCAGGTCACACTGATGCTTTTCCATAAGTACATTTAAACCTGCTGATTTTAAACCTCTGTTTGCATCCTTTTGATTTCTGTTTTTGACTGTTTTGGAATAACTTCTCATCTTGCCAAACAAGGAAGGATTTGAAATTTTTTAACTGTATTCTTCATATTTTTTTTGTGAATGGCATAGAGCGTGGGACAGGTCATCCTAATTCCTAGCGATTTAACAATTTTCTTTCTTCGGAAGAGCATACTATTCAATGTCTGGTGTACATAAGTACAGCCTGTACTTGATTTGACATGTAAAATTTATGCTTTCCCTGTCCAAAATATTTTCTATAGATGAAATCTAAACATTTTTATCAAGGAAGAACATCATATTTCTCTACAAAATAATTTCTGAATATAATTAAAAATATTTTAAAAGCAGATTATGAAACACAGAGGATTATCTGAAGATAAAATAACAAATGTTAGCATTATGTGCTGCCTCTAAAGAGGAGATTAAAACTAGTTTCTGGTCTTTGAAAACCCCTTCTGTAAGTCATCTTTAGAACCCTTGCTTCTATAGAATTGTTATGGTACTGATTATCACAGCTTTATTTTGGAAGAGAGCACTTCATGGACAGCAGAGATGTAAAACAAAAGCTTTTGGTTTTTTTACACATAGCTTTGTAAAACCATAAACCCTAAAATCCAACTAAGCATGCTGCCAAGAGGCTTCAACTTTCAGTATCATGAGTGCTAAATACTGCTACCTCAGTGTGGGTACTCAATAGAAATTTTTACTCTTATGTCACACTTTCAATTTTTGTAAAAGCTGGATATGCTTTTTAAATTTTTCTTTCTTTTTTTCCCTTAAAAATATCCTTTTCCTGTTTTGGTAGTGGTTTTGGTTTTATTCTTAATTTTTTTCTAAGTTAATTGACACTGGTAACAAGTTTTCTTACATGGGATTCATCATCCTTTATATAGGTAAAACCACAGTTCCAGGAAATCTTAAGACTGTCTGAGGAAAACATAGGTAAGTAGCTTTTCACTCAAAGGAATAAAAGTGGATCTTAACTGCAACTGAAAAAAAATTATCAATCTCATGTTCAAATAGCATTCCAGTCTGTAGTTCTCAAATTTGTCATCTTTCTGAAATATTGAAAATCTGATGTTAATCTGGGTGGAACACTCTGAAGTTGTACATTTTGTGTGTGAAGTATAAATAAAATCTCAAATCCAAATACCACTTGAGGATTATTTTACAGCATGTGCATGTATATATACATACATATGTATCCAAATTCTTCGTGTATATCTAAAAAGTTAATACATCTGTAATACTTGTAATACACATGTCTACCTTATATGTATTACAATATTTATGATATACAGCGTATATATATTACACACATGTATAGAGACATATATGTATATAAAAAACCTAAATACTTCACTGTGTTTCATTAGATTCCACAGCAGGTAATGGAGTGCTAACAAAAGCCACAGTTCCCATCTATGCAACAGGGGTCCTTACATGTTATATTCAGGTAGGTTTGGTTTTTTATTTCTTTATAATAATAAGTAAAACTTTTTTAAAACAAATATATTACTTTTTTCTTTGAAAACTTAGTGCTGTAGTGCTTTGAATATAGGTACTAAGTCAGCAGCTGTAAACAGTAAAAAGCAAAGTTTTCTGGTCCGGTTGTCTACTACATTCAGATCATTTAGTGCCTTGTGCCTCTATGAAAAATATTAATATTATTCCATAAATAGGTTCTTGGCCATTTAGCTGTGACCCATGCAGCCATAATTTAATTCAATAAAATTTACTGAAACAGATAAGCAGGTAAATTGACATTTTGAACATCGTTGGAGTCTTACAATTGTAGTGTTACCTAGTACTGAATTAAACACTCCATAAACACTAAAACAAATCCTCCAGTAACCAGCAGTGATGGACCGGAATGTACGCAACTTGCAGGAAAAATTAATAAATACTTCATCTCAGGAATGTTTAGTCAACTGTGAGTAATCAAAAACTGTTAGGAGCCATGAAAGTGCTTAAGTACTCTTCTTAAAGTTTCTTTAGTAAAACAATTTGGGTAATTTATGCATGAGGATGTGCTTAGTTGATAAAATACAGAAATAGTCTCTTCTTGTGTTTGCTTTGTACGTTCTTGTTCTTAAACCACATTTTTGAAGTTCATAAGAAGATTGTTAAAGACTAAATCTAGTTTGACCTTGTCTCTTTCATAGCTGTAGGTCATCACAACTGCACCAATACTTCTGCTACATTCAACACTGTATGCTCTTCTTTCAGGAAGAAGACCGCAAGCTGTTAGTTGGATTCTTAGAAGACGTAATGACCATGCTTTCACTATCCCATGCTCCTCTTGATAGCCTGAAAGCTTCCTTTGTGGAGCTGGGGTAAAGAATATACCTTGGAGTTGACTAGATCTGAATACGTTAGAAGTTTTTATTAAAGGCTACTAATCTGGCTGTAATCGTAATAACCGTCATGCTTTGGGTGAATAAAGGGTATACTTACTTTTACCCTTAGTGTTTCACAAAGTTTAAACTTTTAATATCTAGATTAAATAAGTTGTGGTAAAAAAATTCTGAAGTGTGAAAAAGAAACACCAAAAAATAAACAAAAAACCTCACAAAAATCACTCATTGAGAATAAAATGGAAATTAATTTTGTATTTTCCATGCTATTATGTTGTGATCTAGATAAGTATTTGCGTTAAGTTCAGTGTCATATTTTATTGGAAATTCTATTCTTAATTTTTTTTACGTGAATTTCAAAATGCAACGTATTTTCTAGACAGCAAAATGTTGCATGTCCTTTAGAATGAGGTGAATGTTATGTATCCTTCATTGTTGACTAATGGATTTTTGAGACTATACTTTGTAGGCAAAGAACATTTTCAGTGTTTGGGGGTTGGGTTTTTTTGGGGATTGGTTTTTGTTTGGGTTTTTTTGATTGCCCAACTGTTTTCTTTTAGTGCAAACCCAGCTTACCATGAGCTGCTGTTAACAGTCTTATGGTATGGAGTTGTGCATACTTCTGCTCTTGTTCGATGTACAGCTGCTAGAATGTTTGAGGTAAGTATTATCCAAACTTTTTTTAAACCTTTTTAAAGCTTTATTTTTGTAAGTTTTTGTAAGCAGTGATTCAGATAACATTGATACATCCTGAAATATTACAAATGGCTTAAATAAGTTGTGTACTGTGTGATGGAGCAGGAGGTTGTTGTGCAGTTGTTTCTGTATATGTTCTCTGTTCAGAAGCTCATCTTCGGTTCAGCAATTTGTCGTTAGCCACTTGCAAGATGTTCCTGTAGTAACTGTGTATGTGTTCTTTAATCTGCTGCTGACTTCATTGTTGCATTCTCATTGTTGCATGCTGAAAAATATTTTCCAATTATGAAAACACTCTTCATTGCTAAACTGTGTTCAAACCATAATTAAATACATTGTCAAATGTGTTTGCTTAGGTCTGTAGATAAACATAAATAAGCAAATCTGAGTTGTAACTTCTGCTGTTTAACACATCATCAGTAGCCTAATTCACGAGTTAATGGTTTTCAATACTTTTGTGTATACTTGCACAATGTACTTGCCTTGTAATTCAAACTAGTTTCCATTGTTTCCAAATATGGCAGTAAAAACATACACTTAACTGATTTTGTAGTTTTTGTGAAAATTAAAATAACTTAGGATGACTTTACTTGCCACATGGTGACAGGTTCATCTTTCTCTTAACATCTATAAATTTGTTCAGGGTGAAGACTGTTACATTTAACTAGTAAGTTTGCTTTTCTTTCCACATCATGCCCTTGTTTCATCCAGTGTTAATTAAAAAAGGCATCTACAAAAACTGGGACACGCAGACATACTCCACTTACTCCGTTTGCTGAACAAAGAGATTACTTTTTTTAAAAATTACATGTTAGAAAGATGTATTTCTAATCACGCTATCACAGTACTTCTTTTTGTTTGGTTTCTGAGGTTTCTTTTTCTATTTCTTTGACATTTGAGTCATTAGGATAGCTTTTCAGTGAATCTCTAGCTGAACCTGCTACCTTGTGTCCATTTGCAAAAACAAATCTTAAGACTGCCTTGCAGAAAAGGGCACTTACCATAACCATTAGTGTTCTTTACTGCAACTGTGCAAGTCATTGCAGACAAAGCACTAAACAACCACTTTAAGACATAACCTGAGACTTCAGTTGAAAACATCCAACATTGTCTCTTTCCACCCCCTTGCCCCACCCCCCCCCCCTTTTTTTTTTTTTTTTTTTTTTTTTTATCCTGTCACTTTAAAAATGACATGGCAATTTTTTGGTCACCCTTCAAATATTTTTGAGTTGCTGTTTGGGTTTGAGTTGGGTTTTTTCTTTACCAATAAGATTGTTTATATTTCATATCTGTAATAATAAGCTTTTTAAATCCTTTTTTATAAGCATTACCCAAACATGTGAAAGACCTCTGTTACAACTGGCTGTTGTTTTGGTTGCAGTTTCTTTTCAAATTCAACTGCACATTGATTATTTTTAGGCAGTCCTGCATGCTATTTGACTGCTTGTTTCCTAGCATACTTCAGTTTTTACTAAAGCATGGACAACTTTGTTGCTGACTTTTCTTGCTTGAAAATAGTATCATATTGCCACTTGATAGCCGTTGCGTGCGTATTTATATGTGGCAGTATGTAAATTTTGGAAGTCACCTGTGTAAAGAGGTGGTAATAGTTGGGTTTGCTTTTGGAAGATTCATTCCTTCGTTCAAGGGATTTCTGGCATCTTGGAGACTGCTGAATGGCAAAGCCCAGTGATTAGATAATAAAATAAAGAGTACATCACCTGCAGGACAGCTGTATGAGAACTATAAAGATTCCAAACAGCGCAGTAGTCTGTACAGCAGCACAGAGACTGCCGTGATTTGGACCTGCCAGGCTGCATTACCAAACCTTTACAGTCTGTGAAGGGTTGGAAGGATGCAGAAGTGATTTGGAGCCGTTCTACCCCTTCTCTCCTTCAGGGGCAAGAAGCTTTGTGGTACCATTTTTAAGGTGTAGCATGCGTAAGTAGTGATCACACACTGATTTAGAGGAATCAAAACAGGATAAAAATCTGTGTTGTCTTTCTTACTGTGGCCTTACGTGCTGCTACATGGCTTTGCCCATCCAGCTGTTGCTGTTGTCCCTGCGTTAATGTTCTTAGTCAATACTTTCCCATCTGAATGTTAATGCAAATGGATTTCCTGCTGGTTTGAACATGAAGCGCATAGCTGAGTTGTAAGTTTTGTTGGTCTGTTTAGGTCCAAGGCTGGGAACAGTTACTTTTAGAATGACACTTGAACTGTAAAGCACATTTTATTTTCTGTAAGGCAGAACGATGCTGATTACCATGCTTTAACATAATTAGTAGTGTGGCAGCCGACACAGTCATGAAGCTGAGATCATTCCAAATTGTTTGCTAATTATTCAAATCCAAAGCATTTTTTTCAAAGCACTACATCACCTCTAGTCATTTCTTAAAAGATTGGTAAAGAAAACTCAAGTCCCTATTTGTTCAGAATTGAAACTAGTAAGCAAGAAGTAAGCATTTTCTATTTTGATCAATGGGAACATAGGTACGTCTGTGTATGAGAGAAAAATCATCATAGTCAAGCAGTGAGCTGGTCCTTAACAGCTGTTTTTAAAGAGTACCCATAAACTCAACACATCAGCACTCTAAATTGTTGCCACTGTAAATAATCGTATAATGTATTAATGTTAAAATGTAGTAGTTGAACTGACGTTCCTAATACTTTCTCAATAACAAGTATAGGAAGTTGCATCTTTCTCCCTCCAGATGCTTTGCAGGAATAATGCATATGTTCTTACAAAGCTTAACAGTTCTCTCCCCATTCTTCCTTCTCTAGTTATTATCTGTAAGGCCACAATATGTTCAGTGCATATGTGCACCTGTGCATGCACATGCATGCAGAAGTATTGCTTCATAAAAGTTACTGCTTTGTATAGAAGGCTTCTGGAAAGTCGGGTTCCTTCCAATCTTTCACAATTTACTTTGTTTTCTATTCAGAGTTGGTAGAGCAGGAATGCTCAAACAAATAGCACAATATAAAACCTTCTCTAGTTGGAGAGTGTAAATATTGCCTACTCTTAGTGCTGTATGATACACACTGACAGCTACTGTTTTCCCCATGCCCTGTGGATCTTAGGTGTTCTCTTGTTATTCTGCTGGGGGGAAAAAGCATAGAATTTGATTTGTGTTGATGATGTAATTTGAGTAATTAGAATACAGCTAAATATTTAAAAAAAAAAATTAAATTCAAATTTCTTACAGAAATAAGCTTTTTATGTTTATCTCCTAGGACCAGCAAATACACACAGGCTTCCTTACATGAGATACAAAATGAAAATATCAAGGCTTTCCCTTTTTTATTAATGCAGACAAAAAAACCTGTTTTGCTGAATATGAAGAAAGTGTGCAACTTGTCATTTTCCAAAATTAGTAGGCTTTCATATGTAGAAAACATGGAAAAGGCATCTGCTACCTATGCAGCAAATGCATGCTTATGTACACCTACGTGCACAATGTAAAAAAAAAAAAAAAAAAAAAAAAAAAAAACCACCTGAGAATTCAAACAATTTCCACATATTCATGGGTAATACATTTCACTGTGCTGGGATGTATTGTAATAAATATACCTCTTCCTTAGTTTGTAAAAAGGCTTGGTGAGATACATTTCATGGATAATCCCAAGGATTTTCCATTTTCTACCTGCATAGACCAGCAAGGGAAACTTGGGAAGTTTTGCATACATACTGCTTGGATGGCAGTTAAATATAAAATAGTCCTGAATGACTTTGAGGAGAGCTTAGTGGCATCTGGGAAGGTGCTGTTGTCATGTTGTAAAAAGTCTGCAAGGTATCACTCAGTGTGGGAAAACTACACACATTTGGCCTAGCTGAAGACGTCTATTTTGTATGTGACAGCCACCTACTATAATAAATACCATTCCATTGAGTTAGGAAGAGTATTTAGATTAAACTGTCAAACTCAAATTGGCATTGCTTTAGTATTTAATTACACATCATTATATGTAAGTATAATGCATAATTATTTTAGTATTTGAATTATAATACAGAATTACTTCCTAAAATTTTGAGAGTTCAGGTTTTAAAATAGCTGAAAGTAGAGAAAACATCCTCATAGTCAGGTTTGTGCTGATTGCCAGACCACTTCAGCTTTCTTCATGCCTTTGCAAATATGAAGCACTAGTGTAACAGTATTTGCTTAGCTTCTAATTTTGGTTTGCTTTTTGTGTTTTTTCTTTCTCTCTCTTGGTTGTGCCGTTCCTCTTCCCATGATACTGTGCTCGCTCTTTCCGTGCATCACCTGTGATACCCCCCTGCTCTGACCATTCAGCTGTTGGTGAAGGGGGTACATGAAACTCTGGTAGCTCAGAGAGTTGTTCCAGCTCTCATTACTCTCTCCAGTGACCCTGAAATGTAAGTTTTCTGACTGTCTTATGTACATAGCATCCCTCTTAATACTTAGGAAGAAATAACCATCAGTTCTGTTTCTTATTCTAGCTGAACAAAAATTGAATTACTTTTAACCAAACGTAACTTCTTAATCATTTAATTGTAAATAAATAGGTTTACTGCAACACCTAAAACTAAACTGGATAAAACCACTGGATGAACTTTAAATAGATAACTTAATGTCATTTAATTTTTTTGCTTTTTTATATTTAATCATATTCTCAGTTTGAAATGTGCTTTCATCATTTCTAGTAGAAAGCTGGATATTAATAAGTTCTGTAAAGCTATCAGCTTTACTACTGCAAAATTAAGTACCATCTGCATTACTGAAATGCAAAACAGTTTGGGCTGTATCTAATTTCTGATAGGTGACCATAGTACTTAATTTTCTGGATGTTTCTGATGTGATATTTCTTTCAAGCGAAGGAGGGATGCTTTGCTAATCTCACTAACAGGTTGTTACTAATAAACGCTACAGCATGAATAGTGTCTTAATTGTTTCAATGTCTTGTGTGGGTGACTAAACCAAGAAAACCCCCCCGTCTGCCTGCCCATCCTCAGTCACAGCTAACCCAGTTCTTCAAGTTTACCAAACCGTTTTTTATTGCATGTTGACTGGTTTACAGCTGACTCTTCGAGGCATGAGTGAAGCATTAGTTGACAAGCGGGTTGCTCCGGCCCTTGTTACCTTGTCCAGTGATCCTGAATTGTGAGTTTCAGATTGAGACCTTGAGTTAATCCTGTCTGTCTTTTTCCTGGTCTGCTGGTTTTGTTTTGTCATTGCTAGAACTAATGTAACTTAAAGTACTAATTTTAAAATTTTGCTTTATTTTTAATTAATTTTCTTCTTAATGTTTAATACATCTTAAAGACTCTATTTTTCTGTTCTAGTTCAGTAAGGATTGCAACAATTCCTGCTTTTGGGACCATCATGGAAACTGTTACTCAGAGAGAGGTAAGACACCTGTTATCAGGCTGTTGGTTTTGTAGCATAAATAGTGGATGTTTTTTTGTAAGTCCAGAAATCCAGTAATTTATTAATTAACGTGGAGAAAAAAAACAGCTTATAAATAATTTCTTCCTTTGTTATACCCTCTTCCAAAATGCTTTCCAGTTTCACAATGGTCTCTTGGGTTTTTTTGGAAACAAACCAACCCTCTTTTAACCAATGAAAACATTTCCTTCTAAATATCAAACCAAACATAAACAAAGACAAATGTGTATGTAGAGGGGGAGGCCTGGGCTAGAAGATGGGAAATCCCATGCTCAAAATGTTCTTTAAAACATTCTCCAATGCAGTGGAGAAATCCAAGTCCCGTTATTCTAAATAAAATAGCATTACTTTAAAATGGTGACCAAAACGTCATGGTGGGATTCAGTGACCTCTACACAAGTGTATTGTACCATTTGAGATACTCTGGGGTATCATGCTTGGCTTCTAACTACTTTAGAAGGGCACAAGTCTATTGTAGTTCCTGTCATATCTGCTGGTTTAGCCTGTGATGTCTAAGATTGCATTAAAAGTCATCACAGTAACATAACTGAAATAATCCTCGAGGATAATATAGCTATGCAGTTCCTCCTTGTTTTTAAATTACGAACCTCGTTAACAGATCAGAAGTCTGAGAAATACACCTAGGATTCTGCTGTAAGCAGTAGAAATACTGTCTTTTGTCTAACAGCTGCACAATCAAATCTCTTCTTAGTCCTTGCAGCTTTTTGCAGAGCTTGCATTCTTCCTGTAATTTCAACATATTCTAAAAGAATGTGTTTGAGGAAATGTGAGTAAGAAGTCAGTGATGACTCACAAGTACTTGGAAGATGGATAAGTTACAATTTTGCAGCTTGGAATGCATGCCTATAATCAGTTTGGGAAGAATACTGCTTTGTTACCCCACAAAAATTACTGTATCCATTGCACTAATTATAATAAGCCTTAGAGTACAGAGGTGATATCACCTTCCAAAATGTAATAAAAAATGTTATTTTTACAACTTTGATGAATGCATATTGAATACTTATGTGATCTTACATGTATTTGTATTTCCAGCTTTTCTAGCCTTTAGTTGAAGAAATCTTTTTAATTCAATGATTTTATGATTACTTTTGCATCTCTGTCCTTTGCAGAAACTTTTTGAGCATACTAATATTGCAAAAAAAATCATATATTTTTATAAATATATAATTTTTATATTTATAAATATATATTTTTATAATGAGAATTCAGTTCTCATTAAACAGGAAAACTCCAAAGATATTAATAGTATGAGGGAAATTTTAATAGCAGGTAAAAAAATTTGAGTATCAAAACCGAGGAAACCTCAGGGAGGAAGGACAAGCTATATGTAAGCACTTGTTTATAGTTAAAGATAGATCAAATTAAAACACTGTTAACAGTCTTTAGAATGTTGAGCTGCATTGAAGAGTTTGGAACATCCTGTTAGAGAAAAACCTGTAAATTAACAGGTCCAGGATTTATTATCTTAAATATTATAGACATAGTCCAAACTGACCGTAACAGTTTCTAGCATCTTCATTCTTTGGTATACTTTTTATTTCTCTGGAAATATTTAAGCTTCTGGAAAGAGTGAAAATGCAGCTGGCATCTTTCCTGGAGGACCCTCAATATCAAGACCAACATTCTCTACATACAGAAATAATAAAAACATTTGGAAGAGTTGGACCTAATGCTGAGCCCAGATTTCGAGATGAATGTAAGTTGCATCAGCAGGAAGATGCAGTCTTCCTCTTTCTGTCCTAAAGCCAATAGTATGCTGATTATACTGATTTATTTTTTTTCTTTACGAGAAGTGTGAAGACTGTTGTTTCAGTTTGATATGTCGCAGTATTTAAGACTTTGCTCGTATAATTTTCAATTTGCCTACCATTGGTGTGTATATAGAACACCAGGACATGGTGATGAATGATTCCAGAGCTTGAGGGGAGTGGTCTTTGCTGCAGAGCAAATTTGAAGTGGATTTTTGGTTTTTTGGTGGTGTTTGTTGGGTTTTTTTAAAATTACTTGATATGTAAAATGCTTTCCTCCCCCCTCCTCCCCCATTCCATCACCCTGTGCTGGCATATAAATTTCAAGCATTCCACATGTCTTAAATGGAAGTGCATCCCCAATTAACAAAACAGCTTTTTTTTTTGTTTTTTCATGGCCCTGAAATGTAAAGTGCATAGAGTGAAGCTGATTGTTAGGACTGTCTTATAGATACTTGTAAACAAAACACGGAGCTACCATGCCTCCCAACTGCAGGCATCTAGTTTAGCAGGTTAAAATCGTTAAGTAGGCTTCCTCTATAGTCAGTGAAGATTTGTCGTGACATGCATGTCTCTGTCACTAGCTTATCAGCTGTATTTATAGAAAAGAAGCATGTTTTAGACAGCTTTTTGCAGCAGGACAGTAATAATGTTGCAAAGTATTTTCTGTAAATTGTTACTATTTTGAGATGTATGTTTTTATTTTAGGCGGTGTTACCAGAGTTTTATTTCAAGTTTGGGTTGATCAGTTAAATCCACAAGGGCAGTCCCCTCAAAAGCCATGAATTGCAGTTCTTATTCCACACTGATGTGTGATGCTTCAGATGCCTGCGGTTGCCATTTAGCACCGGTTTAATACTAAGCAACTCTATGGAAAGCAATTTCAAATTACTTATTCCAGTATTTATTTTTACAGTTGTTATTCCACACTTGCACAAGTTAGCCTTGGTCAACAACCAGCAGTCTGTGGATTCAAAGAGACTGGATATCGCTACCCACCTGTTTGAAGCCTACAGTGCTCTTTCCTGTTGTTGTATCCTTTTTGTAGGGGAAGTTTAGCTGTTAATGCTCTGGTGGGGGGAGAAGGTTAATAGTTGAGACTAAGTTTGTCCTTGAGTGTGTGATGTAAAACATGATCTGCCGAGTATAAAGAAGAGGTTTTCACAGAAGGTGGATGTGGTGGGTTGACCCTGGCTGGATGCCAGGTGCCCACCAAGCTGCTCTATCATTCCCCTCCTCAGCAGGGGAAGGGGAAGAGGGGTAATAAGATGGAAAAAATACTTGTGTGCCAAGGTAAAGGCAGTTAAATAAAGCAAAAACTATGTGCGGAAGCAAAGGAAAACAGAAGATGTTATTGTCCACTTCCCATCAGCAGGCAATGTCCAGCCCCTTCCCAGGAAGCAGAACTTCAGTATGTGAGCAGTTGGTCCAGAAGACAAATGTTGCAATGATGAATGACCCGCTGCCTCCGCCTTTCTTTTAGCTTTTATTGCTGAGCAGGTGTTCTATGGTATGGAGTATCTCTTTGGTCAGTGTCCCCTCCCAAGACCTTGCCCACCTACAGCCTGCTGGGTGAGGGGGAATGTTGAAGAGGCAGCCTTGATGCTGTGCGAGCGCTGCTCAGCACCAGCCGAAGCACTGGTGTGTTACCACCACCTCTCTGGTTACCGATACAAGCAGAGCACTGTGAGGGCTGCTGGGGGGAAAATTAACTCCATCTCAGTCAGACCCAATACAGTGGAACTGATAGTAAGCTACAAAAACAACCCCCTTGGTCTTAACCAGTAAATTGAGAAAATATGAACAGAATGGTATGGGTATATGAAGTCTGTGAAGTTAAATATTTAACATCTTTTTTATTAGTTGTGAAGGGCCTGATGCTGTTCTTTTTCTTGGGTTTTGCTGCTGTAGTTTGTCCCTGTGTTCAGTAGAATAACAGTATCAGAAGACAGAAAACAAACTGTATAATTTCCGAAGACAATCCTTATAATACCTTAACAACCTGGTCTTTAGTTATTTCGGAGGATTTAATGGTCAACCACTTTTTACCAGGACTTAAGTGTTTACGAACTGACATGGAACATCTCTCACCAGAGCATGAGGTGAGTGGCTATGTTTACTAATTACGAAACACAGGTGGCAGCAAAAGTTGAAGTGTAATGGTATTTAAAACCAAAAGTTGAGGAGAGGTACTCATGAGTGATATCAAAACATAGCTTTGAGGGTTTTTTTGATAAGGAATAGGTTCACATGATTTTAAAAGAACTTACTATTTTTAAATTGTATTTCTAAGCCAAGGACCTCTGCAGAGAAATGTTCAACTATCAGAAATGCATGTAGGAACACTGATCTTTGTAGACTGAAGAAAAAGGAAATGTTTTTACCGTGTGTTTTTTCATCAAAACAAAAGCACACTAAAATCAGTGGCCACAGTATGTCCAAGGAAATGCAGATGAAAATTGGTGTACTACTGGAGAGAAATGATAGGCAAGGATGAGGAAAGTATAGTCCTGAAATATATGGGATGCACTTCATATCTGGAGTACTGTGTCTAGTTCTGGGCTCCCCAGTACAGAAGCATGGACCTGTTGGAGAGAGTGCAGTGAAGGACTGCAAAGATGATGAAGGGACTGGAGCACCTCTCATAGGAGGAGAGGCTGAGAGAGCTGGTACTATTCAGCTTGGAGAAGAGAAGGCTCAGGAGTGATCTTATGAGTGTATATGAAGAGTGTATATGAATACCTGAAGAGAGGGTGCAAAGAGGACAAAGCCAGGCTCTTCTCGGTGGTGCCCAGAGGCAACGGGCACAAACTGAAACACAGCAGGCTCCCTCTGAATATCGGGAAGTGCTTTCTGTACTGTGAGGGTGACTGAGTACTGGTACAGATTTCCCACAGAGGCTGTGGAGTCTCCATCCATGGAGATATTTAAAAGCCATCTGGACATGGTCCTGGGCAACAGAGATTGAAACACATAGATATTAAGTCAGTTGCAGAAAATGAGACACATGATTTAGTTGCAAGTTGAGAAAATCTTGAAAGTACAAACACTTCAAGTGATGGAGGACAAGATTCAGTCAAAAGGTGCAAAGGAACATCTTTCTCATTTTTGAAGGTTCATACTGCACTTTCATGGGTTACTTTGTACTAGAGAAAAGTAACTGCTTTTCCTTGTGTCTGCAGAAGTGACTTAAATTGAGACAACTATATTCTCTAGGAGTTCTAAGTTTTTGGTAACAAAGTCCCTTCTTCCAGTTATATTTTCAAGTCTAATAGCCTAGAGTCTCGTGCTTTTATTTTCTGTATTTTATTATATTATTTTATATAATTTACAGTATGTGGAACTGGAGGTGAATTAATTTGAGGAACTTTCGGCCCTAAAAGGAACACATCTGACTTCAGAGGGCTGAGTCAGAAGGGACAGTAGTGACCTGAGCATCAGTCAAATGCGACAGAATTGTACTTCCTTACCGCAGGCAGCACTGGAGGAGATCTGGCAATGATACTCTGTGTTCAGCGAGAGCTGGGAGATGTATTGTGTTTTGAGAAGTAATATATCTGAAAGCTGCAGTAGGCAAAAGTTGGATTTAGTTTCATTTTCTTTGTTCTATCATATTCACTAATGGGATAATTGATAAAAATACTGATACTTAATTTTTTTATAGTAGTTAGTGCAACTTCTAAGGTTTAAGGCTTAGTCAGTACAAAAGATGCCTTGAATTAGAACAGAAGAGCTTATTTGATTGACTTTGAGTCTTGTGGCCAGAGAAGGAAATGAGGGCTTAAATAGAATTAAAAAGAAATAAGTAAAGACAGTTCTCAATCCTCCTTTACCACATTCTGTATCACTGTGATTAATTGACTTTGGGCGTGATGCCAAGTACTTTGTTTTTTAGCCAGAGAGAAACATAAATTTAAAAATATTTACTCCTGTGCCAGTGGGTTAGAAAACTCACTACAGCTTTTACTACAGAACTGGAAATGCGGTGCTTAATCAGCTCCTTGCTACAATGGGATGTTTGCAGGCACCGTGAGAGAGACCTCTGAGGCCCACCTAGTGCCTGTATTTCAAGCTTTCTTTCTTAAAATTATGTTTTCTGAAGTAAATGTAATTTACTGTTTCAAATGTAGACATTTGCATAAACAGAATTAACCCATTTCTCATTATTTTGGTCACTGTGGTGTTATTCACAATTCAAGTGGAGTATCAGTTACAAAACCACATTTTCTCATTCACAAGCCTTAGCTGTTGTGGCTTTAACATCAGTACAAAGTTAATGCTCATCTTGGAAATGTCACATTTGTGGAATTGGCTTGTGATTCTGTCAGACAGCATTTACCACTTATCCCTCATATTTGCTTTCCTTTCATTCATATAAACAAAAGTGCAAGTTGGGGTGTTCAAGCCAGGCCTCTCATATTTAAAATAGACGTTTCACCTCGTGCAGACATTTCAGATACGTTGCCAGCATCTCTGTCAGGTCCCTTCTTCTCCCTTCTCCATTTGCCTTCCATTTCCTTCTATTTCTTGTCCAAATAATTGGATTTTGAGTTACATGATAGTGAGATATGATCAATACTTAATAAAAATATTTTTTCCATTTGCAGGATTGTTTATAATACCTAAGCACCTGTTATGTCTCTTAAATGTCTCTAAATACAGTTATATCTCTAAAATGTGTCTCTTAAAGGAGGTCTAAATGATGTCATTATCAGTCCTGTGACCAAACAAAGAGCACCGAAAGGAATAAGTGTAAGCAGTATGTGCAGTATCATAATGTAAAATTGCTATATGATACTATATTTATAGTTTTCCTCTGTTTTACCCTAAACTTTAAGACAAATTAATTTGGAGAAGAGGGAAGATTTGCTCCACATCATCCAAAAATTATGCAGCCTTCCTGGAACGAGTGGATGGGAACTCCATCCCAGTATTCAAATGATTCCGAGTCCTTGCTGAATTATTATTCCCCTTGATCAAGATGTTATATTATCAATATTTGGAACATCTAGTTTCAGATAAACATAAAAAAATGTGTAAGTGTTCCAATGCACAGGTGGAAATGCTAAGTAACAAAAATCATGGTTGCTGGGCTTAGAAAATTCAGTTTTCTTTTGATACAGAAAGAAAATACTGCTTTTTCACTGGAATTCTGAACACATTTGTCTTGTACCTCTGTACTCTTTGCGTTTAAGTACTTGCATAATATTTTATGCAAATAAAGGACAGCAAATTTAGCAGTCAGAGCTGTAGTCCTGTTAGACCCATACACAGGTTTGGGTTTGAATGCTGCTTTCTGAAACATTCAAGGGTATATAACACCTGCTATCCAAATTGCTTCAAACGTTGAAGTATTAGATTTGGAGAAATAGAGTGTCAGTGGCACAGATCTGCAGACCAGGACACATCTTATTAGTGTAATAAATGGTTTCAAAGGATATTTTGTGCTGCAGCTGTCTAATAATAATAAATACCTTTTTAATGTGTATAAATACATGCAAAATTAGTTATCACTTGGTAGTAACTGTTAGCAACTGATCTGTATTTTAGAGATTGAAATTAGCTTATTTCCCTTTATTATATATATTCATGTTTTGGTAAGACACTGCTAATTTTAGTTGCTTGCAGCGCTGATATTTTAAGTTTAATGTCTCAAAGAAAGTGCTTAGCTTTCTCTTAAACTGTAAGTAAGCACAGAAAGTTTCCATTTATGCAGTGGGTACATATATATACATGTTTATAGTTTCACACTGTGCATTGCAACTATTTTGCCAAAGTGTTTCAGATGCTTCTGTCTCAATGAGTTTTAACAGTACTGTTGTGGGCAGGGCAGGGAGTTCTGTACCTGTCCAATGAATTGTATGATTTCTTTCAAAGCCTGCTATTTGGAACAATTTCTTTATTTTTTGATATGCTGGAGAAATGTAAAATACCAGTGGGGGGGGTGGGGGGGGGTTTAATCTTAAATATTCTGCTGAAACCTTTAACACTGCAATTGCTTTAGTAAAGGAAAAAACCCTTGATTCATAGGAACCTTGGAAGACAGCAACGAAATGATACCAAGTTTGCTTTAGCACTTCTTTTCCATTAAGATATCTTGGGATGCTATCACACTTTTCTTTCCTTGCTTTTTCTTTCATACGTAATGTTGGTAAAGATACAAATTTTAAAAGGTACTTGAAAACTCTTTAAAGGAAAACAGAGGTAAGATGAATCTATGTCAAAGTTTATTGCTAATAAATAAAAGCATTGTTTGAAAAAGGCAAGGTAAGGAGGTGTGTCACAGAATTGAGTTTGCTTTAGCTCTATTTTTTAAAAACAGGGGAAGCAGGAGGGATTCTTTAGCTCCTTAACTATTTCAAAAGCATTTTCTTCCTTAAAGTATTTTGAATGGCTTTGTTGTTTCTAGCCACAAGACATTAGCAGATAGCTGGAATTTAATTGCACTTGAAAAACAGAGAAACCTTTTAAACAGTTCTGCTAATGTCAGAATTAGTTGCAGAGTAGATTTTGTATGAAGCGTCATCATAAAAGAAGAAATGTCATTTATATCTCTTCTGTCTGTGTCTTAGGTTATTTTAAGCTCCATGATAAAAGAGTGTGAACAGAAAGTGGAAAACAAGACCGTCCAAGAACCACAGGGGTAAGATTACCACTTCTCTTTTATTTTCTGTGCCTCCAGAGTAATGTTCTGAAGAGTCATTCCATAATGACGTCTAAGGCTTGTGACCAGAAATCCTGCACTGACATATTCTGTATTTGAAAAGAGATTTTAGAAATTTTAATTGAGTTTGTGGTTGCTGCTTTCTCCAGTGTAAAACAGAGGACAATGCTTTTTTTTTTTTTTTTTTTTTAATCATAGCAATGACATTGATGTTTTCCCATGTTACTTTGTTCTTAATTTTTTATTCATTTAAAGCAGTAATTGAATTTCTATCCTGGATCTGAGAAACCAGGGGGTGCGTGGGCTAAGTGCTTAGAGCAGTGCACTTTGCAACCCTGTCTCAGGGGGGTGGACTGCAGGCTGAAGGAATTATTCTGACTGTGGTAATGACCTGCTCCAGGCTGCTGTCTTTGCTTGCATGTGACTAGTTCATACAAGAATAGTTTCTCCGGTGTATAAACTGACCTACCTGTGTGAATATGCTGTTTAGTAAATACACTGGCTTTGGGAAAATGTCATCTACGTTGTACTTCAGTAAAACGCCCATTCTACAAATGCACAGTAAGCCCAGCACTCCAGTGAGGCATCAGACACATGGTGTATATGCATCAGTTTGCCTCATGTGGTAGATGTGGTACATCTCTGTGTGTCCCTCTACTGATAACAAAACACAGGCTGACAGACCCACAGATTTGGAAAGGTAAGCATTGTTATGATGACCTCTGTGTGTCCTTTTGCCCGCTTGTTGCCTGGAATGGCATACCAGCACGTAACTTCTCATGGATTATTATATAACTTAATAAATCCCTGGAAGTATTGCCAGGAAGAGTTGGAGAAGAAACAGTAGGTATCTGAAAAAAAACCAACCAAACTTGTTTATATTGTGCTTCCATATCTGTAACAAGTTGATAAATTTACAACTTGAAAGAGCTCAGGCAAAATCCTGGAAGCAACCAGTAATTTGAGAATGACTGAAATGGTGTGGAAAAAAATCAGTCCGTCATGCACCAAATAAAGTATCTCACATCTTAGTAGTGGTGTTTAGCCTGTTTACTGGTGTAGTTGATAATGGAGTGTAGCAAGAACTGAATCTGCTTGAGATATGAGCATCAGGTCAATTTTAAAAGTGTACTAGAAGTGAACTTTAGACTTTGGAAGTGAAGTAATTTTAAAACTAAAAATGTCCAAGTTCTTCACAATCCATAGCGTATCTGTTCTAGTAAGGTAGTTGGTTCTGTCTAGTCATATAGAAGTCCTGCCTAATGCAGAAGAAATACAAAACCTTTAAGATCTGAAGATTGGAGTCAGTCACTTTCTTTGCTCTTTCCTGTTTCATGTACCAATATTATGAAGTAGGAACTGTACTAAGTGTGTTCCAATTGAGTGGCAGTTTTCATGATGAAATAGGTATTTCTTTGACAAATCGGTTATTCACAGAATAAGAACAGGTTTATTAATCGTTCTGTGGGCATATTCCGTGTTTGCAACATAAATGGCTGGTCAGTCAAGAGCTAAAAAATGCATTCATGCAGTTGTTTTCTCCCAGGGCTTCACTACGTAGCTTTCTCAAGCTTTGTACTTTTTGCCCTTAGCCTTTCTGCCTTCTCTTAAATGGAGCTTTCTGGCATGCATACCTGGGTGTTGGCCCCAACAGTCACGCTCCGAATGGTCATCCCCTTCCTGTGTCCTTCAGATTCTCCAGCAGCTGTGTGTTTGGGTTTTATTTTTAAAGAATGGTGAATGCTTAGGTTGCCTTCAGCTGTATTAAAGGTTGGCGCTTCAAGCCAGCTATTTCCTCAGAAAAAAACGTACCAATAATGATTCTTGGCAAGATAGAAACATGCTAGTTGCCCCAGTAGGCTCATCCTGCTATTTGCAAGTAAGCATTGGTTTTATCAGGGTCTGCCCTGCACTATGTACCTTGCACAGCAGGCTCCCAATAGGTAATTGTGGTAAGGCAGAAGTAACAGCCAGGCCCTTTGCAGATCTGATGCTAAGCAATTGCTCTCACCAAACAGCCTGTGCAAGGACATCCCTCCACATAAGCAATGACAGTATTTTGATTAACACGTTGGTTTATTAGAATCAGTTGCATACATGGGCATTTTAATATTTTTGCAAATATTTCCCCTGCCTGGATTTTATGGACTCTTTTTTATTATTATTTTAATCTATAGACTAACCAATATTATTTTTCCATTTTCATTTTAATTCTTTGTGCAATGAAAAAGCTACCACCTCAGACTTTGACTATGTAAAGAAAATAATAAAAGCAGTGTATGTATCTAAATATGTAAGATAAGACTTTTAGATCTGATAAATGTTTTTTGAAGTAGATTTATCACTTCTTGAGCAACTTCTTGACAGCCTTTCAGGAGAGATCTTTAGAAAATACGAAACTGATTGCTTCTTAGGCAAACATTCTTTTCTCTCCCAGAATGCAGCACATGTACACAGTATTTAACTGGTCTCTTTAAAGAACATAATTAACCCTAACCTGAAGTTTGTTATCCTATCTGCATTAACTGAACTGTGAAGCCTATGGTTATGAAAGAAAATACCTTGGCTGAGCTCTTCCTAGTTCTTAAGTGTTGCTCTTCAGTTGGACAGAATTTTTATTTTTTTTTTATTTAGATGTGTGCTTTTGCCTCTCAAATGTTTTAACCTATTTAGTTCATGAAAGCTGTTCATTGTGTGGCTAGAGTTTGAGCGATCAACTTTTATTTCATGTAGTGTTTAGACTCTCCATGCTTTAGCTTTTATCAGTGCAGACATGTTAAGCTAAATGTAAGAAGTCTGTATTACTTGCAATCCCTCTTGTGAAAATGTTTTAAAATCAGTTAGTCGTATTAAGCCATTGCAGAAACAGATAAATGCAAATGTGATACAACAGCCAGTGTATTTTCTTTTAGAATACAACTGCTGAAAACTAAGATTTTTAAAGGAGAAGTTTTCAATGTGTTTTGTCATTCTTTAATTAGCCTTCCCCTTGTTCAAAATCAGGCTGTGGTTGCAACTTTTTACTGTACAAAATTAACATGAAATATTTCTACTACTGAAGAATTGACCTTTGCAGACACATAAATATCTCCTTTTTCTTGCTAAGCCCTTGCCAATTTCAGTTCCTATTTTCAGTGTTAAATATATATTTGATGAAGGATTTAAATGCAAATAGGAGATAAATTATGGATTTTTGTTAACCGTATAAGACTGCATGCACAAAACCAAAACTGAATGTAAAAGCAATTATAAGATTCTGTTGGTTATCTCGTCTTTGCCCCTAACTGTTAGAAAAGGCTGGTCAAATAATATGGCGTCACAGAAATAGTTTTTAAAAATCAATGAAACTGTCTTTTTAAATATTGGATAACCATTCTGTTAAACGTTTTCTTTAGCAATTAACAAGGTGTTTCAATCATGGGTAACAACTTGCATTACAAACCAATTTTTATAAAATGTCCAGCATGAATGTTTGTTTTGGCATACAGCTTCCCCATAAATCAGGCAGAACTCCGTGTAGTGTTAGTTCATCTAGACACTGGTTAAAAATTTTGTTTACATATTTTTGTTTGTTTGTGGGTTGGTTTTTGTTTTGTTTTTTAAATAGTGAGTATATGCAAGGACTTTTCTGTAGGACTGCTTGCTTTAAACAAGATATATTGTTGCTTGTTGGGTTCTCTGATTACTTTTTAAAGACATGAGAATGAAACTTTGGTTTCATATTGCTTTTATTATTATGTTTGAATGTTCAATTTCTATAGTAATGGAAGTACTTTTGGGGTATATTTAAACTTTAAATATGTTGAGTGTATTGCGTTATCTTTCTATTTACAGTAATGTAATATTAGAAAACATGAACTTCTAGACACTCCAGTCCTCAATTTTTAATTTTTAACATTAGATGACTGATATCCTCCCCCCCCCCCCCCCAAACTGTTTCGAATGTTAATTAAACATTTCATGGTCTTTTCAACCTTTTTCAGGATCTTTAGAATAGTGACAGCACAGTTTGTGTAAAACTAGAGGTTTGTAACCCGTTGTTAGGCTTTCTTTTCTGAAGTGAGCAATTTTATTTTCTAACATGGCTAATGCTTGGAATGTACTGTATTTCCCAAATCATTTTCCATAGTTACACACAACTCTAGGATACATCATAGGCAGGAATAGCTTCTTGTCATTAGCCAACTGATAGCAAGTATAAACTGTTATTTACATAATGTATATGCCTATGCCCTTGCTTTATCATGAAATTAAGGGGAATTGCACAAGAAAGCCATCTTACAGTAGTACTATCTTACCTGCTAACTGGAAATATGTGATTCCTTAGTTGACTCTGTAATCAAGCCAAAGATGTCTGGCTATGTGACTATGCCTTAAATAGTTCACTGTAAAAGTTTATAAATTATTTCAAAACAGCTATAAATCTTCACTGCTGGCTGCTAATTAGAATAAAAGATTATTATCTTTAAAATGTTGATTTTAATCAGATTGTCTAAAAAGAGAGATAACCAGAGAACAATTTTCAAAATTTTAAACTACTAAAAATTCAGACTACATACTTTCAATGAAATGATGCTTAAAAACTGAATATTTAGATAATGAGGAACTTTACAGAGCTTTCAGAAAATACCAACTAATAATATTTAAAATGAGATGATTGATTTGAATAACTTGTTCCATTAATGGGGGATGTACTGAAAATAATACTTAAGAGTATGCTTTGTGATACTCTTTAGGTATGCTACGTGAGGCAAACCGAAGGGCTTTTCAAGGATCTAGGTTGATTAGGCACTGTGGAAATGCAGAAGACAGGGAATCGCTTCAGCTTAAAAAGTGGAAGGAATGGGGTATACATTTGAGGTGATATAGTTACGATATGATTAAGCAATCTCTAAAACCACAGTACAGCTTTAGTGAGAGCCTGCCTTTTTGTTTTTTCAAGTATTCTGTTTAAAAAGAACCAGAATTCATAACCACTAAGCACCTTTTTTGTGGTGTGAAATGGGGAAGAGTACTGAATGCATCCCTGCTGCCTTTGAAGAGACCATTCAAATTCTGTTGGAGCAATTTGGAGTTAACTTCAAGTTGACCTCTTGATGCAAAACTGTCTGACAGAACAGTTCCTAACCTTGGAGGCAGATCTTGTCATGTTAGGTATAGTTTTGAAATGCAGAGTTCACACTGAGCTCACAAGGGAGAATTTCACTGGTAATGTGTTGTAAAATTGGGCCTGTCTAATGTTGAAAAATGTTTGCCATTTAACTACAAGTATAGGAAGAATGGAATGTTTATTAATATTCCTTCTGTCATACATTTGCCTCGTTCCACTCTGGCTTGAGACCAGTTACCTATTATGCTAAATAGTTACATATATCTGAAGTTGAGGTCACTGATATGTTGTAAATAAATAATTCTTTTAAAATCAGTTAATTTTACAGCATTGGGATAATTTTTTAACATGTTCAAAGTCATATCCTGCAGGTTCAGCATTGGTTGGGTTGGTCCTTCTAGTTCGGTTTGTGGGGAAATTGTGGGCTCTCCATTGTCTCCTGTAGTATGTATGGAGTAGGAACACTCAAGCAAAGGCAGTAGGAGTCACATTCACAACAAGCAGGAAGAGAGAGCTCTTTACCTAGCGAGGGGCACACCTAGTAGGACTCAGTGCCACAAGGTAGGGTTTACAAGTGGGTCAAAAGAAAGCTGAACAAGTAATGTAAAATAAAAGATTCATTGGGAGTTACTAGAATGACAGCCCACATTGATTTTGGACTCTGCTCAGGTGGAAATAGTTGGAAAACAAAAGAGCTGGAAATTTAAGGAGAGAGGTCACTGTTTTGTACTTAATCTTGCTTTTATTTTTGCCTGCATCTCTGCTAATGATCACTGTCAGAGGCAGGATACTTGGACTAGACAGATCCTTGGTCTGAACTAGTGCTGCTATTCTTATACTAAATAAATGTAAGAATTGACATTTCTGGTGAGCAGGTAAAGCCAATCTTTCACAGAGGTATTTTTCACTAGAGCAATTGCCAGTGCTAATGCAATGACTTGCAAAGGTAGTAAAAAGTAGTGTGCATAAAAAATATTTTCTCTAATTTTCTCTAGGATGGCGAGGACATGATAATTGTTTTAACAGTGTATATTTGTGCTTGCTGGTGTAATGGTTTTTCAGTTCTTCTTGATGGACTGAACTTGATGGACTGAATGTTGAAACCTCTAAAATGCAAAACGTTCAGTTGCTTATTAAATAACATGGTGTTCTTTGTAGTCTTACGTCAGTAAATTTCTTATTTTCCTAGCTCAATGTCGATTGCAGCAAGCCTTGTGAGTGAAGATACAAAGACCAAGTTTTTGAACAAAATGGGCCAGCTGACTACATCAGGTGCAATGTTGGCTAATGTGTTTCAGAGGAAGAAGTAAGATAGGAGAAGGAACTCTCAGCTAACACTAAGATGGACCTCACAGAGACTGGTTCCTGTACTTGAAGTACTTGCCTTTTAATTTCTTCTGTCTTATGTTCTTGTAGTATTATTTTATTCTAACCTCCAAAGATATTTGCACTGCTTTTGAATATCGCTGTGTTGTATCTGTTAATTTTGGGTTAACTGTGGTTGATATAAAACTGAAATCATAGTCTGTATCAAGTCCCTGTTCTGTGTTCTTGTCTTTCCAGCATATTTTTTTTTATATAGTGGAAGGGTTGTTTTGTTTTTTTTTTTTATTTTCTGACAGGATATCAGCAAATATCTGTATTATACATGGAGCTATTATGACGGTACTTAAAATAATGTAAATTTGAAGTCATTGTCATGAAGTAATAAAAGTGGAGATTACTTATGTATTTAAATTATGAGAGAGTAATGCAGATTTTTTTATTATGTTTCTAAAAAGAAGAGGAAGAGCCACCAGCATTTGTCTGTGCTTCTAGGGTTGTTTTTGTAAGTATTGTGCATCTTGAATCCAGAGGAATTGCAGTATCTAATGTATGAGACTGCTTGCACTGCATCAGTCTGCAGGGAATGCTCATATTTCAGATGCTTTATGCTGACATTGTAAATCCTGTACAAAGTCCTTCAGATAGAATTCTCACGTCCACTGTGTTTTGTTGAGGGATGTTTTCCTTTGTTGGGATGTTTGTTTTATTTTAAAGCACTTTAACAACCAGTCTACACATCCAGAGGCACATCCCCTAAGGAAAAACATAATAAATTAATAAATGTTAATAAATGTATAAGCTACTACACACAGGTCCCAGTAGAGTTCTGCAGGCAGAAGAAACTTTGCAGAAGGAAGAGTGCTTTCATTTTGTGCTCGGTGTGCAGTTCTGTGTACTGTGAAAGCAAAAATGAAGATACTTTGTTGTTTAGATTGAATCTCAGTTCAAATTTAATTTCAGGGTATTTAAAATTGTTTTAAGAGAGTTTGACATGCTGTTTCTTTAAAATGTTCAGTAGACTGCACACATACTTTAAAAAAATGACATTACAAGGAACATTAAACAACTACCAAATATTTTTGTTAGTAAGGAAGCATTAACAACTAAACATTTTTATTCTTTTACAGCACTTTTTTTGTGTGTGTGTTCTTTATGTCAATGTAAGCTTCTGAAAGCAAACTCAAGTGCATGCATGAACTGGTATGAGGTAGTAAAATACAAAAGCTCAGGCACTCTGACACGGTACCATTCAGTTGGAAGTATTAACGTCTTTGAGGACAGGGGAAGCAAAAGGAATGAGGGAAGAAAGTATTTACTTCTGAAAGAGAATATGGATGGAGTAGCACTTCAGGTATTGCCCTTAGAAATAATGGAGCTAATTTGAGGCTTCCAGCTGCTCCGTGTCTATGCCTGTTGGCTCTGCACATACAGTTGCCTGCTATGTTTGTGTTGTGACAGGGCCTGCTGCACACTTGCACACTGTCAGTCCCTTTGCACTGATGAAACATTTTTCTTGAGGTTACAGACAGCTCCCTGGCGTAGTGTTGCTTGTTACCATGAAAGTATACTTTTAGCAGACTGACTGTGAAATGGAGACATTCCTGAGGAATGGGAAGTGGTGATGTTCCTCTCTATTGTTCTGTTGTCAATAAAAAGTTTTGTATACCTGCCTTGTCTTTTTACTTCTAGTCTTCTCCAGAAAATATTATTGTATCAAAACACCTGTTACAGGAGAGAGGTCTAATGCACACAAATTCTTCAGCCTTAACTTCTTTTACATAGCAGATGATAGACTGAAGTTGCTAAATTTCCTATCTTGATATGCCTCTTTCACTCTGTCTTCTAGTCATGTGGCTTTATTGCCATTTTCATGCAGGATTCCTATGCCACCCTTTTTTTTTTTGCCTTGTTCTTTTTTTTTTTTTTTGCCTTGTTCTTTTCTCTTTTCTGTGTCTGTTCCAGTAGTTGCAGTTGCAGAGATAGCTCTGTAGTCCTGAGACCAAAATGACTTTATGGTTAAACTTCTACTTTCCAAAGCAGGGCAGCTGGCTGCCTGTGAGAGAGGCTCCTAGCCTGGACTGAACTTCAGCCATCTAATCCGCACATCTAATCGCCAAACATGCTAATTGGCACAAGGCAAAACACTGTGACAGCAGTTTAACTATGCAGGATTGTGGGGTGAGACTCTTTAATTTGTCAGTAGAAATGGAGCATCTTTTGCTCTTTAGTTCATTAGTGTAAATGTAGCATCTTTTGCCCAGCTAGGTGCGGTCTCTCCAGCCTCTTGCAAGGTTAAGCTTTTGCTAGCCAGCATTTTACTTGATACCAGTTGATCCAAGGAGGAATTTGAGTGAGAATCCCAGGAAGACCAGTACAGTAACTACTGAGGTGAAAAAATTTCTGTGTAGGCAACAAACCTTATGCGGGTTGTTCTCAGGACTTCTGCCTCCTAAATTTCAGGTCTCTGTTAGTGTATGTTGGTTGCAGGCGTTTGAGAAAATGTTTATTGGTTTACTGTGTATTGACAGTTTTTCAAGAAGATTGCAAGAAGTTGTTCTCTGTGGGTTTGGGGGTTGTTTGGGTTTTTTCTTCTCTTTCTTCCTAGCTATGGCACTGTAGCATTCAGGATTGGGATGGAATTTTTTTAAAAGAATTACCAGGATATTTTAAATTTTTTCCATTATACAAAACAAGTTCAGTGAAATTTTTGAGAGAAAAATGTTCCATTAAAAGAAGGCAGTTGGATATCCAGCAGGGAAAGCAACTCATCCCCGAAGGGTTATCTTCAATCGCTTATGACTTTGCCAAAGTAAGGTTTCTGTAAAATTACCGGTGTTGGCTTTATTATTCTGGCTGAACCTCTACAACTTGTTGGCTTTAAATGGGGGATAGATTGACGGTCTCCTGTGGCCTCTAATGAAATTTCAGAATCTTTATTTAAAAGGTTCTTGTGCTCTTAAGCAAAGGTGATCAGTGGGCTGAAGGTACGTGGCTGCTTTGAGTAAGTGTTCACAATCTAAACATGGCTGCTTTGAGTAAGTGTTCACAATCTAAATATGTTTTCTGTAGATTAAACTTAAGGCTGACTCAGGGCAAAATGTATGCATAGTATCAAAGAGATTGTGTTCTGAAACTGTAAATGAGGCAAATTACTCTTTTCCTGTCTTCTAACCAAGGTGAATAAAGGGAGCTTCTTAAGAAAAGCTGCACATTCTTCTGTCAGTCTCTTCCCACTCCTATTTCACACCAAGAAGAGAAAAAAGGTGCACGTAAAAGCGTATTCTGGTAGGAGAGCTAAAAGCAGTATTTGAATGAATTCAGGGCTAAAGAAACTGATGTTAGCAAATTTAAACTTTAAGATTGAAAGATAAAAATTATCCATGACAAAAAACTGTTGTGAAGAACAAGGAGGAGTTTTTGTAATATACTGTAGGAATTCATTGCTACATATGGATGATAAGATGATTCAAAATGGTGCAGAAAAAGCAGAAGTGTGGGATATTTCTGTTCTGTCTGTGACAGCGTTAATGACATTTTTCTGTTCCAGGAGTAAGTGGCTCTACATTTCAGTGCAGTTTCTAAAGGTGGGTATCATGCATTCAAAATGTTTGAAGTAATTTCCCGTGTGAAACATAATGATGTTGATGTCTAAGTAAACCACAGAGTACCAGCAAAACTTCGTGGAGCAGAAATTCATTACAGTGCTGGTATAGCAAGCTGATTAGCATGGCACTGATCCTAAGTAGAATCACGGAATTTCTTGATGTGAATTACAGGCTGAATTACAGGATTGCAGTATGGACTTCATACAAGACTTCAAGGAAACTGCTTTGGTGGTTTACTGAGTGCATTTGGCTAGCATTTGTAGCAAACACTTTCAAATACGTAGCTAATCTGTTTCAGACTATAAAATTGGTCAACAAAGGCATGGAGGAGTGCTGTTGTTGGATAAGTAGGCTAATCAGGTCCTGGATGTTAGTACTGTACAGTAATATATCATGTGTTAACTCATCTTAATGAGTAACCATGAATGAGTAATCATTTTCCAGAGAAGCACCGTCTGAAGTGTTCTGCCTTTAGGTTTAATGCTGGTCAGGTTTCGTGCTTACAGGTAAGCTGTAAGAAAAGATGATTCTGCTTGCAGGGTTTATAACAGGCGAGTCAGCGGTAAACAGCCTGTATCTTTGGAGGTATCTGCACTGCATGCTGAGCTTCAACCTCCATACTTCCAATGTAATGGAAGACTTCCTTAGACTGAAGATTTCTAGTTGCTAGAAACTTGGAACATGAGCAGTTGTACTGTACAAGTCAGTGACTTCAAAAGGTGTTGGCATAAAGGGCCAACGCCATGGCAGTGGTCTGCCTGGGTCCTTTCCCAGCCACTGGTATTGCATGTGCTCCTCACCGCATCCCTCGTTCGCTGTATTGCAGGCCGGTCTGTACCCCAACCTCCAATTTTCCATCCCACAGAGGCAGATACCTTTCTATTCTACCATGTAAATACAGTGCGCATACAAATAGGGCTGTTTGCAGCGTATTTGGATGTTGCCATTCCCTAGATTTTACTGTGATTGTGGTCCTGTGCTGCTGCTTTTTGTTCTGTACTTCAACGGAGATTTTTCCCATTCTCTAAAACCTGAGCAACCTCTTCAGCTTCAGTTGCAGCTGAGGTGGAGGCACTGCAATGGAGCCCTGCTGAAGTTACCGCAGCTGTAGCGAAGCACGTGCCTCGTGGGATGTTGTGTGTCATTCTGCCACACGTGTAACACCTTCCCTTTAAATATGCTGCAAGGGGATGGGGAAGTGGGGACAGGGAAGAAGCAGCTGTAGCATTTAGTGGGCAATAAAGTTCCATTTAGATGTGATCCTTTGCCGGGGGATGAATGCACTTTATTGATCTAACTATGAGTCATCTCAATATTCTGCTGAGTTTTCAGAGGACTTCAAGATGATTGTGTGTGCTGTTAGATAATAGGGTGGCTCTGTGGAACTGGTATTGGAGTGTTACATGGTGTTTCAAAGGAGTTACGGTGTCAGTCCTCCTGCTGTGAGGGGTTGGTGGGTGTTTGCCAGCCTTACAGGCTCATCTCCAGGCAGGAAAGAGCTTGAGGTGTATCCTGGGCAGCGCAGGCTCCCCAGTTCGTGCCGGTATTGCTCTTGCCCTAAGGATGAACATATGACTGAAGTCTTGGAGGTCATCAGGTTGCTATCTCTTACAAGCATGAACAAATATTCAGTTAAAAATTCACCATGACTGTATTTCCTTCCAGAAGTCTGCAGGCGTTGTTACTGCCACGGTGGCTGGTGATAACCTATCGGTTCAGCGTCTGCTTGCACGTACTTCAAATATTCAGCACATTAGCGGTGGCTGGTTGTGAGCTTTTTTCTTTTGAATGGTGCAAACTTCACATTCTTGACAGATATTCAGCACTGGTATGTTTTTGCGGGATTGTAAAAGGTGTGTTGTGTAAACCACACCAATGTGACTAAGGAGCTTCATTATATTTGCTCTGTCATGAAAAATAGTTGTGCGTCTGAAAATCTCAAAGAGATCGGGCAGTAGTCCGATATGGAAACGTGCATTCACAGGAAGAAAACAGTTTGAAGTTGATAGCATAGTTTTGTGCATTAATTTTATTTTTAAATAGTAGATTATTTTAAATGGATTCACTTTAATAGCTAGAGACCTCAAATAAAATCAGAGCCCCTTGTACTAAAAGTGTGCAGCTCCTTTTCTACTTTTTTTTTCTCTTTAGCCCAGTGTAGAAAGCACCATGTACTGGATCATATGTTAGGGCCCTCCCCCCGTGGCAGGTGACAAGCTGCCTCCAGCTGTCCCTTCTCCTTGGCCCCGTGACGGATTCTGTGCATAGGTTGCTGGTACTCCAGAAGTTGTGCTGAGACCCACCTGCCCCCCCGGCGCATCCCCCCGATTTTCCAGGGCTTTTTCCTAGAGCTCTAATGTTGCACATGCACTGGGCTTCTCGCTCACCTGCTGGGAGACAGGTGCTCTTATCTACTAAGCCTGTATTTAATTCAGAGTCAGAAACCACAACCAACCTCTATGATATTTAGTGGAAGAAAAACATTAACGTTCATACATCAAACCCCTTCATCTCATCCCGTATCCCTTGGCAGGATGGGAGAGGCAGGGGAATGGAAGGTCCTTCACAGCCTTCCCGTGTGCTGGGAAAAGGCATCCTGGGGTCCAACCACATGCCTTTCAGTTTTGCTTCTCTGGCCAGGTTTCCTTCGTGTCATTTCAAAGACCCAGGTTTAACATGCAGCCTCCTAGTTGTCCTTTCCAGGAAAATGGGGCATTGCAAGTGGTTGGGGTCCTGTGGCAGAGGGGAGTTCAGTGGCGTGGAGAATGTGAAGGAATAGTTGGGGCCGTGAGCATGAGCTTGCAGGTGCTGTGCAGATGCCCAGTCAACTGGTGTATCCCCCAAACCATTCCTTACCTTTGCTTGTTGGGTTGAAAGTTTTGGAAAGATGGGAGTCAAATTCAGGGATTGCCTGGGAGTTAGTCGCCATTTATGCAAGCTCCTGGAAAAGAGACATTTTTACACTGATGCTGAAGTGGTTTCATTTTCAGTTACAAAACTTGCAGCATTTCGTTGACTACTGTACTACTTTTAAAATATTATTTAATATGTAATTTCCACTTTTCTCTCTCTAGGAAGGAGGTCAGAAGAGATCCATGCTGACTGCAGGCCTGCTAAATGGTCAGCCAAGCTCCCAGTTTGTTTTCTATGACAGGCTTCACCAAGGAAGGAATCCTGATACTTTCCAGGGGACAGTTTAAATTCTGTGGCACCTCTGAGGCTGCACAAAGTTTTCCATCTCTCCTCTTTAGAAGGAGCATCCCAAAGACCAGTCCAGCTCAGCCTCGCATGCTGCAGTGCTGAACAGAAGCAAGGCATTCAAAAGCCACCATAAGTTTGAAACTTTCCGATTTCAACCATTTTGATTTTATTCAAAATAGGCGCTTTGCAAAGGTAGCTGAAAAATTAGTGTTCTCTAATAGGAAAAAAAAAAACCTTTTCTGTAGATGAAAAGAGATAAACCAGTTTTGGTGTAAATGTTTAGTTTTTCTTGTGCTACACAGAATGATATACGCGATAAATGTGAGAACATTGACAGCATTTTCTCCTATATGTTCCCCAGCTCATATTTTCTAGCGCTCACATTTCGGTTTCTAACAATCTCCTGCAATACATAATTAAGACTATAAAGCACCCAGTAGTGGCTTCTGCGGGTTTTGGCTCAGAAACGTAAGATTTAACTTGGAGGAAAACGTCTGAGTTTTCAAAAAGAGCCTGTTTTCACATAGTGGTAGAAAATAAGAGAAATTTCAGCCCAAACAAGAAATACTTCAGGCAGGATATAAGGGGTGGGAATGCAAAAGTGATCGAGCTAGCGTGCAGTACTGAACTGTTTGGGGCTCTTCTGAGCTGAACAGGACTTGGCCTTACCCAATGCCTTCAAAGCCTTTACTCAACACCTTCAGAACGAGCTGATAATACATCTAACTGCTCATGACAGTATGAGTTTGCTCCCATAAACGTGTGGTTCAAATGAGCAGCTGGTAAATAAACACAGCCTATAGCCTTGGTATTGTGCTAAATGTGAAAAGGGGAAGAGACTTAGCAGACTGTTCTGTTCAAAAAGAAACGTTTCCTTGTACGTTAAATACCGGCATTTTAAAACACTCCAGCCTGCGCAGGGCTGCAAGTTTTCAGCCGTGGGTGGACTTGCCTCTGGCAGAAGGATCTCCACCCAGCGCTGCCACGCCATCCCACCGGGACCGACAGGGAATAACACCGCTGCCAGCAGCCAGGCACGTATGTCACCCACACCTCACGCCTTACCTTGCAAAGCCCTGGGTGAAGTCAGCTTTGCACATGTTGCCTACCAAGCAGGCCGAGTGCTGCAGCCATCCCTCCCCACCCCCCCTCAAATCGATGTCTGTTCGATACTAGAGCTGTAGCTTGTCCAGCCCGAGCGTGGCGAGACCCCCCAGCTCCTCTGGCCGGTCAACAGGACTCTGACGCTGCAATTGCAAGCTCTGTGGCTTGCTAAAACCCATCAGCGTGTCCCTTGCCCTAGGTCTTCATGAGGTGAGCAGGCAGCAGGAGCAGCCGCTGGCCCCAGGGCAGGCACATCAGGCGGTGTCGTTTTGCCCCATGGCCTGTTGTGGAGCATCAAACCCGTGTTGGGACCACCAGCGCTCCAGCAGCCATGTCATGTTGGAGACCAGGCAGGGGAATGGGCACGGAGACCTGCCTGAGCACAGTTCGGGCAGGGCCCAACACTCGCAGAGAACGTTGAAGGTTTAAATGTTGAAAGGAACTTTAGGAAGATTAAAAAGGTCTGGCTTAATGGCCCCTGGGAACTATGTAGAGGTGAAGTGAATGTCATAGCTTCGTTTTACCACACAGCAGCTCCTAGCAGGGAGGAGAGAAACCTGGCAGGCCTTTCTGTCCCGAACGCTCCCTGGCTCTGAGGGTCGCTCTTCTGGGCAGAAAACAGACCATAGCAGCACAGGTGAAGGGTTATACCTGGTCAAGGGTTAAATCTAAATACACAAGCGAAAGAACAACTTCCTTATTTGCTCAGTCAGAAGCACGCTCGGCTTGGCGGCCTGTGAGCGCAGGGAGGCAGGGAAGGTGGTGCAACCGCACGGCTGGCTCTGCCAGATCTCAGCCCCCCGAAATCGGCGCTGCCCTGCCCTGCCCTGCCCCACTACAGAGCATCCATGGTCCCTCTGTGGGGCGAGGGGCACCACGGGCCGTGCCTGGGTGTGAAGGGCGTGCTGCCAGCCAGCGTGGTTGCAGCGGGGTCAGTGGTGTTGGCAACGAGTCTTTTGGGGGTCAAGAGGCCACTTTACCCTGTCCCAGGTCAGGCCACAGGAACTGGCCCCATGCATGGCGGGGGGGGTGGGGGGGGTGGGGTGGGTTAAGACAGCTCTGGAAGCGCATCTTCTGTTTTTCTTTTCCCTGGCAGCAATCCCACCCACCAGGTCCCACCATAAGCCAAAGCAAAGTACTTGGCGGGCGTGGGGGTGGGGTGGGGGCTCGAGCTGTGCCCAAATGCTGAGGCTGGCACCCACAGGGCTCTTGCGTGGGAGTAGGGATGGGGTAGGGGTCGGGGTGGGACAGGACAGGACGGGCCGCAGGAGGGTGGGTGTCCTAGGGCAGATGGGCGTGCGGTGGGAGGCTCCTGACAGCACGGGCGATGTCCAGCGGTGGTGGGGAGAAGGTGCTGGCTCTGGGGCAGGTGTGCAGCCAGGGCTGGTGCTGGGAAGGGAGGGCGCAGAGGGTGGGAGGCAGGTGGACGGGTGGCCCTGCCGAGAAGAGAAGGGCCGGGGAAGCAGTTCCCATGGGCAGGAGGAGGGACGTGGGCATGGTGACTAAACTTCTTGTAAAAGGGGGTGGAGAAAGGAAAGGGAGGGACAAGAAGAAGGGAAAAAAAAAAAACACAACTGCATGTCAAGTCTGAGGAAATGCTGTGGGAACTACAGCCAGGCGCTATTTTTTTTTTTTTTCTCTCTCTCTTCTTCTCTTTTCTCCCCTCGTGTAGCTGAGAGGAAGGAAAGGAAGAACGAGAAGTAGCTAGCGCAAATGTGCCTCGCTCTGCTGCTGGGGCGTGGGGGCTCGGCTGGAAGGATCTAGTTTCTCTTTGGTGGCAGGAAAAGAAGCCACAGGAGGAGGCAGAGACGGACACCCAGACATGCCTGTCCCGTCAGGCTGCTGGCTCCTTCTCCTTTCCCTCACTGCTGCTGGCAAACAGGTAAGGCTGCGCTGCCAGGGCTGAGCCGGAGGAGGGTGAAGGCGGGCGTCGCATCCCACCCGGGGAGGTTGGTTTCTTTGCCTGTCGCTCGAGGAGGTGGCGAAGTCAGAGCCCGTGGCATCGTGCACCACCGGCACTGGCAGCGCGGGGTTTAGAAGAACAGCTTTGCCTGCCTATTGGTTTTGGTTTTTTTTTTTCTTTCTGGTTGTTTGGTTTTTGGTTTTTCCTTGCAACTCACCCCGTCTCACAAAGCTTCTCTCAGTTCTTTAAAATCAAAATAACCCAAACCCAAAGCTCCAAAGGAAGCCAGAGAATCTGCAGGGAAAACAGCCTGCTTCTGCCCAGGGCAGGGTGTGAGAAGCCAGAAAATATTTGCACTGAGGTTGTTGAGGGATATAATTTGCATGTAGAGTAAAAATAAGGCAGACTCCACCCTACCGAACAGATTTATTCAAGAGAGCGTGAGCACACTTGTCCCTCAGACCGTGCGATGAGCGCGTATGTTCTTCACAGCCCAGCTACAGCTTCTCAGCCTGCCCTGGAGGGGTGCTGTCCCTCCGCTCCGACCACTCCGCCACCCCAAGTGCGGGCAGCCCCTGAGTGGCCCTGGGAGGCGGGACGGCATCGCGACCCCACGTCCACGGGTGGAAGACTGAGGCCCAGAACAGCTACGTGACTCGCTTGGAAGTTTGTACGCTGCTCGTGACAGAGTCAGGAACCAGACCCAGTCCCAGGTCAGCTGTGCCAGCAGGGCAGCCCTTTCCTCTCAAGGGGAAAGATCTGAGCGAGGTTGGCTCTGTGGTTGTTTGCAAACAGAGCGTGCTCTTTTTGCAGCTTCATGTAATGCCAGGTGGCTAAGGGTCAGTGTGTTTTACAGTTCGATCATTGCTGGTCTTCCCCTATTTTCAGAAAGAACTTTTTCTGCAGTCAGCTCTTGCTGACCCTTGTGAATGGCATAAACCAGGTTTCCTCCAGTGGTTTAAATTTGCAGAATCGTGCTTTGCTTTTTCTAATTACACAGCTTAAAAATTATTCTCCTCTCTTTGGGTTATTTAGACCCTTGTAGACTGGCAGGCTGTTTGCAAATCCCATGTACAGGCACTTTATTTCCTCCATTAATCAGTGCTTGGCAGCCTCACTACCATTTGTATTTATTTCATTTGAACTGCTAATATTTCTCTGTGTCTCATTATTCTTGATTAGTTGTGTCATTTTAAGGGCTTCCTTCAACAGAGTGCTATAACTGGGCTACAGCTGGGTTCCCTGAGGGCAAGGTGCAGCTTCAAGAAAGATAAAAAATACAAAACAAAAACCCTCTGCTGTCTACAGCTTACAATTTAATGTCTGACCGCACAGTCCTGAAAGCCTTTCCTCTGGATCCTTGGTCCTAAATATGTTGCCTAAAACCACACAGGCCTTTTTTCCCCCTCTAAAACATATGTTTCACTCTGTCCAGCCTTGGTCCTCAGGCTTCTTTTAAATTAGTGCTTTCCAGGTGTCCTCCATACATATATGAATAAGCCTGTGTATTTCAAAAGTGATTTTTACATCACAGCTTTCAGGCGGTTTGTCCCATTCCTCAGTATCCTCTGTCTGTTCCCTCCCCCCGTCGGAGTTCAGGACTGTGATCAGTGCAGCATGATGAGCAGACCTCAATGTTCTTCATACCTTTGCTTCAGGTCACTAACCATTACATATTGGCTTCCTTCTGGAGCCTTTTGGGTTTGGGCTAGTTGTTCCCTTTGGAATATCCTCATTGCCTGGAACCTCCTCGACTCTTGGCCAAACCTTGGCAATTCAAATTTCCATGCTATAGCTCCCAGCACATTTTGGGTACCCTGATGTAGGAGCCAGGAGGAGCTCCTCATTAATTCTCACCTCCCAATTCATAGCCTCTCAGGGGATGCAAAACAGGGAACTTGTATTTATTTGGGGCTGTTGTGTAAAGTCTTTCCACTGTATTCAACACGTGCTTAATTCTGAGCCTGTAAGTGGTTGCACAGGGTGTGACCTTCCATAGCCAATGCTTTGGACGTGTAGCAGTACAAAATAGTAGCTCTAGGAAAGTTACAGTGTAAGTTTACATAGGATAAGCCATGCTTTGACGAAGAGCCTGTTGAACCTGGAGAACCTGTGAGTCAAGAATGTGATAGCAAGGCAAACCTGGAGAGACAGTGCTCCCAGCCAGCCTTTCAGGTTCTCCCTTTCTTGGCTGATTTGAACAGTGGTTTCTTATGAGAGTGCTGTTTTCTGGTGGAAGGAATTATGAGAGTAAGTGTGGTAGGGCTGAAGTTGTCAGATGCACTTGTGTTAGTTTAGAGTCAATAGTATGATGGGGTAGTGACAGGGTAGTGGTATTTGCAATGTATTTCCTGCAAAGAATGAGAAACACTTGGACATGTAAATTAATGAGTACTCATAATTCTGCTGAGAATAACCATGGTTATCATCGTCATTTTCACCAAAGAGGAAACAGGAACAGAGAATTCGTGACTTGCTGTAGGTCACACACCAAGTATGGAGCAGAACTGCTGGGAGCAGAGCTCAGCCCTCCTTGTCTTGTGCTTCAGCCGCAAGATGATCTTTCCTTGGAAATTAGGGCCGAGAGCCTGTCAGAGGACGTGGTATTTTGCTTTCTGAGGCATGATCTGCTCAGCTTCTTTGTATGGAATCACCATATCCCTTTTTTTTGCTTGTCATCGGTGAAGGGCATAAGTGTTTCTGTCAGGTGGGAGTTAAAGCCTGTGAGAATGTGCATTTGTAAATATGCAATAAAGCCGTTGCCTGGTTTAATGTCAAAGGACTCTTCTTCCCTTGTGTGGCAATGGGATGGGGTTTTCCCGTAATACTTACTTCATAGGGAAAGTTTTCTCACTGCAAGCATCTGGAATTCTTTGTAATACAGAAAAATTTTGGCCAAAAAATAGATTATTTTTAAACTTCCTATAATACACAGTCTTTATGGAGAGAGGGGGAAAAAAGAGCATAAAAATGTCCATGATGTGCTATATCACGGGTTCTTCCTGGTCCGGTATTCCTGCTCTGATCAGGGCCACAGGAATCACTCAGTAGAGCAAAACTTCTACAGTATGTAATCTAAACTCCTGGATTTATTCTGTTATACAGCATAGGTTTCAAAGTTATTGTAATTCAGTTGGTTCACTTGTCAAAATGCCCTGGCAGGAACAGTATCTGCAAGAGAAACTGGAAAGTTTCTCATTGCTTTGCAGTTTCCCCCAGAACATGTGAAAAATCTTACAGCACCTCGTATAAAAGGAATATAATGCATATAACCTGAACCAATCTACAGTTTAAGAAACCTCTGCTTCTTCTTTTTGCATGTTAAGCATCATCTTCCTGATGCAAATTTTTCTTTCCCACAAACGGGACCAAAACAAACCTTCACCACATTTCACAAGTCAGTAGAATTCAAAGCTTATCAGCCATCTCGAGGGTACTGACCTATGTCATTTACGGCACAGGGCTTTCTTCATACTGTGCTGGAGGAAAAAAAAATGCAGGTCAAACAGAAACAGATCCTTAGGGCCACAGTTAATCTCTCTAAGTGCCTGTTACTGTCATCCCAAGCACCCTCAGACTCAGAAAAGTGGGTTCTAATTTGACCGCTTTGCAAGAACCAGTGCAGACATTAAACAGACATTAAAAGGGATGCGTGTGTAACAACAGTACAGAAAATCATTAACACCTCAAAGTGGTGCCCTCTGGCATTTATACTTTTAACACTGTTTAAAGGTATATTTGAGTCGCTTTGCTATGTTTATCCATCTGTCCTTTGGAGTTCAACTGGTGGAAGACCCTGCTGTACTAGGTACACGTGTAGACTCAACAGAAAAGTAACGCGTGTTGCAAGGCTGTCCTCCTCCTGCTCTTCCCTGCCAGCTTGCTCTCTGTATGAGGTGTTTGCAGGAACTAGATCCAGGAGGGTTCCTGCCACCACATGCTGTGAGCACAGAATCCACACCTCCTTCCATCCAGTGCCCTGCGCTGCAAGGGGCTGCTCTGCAGCGCGAGGGCTGCTGGACACTTGGAGGAGGCGGTTGCTTCAGATGCTGGTTTAGCTTACTGGAGGCAGGCAGTGGGGAGAAGAGGGAAACAGGGGCGGCTGGTTCATCACATCAGCTGCAACTGCGCACTTCTTGCACAGACTGCCCCCTTCCTTTCAATGGAAACTCAACTTGTCAGGCAGTGCTGGCTTCTGCTGCAGCTGCTCACCCCCTGGTTTAAAGGATGCATTGGTTAGCATTGCCTGCATGGAGAAGCAGCTGCTCTGAGAATGGTTCATTATTACTGATGGAAAGCAAAAGGGCAAATATTTGTGTGTTATAAATGCAATATAAAAATTAAGGGCTGTTTAACTAGGTTGCACTATGGACTTGGGTAGGCCTCAGTCTGTACAACGCAATAGCCTACCTGCAAGAACTTGCCCCTTTTTATTATTCTTCTTTGAAAATGGTCAAAAGTTTATGTAGTAGAAGAAAGACTGTTGTTGGACCTCCCTGAGCAGCAACGGCTGAAAGCTGCCGGGTGGGCTACAGGGGGGAATCCTGGGCTGCAGGCTGTGCTGGCACCCAGGGCAGACTGCCATTGTGTCTCCTCCGCAGCAGCAGGCTTTGGCGTGACAGTTCAGCTCTGGGGAAATGCAAGTTTCCTGATTTTTCTGTGTTTGTGTGTCACCGCAGTGTGCAATCATATTTGTGATGTGGTGTCTCACAGAGAGCTTAGCACCACACCAGAGGAACGACACTGACTTACGCCCAGTGCTCCAGGACATCCTGGCTTTTGTCCCATACCTGTGCAGCCACCTCAACTGCTCTTCACAGTGCTTCCCATGGTTACCTGGTTTGTTTGCCTTCTCAGGGCGTGAGTTCTCTGAGCAGAGGGCTTGGCTTTCTTTGGTGTTTGTACAGCACTTGGGATGTCGTGGCTGCAAACAAAGCCAAAGAGTCGTTAATCACTGCAGGACAGAGCCCCATCCCTTTCCCACCAAAGTCACAGGAGAGGCCTGCACAGGCCCGGGGAGGGAGGGGATATGTCCCCCCCTAGCCCAGCTGCCATCACACAGGCTGCAGCATCCAGCCCTTACCCTTATTCCCAGGGTCCTTTTCTGGCCACAACCCCACCAGCATCCCCAAGGTGGAAGCACATTCCCTGCACTATTTGGCCAAATGTGTTCGTGGTGGCTCCCCATGAAGTCCCCGAAGGAGAGGCTGGAGCAGGGGCTGCAGCAGAGGATGGCAGCACCATGGGCAGGCAGAGGGCTGAGACCCTCAGCTGCCTCTCGGCTCTGCGGAACCCGCTGGCTGCTCCCCTCTTAAAATCTAGATAAAAGAGACCAGGAAAGGCAGTGTTCAGTAGAAGAGCCAAGCTGGCCGGTTTAATCCACCCTGCAAGAACCAATTAGCCAAGGAGGGGGAAGAAAAAAAAAAATGAGGTCACTCACCCTCACCACTTTGCGGCTACTCCAAAAGAAAAAAAAAAAGTATATAGGATCTGTTCAAGAATGACAAAGAACAACATTTGTGACTGCAGATGGGTCCAGAATATATTTAGTCAGTGGTCAAAATTGAGGGAAACGAAAAAAAGTCTTGTATGGAAAAAAAAATACTGTGAGGCTTTGTTAGGCAACCCATTAATCTGGAATACAGATAGGGAAAAATGTGCTACTAGGTTCATATGAAATCCTAAAAATTGCTTATGTAGCATGCAAGGGAATCTATTTTGAGCATGTTATTTTGCCACAGTGAATACTTTTGCCTTACAAGCATCATGTTCTTCAGTAACTTTTCATCGTTCAGTAGCAAGGATAAGATGATTCCTTGAATCTATTCTCACAGGAAGAAAAATTCTCCCCTGCAATACCATGTGAAGTAAAACAGGCTGGTTATGGAAATGATCCAAAGCCTATTCAAATCAGGGAGGAATATTTCCACTGACTTGACTGGCCTACAGTCCCCAGCAGAGCTGGTGCGTTGTGGTGACACCTAAAGAGTAAATGAACGAATTTTTAGTCCAATCCTGAACCCTTTAATAAAGGAAGCAATTGCTTCATGTTGGAAAAGGTGCAGATCTGATCATGCAGTTCTTACTATAACTCACACCAAGGCAGAATGGTCTGTGGGTGTTTATGCACCCCCTCTATATGGCCATCATCCAAGGTACGGGCTACAGCCCTACCACTGCCCTTTGTATTTCTGCCTGCAGAAAATTCAGCGTTTGTTCCATGTGCAATGCTACAATCCAAAAGAATGAAGCCAAAGCAGAGCATCAGGCAGTGAAAGCAGGCTTCCCCTCTTCTCTACAAGCTTTCTCATCCTCCCCAGCAGCTCAGCTAGGACTGCAGGGTCTCACACCATAAGAGACTAATACGTTATGTTCCACTTTGGAAGCATGCTGGAAGGAAAGGGTACATAAACATACAGATTTTTGAGCATAGGAAGTCCTCGCTGAACTCCTAATCTGGCATCCAGAAATATCCCGGCCCAAGAAATCTCTCATGGTCATTTCTTCGTTAAGATTGTCTTCAGTTGATGAAGCATAGAAAAATAATCTGCTGAACTAAAATGCAAGAGGAGCATGGTCCCTATAAATGACGGTGTTTTTAGTGCCTTTTTTATTATTATTATTTTAATTAAGCATGAATAGCTGTGGAGTTATTCATATCAAGTCGTTAAGACTGTACCCGGGGCGGCAAGACTGCTAAACTTTCCTATGGAGTACTGCTGTTGCACCTGTTTAATCTACAAGAGATTTGCCTTTGCAGGCCTTTGTGCAAGCACATCTAAGTATTGGTTTTTGTAATGTTGTTATTCTGCAGGTTTTATTTCTGCTTGTTATGGACTGTTGTCTTGCTGTCAAGCCTTTTTGTTAAATATTTTGGTTTGGTTAGCTTTTGGGTTTTGCTCTCTGATTCATCTTTAAAATATTCTACCTAGTAGCTATTAGTCTTTGGATGGCTGTGGCAGTGAGGACATGCAGGTTAAAGCATGAGGTTTTGCACCAAAGTGCCAGCAACACGCACACGCTACTGACTGCTCAGTCACCGAAAATGTTAGATGTACCCTTCTGGCTGTTGTATGAAGATGACTTTATCTCTGAATGATGAATGCTGTGCACGTGATCGCAAGTTTTCAGTCCGCAGAAGAAAGCTGGCTGATTCACAGGTTCAGTCAGCAGCTGTTTCAGCCCTGCCATCTATCACCTTCGTCATCTCCCATCTGATATACCTGAGGTTCCTCTCCGCCTTACCCCCACCACCCCGCTGCCAGAGCGGTCAGTGTGGCACTTCTCCTTCACATAGTCCGCTGGCTAGAAATAACTCTGCTGGGTTTGGCAGAGCAGCACCAGTTGCTCAGGTGTTGGCTTTTTGCTGCGTGCTAAAACGGAGGGGCAAGGAGAATGGTCAGGATGGGGCATTTACCACTGCTTGCCCGCTTCCTGGCTGCAAGTTACACTGTTCTCTTGACCTCTTTATTATTGGTTTTATCCCTCGTGTTCTTTCTGGCCTCTTTAGGTATTTAGGCTCTAGCAGGGTTTCAAGGACCTATTTTTAAGAGTGAAAAAATATTTAGTTTTTAGCTGTTGCCATTTCCCGGCTGTATTTTACCACGTGGTGGTAGTTCTGTGATGTGGTTTACTGGTCACTGGAAAGTTGACATCACCAAAAGCATTTCATTCACAATCTGAGATTTTTGTGATGGATTGCAGACCTGCAAGCAAATAACTGGAATTGTAAAGCTGTGACTTGTGTCATGCTTTGATTGAGTTTTTATCAACAGTGAATACTGTCTATGAAGGAACTGTTGCATTCAGTATCCATGTGATTATGATTAAATCTTTAACATAAGACTCCTCTTTCCCCTTATAAACTCACAATTGTAAAAATTTCCAGAGCCGTTCATTGTGCACATTGCTGTTATGCACCTCAATAGAGTGCCTGGGAGCACCAGCCATGGAGCAGTGCCCATCAAGAGCCAGATTCTATTTTTATTCCTAAATAACGTTTTAGGCAAGCCCCTGAAACTGGCAACAAGCTGAAGAAATCGAGGATTTCTTAGCAATACTTCTGACCCAAAGCAGGTGGGAAGCTGGAAGGCTGTAGGGCCAAAATTGGTACCTGTGAGAGCAGAGGGAGTGGCTCATATTTGAAGGAGAAAAAGCAGCAGATGACGGCAAAGGCCGTCCTAGCTGGATACCGGGGTGCTGTGCTTGCATGGGCTGCTTCAGATCAGGAAATGTTGGTCAAACCTCGGTCCTCTTGATGAAGGCAAATAAAGCCCCAAATCCACAGGAATATTACAGCTGTACAGGAGGCAAGTCTAAGGACCTCAAAAGGAAGCGGTTTGAATAAACTCAGGCTCCAGAGTATAAAGAACCAGTAGTGTGGGAGGTAGGACAGACCGTAGCTGTCTCTCCCATAGGTACTTTGGTTCTGTAATACTAAATGAAAAAAAATGTGCTTTGCTCAGTGAAATTAAGACAGATGACTTGAATACTTTCCAGAAACAACTACACTGAGGAACAAGGTGTCATCTTAAGATAGTTACCCCTTGATGTGTCCCTTTACATCTAAATTTTTGCAAAACGAAGATTATCACTGCTGAGCAATCCTCATTGAGGCCTCAGGTTCTTGTTCAGAAGTGACATGGGAAAAAGGCTGTGGAAACCCCCAAGCTTGTTATTCCAGATTTTTTCTTTTAAAGGAAAGAGGCCCATGCAACTCTATCTTCTCTAAAATGTCTGTCTGAATATTCATCTGAGCGAGAAAGTAATTTTAGCATCCATGACACACAGCTTCTGCTGCCATCCGATTGCTCAACGGCACCGAGAATAAATATTTCCTTAAGCCTGAAGACAGGAATCTGAATACTGCTGGTTCCCCTTCAGAAGCACCTGTGTGCGTGTGCGTGTGTTTTTTTCAAGCTCTGAGTAACACAGTGGTGCTTTGTAGCTCTGAGTCATCGAAGCTCTCCCACCCTACAAGCACACTCTTGCTTAGCGTCCTTTTCAACAAATAGGCAAAAAACAAAAGAAGCTGAAAAAGCTGTCTGCAGCTTGACACCAAAACACAGTCCTCCTGCAAACCTTGACATGAGCATGCCTGTTTTCACAAAGAAGTCAGTGGTGTTACTCATGTGCTTAAAGGTGAGCAGGTGCTGGCGTGCTTTACTGCGCTGGTTCCACCAAGCCCAGAGGAGGTTTGTCTTTCGTCCCCTGGACTCTTCCCCTGTCAGATATACGTGTTCTGAGGTAATGTTAATCAAGCAGGAAAGGTGACGATTTTTTTAGGGACTGGTGCAAATCTGTGTGCTTTGCACACCTTTTAAGTCACAAATTTAATTTACGTGGTATACCTAGAGCTTTTTGAAGCACTCATTTATGCACAGTGGTGGGATTTAATGGGCAGCGTCATCAACAGAAAGACCATTAAAGAAATGACTAGGCTGGGTTTCATCTTTTTTCTTCTTTTGATCATTTAATCACTTCAGAGGAGGTTCACACCTTCTCATTCATCAAGGTCCCTTCTCTCTCTAGATAAGAGCTTGGTGATGTCCAGATCACTCTGACCCACTGGCCAGCACCCGATGAGAGGAAGGATGTTCCAGGGGTTACAGGGTGAACTTGAGACTTGGTTTGGTTTCCTGTCACCTCTGTAAAGCCAGCCAGCCTCCGGGTGCGAGTTCCTCATCTGCAAAATGCATTGCACTTCCCCGTCTCCGAAGGACACAGTGGTGGGAATGCATTGGTGGTGGTGGTGGTGGTGAAGTGTCAGGTCATCGTGCTGCCAGCAGCACGACTGCTGCTCAGCTCCCAAAGGAAGCTGACGTACATTTTGATGATGACAAGCGCAATCCCCTGGCAGAGGGTTAAACATGGGATAACCCGACTTCAAAAGGGCTGTGTTAGCAAAAAGGCCCAAGTTTGGCTCCCACCCTAAGAAAACCCCAGGTTGCTTTTGTTTCCCTTTCTGTCCTCTCTCCCTCCAGCTCTCCTGCTTGGTAGGTCCAGCCAGTCCATACCAGGCCAAAATCTCTTGCCTTCACGAGGAGGCTGGGCTCACGTGAGGGTTAGCACGTGTCTTTACACCATTGAGCATAAATGAAAGGAGGGAGTATTGCAGCTCTGTGAATGCGTTGGCTTATGTGGAAAGGGGAAGGATATGGTCCCAGAAGAGACTGCTTATTGACATAGGGCATGGATTTATGCAACTGCAGCTGTGAGTTATACTGTAACAATAGCCCTCTTTATACAGTAAAGCATGGAGGTATGAAATAATTTCCAAAAGTGGCTGAGCAATTGGCTGGCTCCCCTAGCCCCAGCATGAGGGGATTGCTGCTTCTCCTCAGGCTGAGTTGCAATTCTCAGAAATTATTCCAGACCCTTAAGCTGAATGCTCTTTAGCAAATTTGCATATCCTTCCTTAAAAAGGATGACTTTGCCCTTGTTTGACACTTCAGTAATTTTTTAGCCTTTTTTTCTAAAGAGGAACTATCAAAATGGAGCAAACGAGGAAGAAGAGGACATTCTGTGACAAAAAGCGAGTGACTGGACCTGTTGGCCTTATCAGTTTTATTGCCTTTTTGGATGGCTGGGAATAGGGAATCAGTTGCTCAAGACCTCCTTTCTGCTGCTCATTCCCACAACATCACCTCAACCCTGTGCTGGCCATCTTAGTGTTTTAGCAGATGCCAAGTGAAGTGCATTACAGAAAATGAGCTCTTTCGATTACAGAAGTGTTTTCAGCTTTTACCCTGGGACACTGAGTGTTGTCACTGTTAGCTGCCAGGCTGGCCTGACTTTCCATTTCCTAGATTGCCTCTTGCCACACCAGCACCGATCGTTACACTGTGCCCCTCCTGGGAGGCACTGTGCAAACACAAAATGCAATGTTTGTTCCAAAAAACATACAATCTGATCACGAGAAAGGTGCTGCTAATGAAGGCAAAGAAAAAGACAAGGGAATAATGACACAACAGAATATTTCTTGCAAGATCAGACTCTTAATTTGATCTGAGATTGTGGTAATGATAAAAAATGGCTACAAGTTGTTTATAACCTGCAAAAAATACAGAAACGCAAGACCTCTGACTTGAGGTACTTATTCTGTTCCAGACACAGTTAGCGCAGTTTTGATAAACACATTGGTGTGTATCCCATGGCTCAAACTCCAAGGCAAAAGGTGCTGTTTTAAGAAAAAGATTTTCTGTCATCTTTGCGTTACAAGATCCTTCCGAGCATTAGAAGATGACAAGGTGCTTAGGGAAAAGTATTTTCTATTTAAAGAGATTGCTATTGCTGAAACTAAAAAAAAAGGAGGAAAGAGGAGAAGTAAAGACTTGGGGGAAACAAGGGGAGAACACTAAGCAGAGGAATGGAAACCAGTATCAGGAGGCACAGGGCTATCATATGCTGTTAAATGGCAAAAGCTCCCGTTAACCAGCAGCAGAAGCTTTATTGCAGCTTTTCCCAAGTACAGGCCAAATTTTATATCATCTTCTCTATCGCAAGATCAACGACTGGTTTTAAGGTGGTGTGTTTGTTTGGAAGACCGCTGCCACAAGACTCCTGGGCAGCCGAAGTGTGATCAGCAAGGGGCTGAGCGTGGGGCTGGCTGGCCAGGATCCCCAGCACAAGCCGTGCCCTGAAGCCTGGCCAAGGCAGCCGTGTGTGCTGGGCTGCGGGCAGGACCACGCTGTCTACAGGCAGCCAGGAGCAGGGAGGGGATGCAAAGGCCTGTCAGAGCTAGAGGCAGCACTGCTACCTGCTTTGCAGATGCCCTCTCATGTAGCAGTTTCAGGTCGTTTGGGGGTGGTGGTTTGTTTTAGTTTTGTTTTGGTTTTTTTGAGAAGCAAAAAGCTGTTGGCGTAATTGTATCATCTCTCTGGATGGCTGCCTCAGTTCCATGACACCCCCTCTGCAGGACACAGTGAGAGCCATAAAAAGCTGCAAAATTAAAGTTCAATATTTTCCGGGGCTAGCTGGGAGTATTGTGTATCCCAGTGGGAAGCTGGGAACTTTTTTTTTAGGAGTATAAGTTGTTCACTTTACGTTTGCTTAATACTATACGTTAAAACTGTCGGTTGCCCAGGTCTTGGTCTGAGGAAGAAACTACAGAAGTATCTCTATGCCAATTCTTTTTCTGTACAATTGTTTTCAAGTCATAGAATTCAAATAATATAGCACTGTAAGAAAAGGTTATATAGCAGGCCAAAAGTTCATGACAAATTACAGGATTGTGTTATTTATTTATCACCTGGCTGTGGTACGAGTCTCTGTGTGTACAGCAACAAGTACACATTCTTAGTGAGTCTACAAACCACCTTTGAAGTAATAAATGTTGTGTAATTTTTACTGCTTAGCTATCCAAAATGCTATACAGAAGAGAAGATTTCCTCCTTTCTGCAGGACTGTGACTAGGTAGTCCTGAAGGTGTCCAGGTATATTGGTTCTCATGTCCTCTCTCTCCTTCTCTGCTCCAGTTGTCACTACAAATCACTCCACCGTGTGAAAGCGAACAACACTATGAATACTCTGGACGGTGCTGCACAAAGTGTGAGCCAGGTATGTGAGCCCTGGGCTGTACCGGCTTCACAAAAGCTCATTAGAAACAGTTTTGTGGGTCAGTAAGGCAGCTTGCTTTTGCAACTCTGCTAATCTATTGGCACATACCCTTGAAGGTGCATGATTTCAGGCTTAAAAGCGCCTTCAAGTGCAGGAGTCGTCCTGCTGACCTCAGCAAAAGCCTTAGCAGCTATTTTGTTGGGTTAGCACTCAACTGCTGTGGGAGGCAGAAAGCAGCTTGATTCTCATGTGCGTAGACAGGACTGCTTCCAGGCTGTAAGCTTCATGGATGTGTTGGTGCCATGCTAAAAGCGGGCCAGACTGAGGAACTGAAAAGGTGGCAGGAATAAATGATTGTCCACAGCAGTACAGCAGTATTAGTCCAACATGTTATTTTCCCAAAGCTCTTTAGACAGTTGGTTTGCAAGATCTACTTGTCCTTCTCTCATTCACAGGAAAATATATGTCTGCTAGATGCACTGATACTTCTGATAGTGTGTGCCAACCGTGTGGCCCAAACGAGTATATGGATGTCTGGAATGAAGAAGATAAATGCTTACTACATAAAATATGTGATCAAGGTGAGTTGTTTTTACTGAGGAACTTTTTAATCCAAATTAGTGAAGCACGAAGTTGGAAAAGTGGATCTAGAGAAGTTGCTTTGTTCAGGTGCCCAGCACTGGAGGCTGGGCTTGCAGAAGAGCCTGGCAGAGAGGGAGGTCGCCAGACAGCAGAGATTCTGTGCTGTGCTGAGCACCAGGACCATGGTCTCTGTGCTGCTCATAATGATTATCTTCACTGGAGCCATTCACTCCTGTCAGTTGCATCTTAAAGGTTGTCCTTTTTCCCAGCGTACTGTGCATTGACTTCCCCTAACACGTTTGTCTCACCCTGGCAAAAGCTCTGTTTATTTTCTACAGCACCTACAAGGAAAAATACTGCTCAGGAGTGCAACCGGTGAGGAGCCCCATGCTGGTCAAGTGTCTCCCATGCTTCTTGAAAAAGAACATTTCCTCTAGCATAAATTGTTTTGCATCTGGCATTGAAGCAAAGCAAATAAGTAGAGCAGGAGGTTCAGAAACTTGAAGCTTACTATCAGAGAGATTTTTACTCCCATCTGCTTTCTCTTTAAGGGAAAGCTTTGAGAGAAGTGAACCCTGGGAACAGCACATTCCAGCGTCAGTGTGCTTGCACGATGGGCTACCACTGGAATGAAGACTGTGACTGCTGTCAACGAAATACTGTGTGTGCTCCAGGGTTCGGAGTTGAGCATCCTGGTAAGATACAGAAATGGGACGTACAAAGTGAAAAGTCCAGCTCAGGCCAACAGGATGAGGCCAGCATTGTGTGAGTTGTGACATTACAGAGGATACTTTGGACTCTCAGATGACTGTCAACAGAAGATGTGTATCTGAGTTGCTGTTACTACTGCATATAACCTTCCTGGACTATTTGCATTTTGAAGGCTTCTGCCTCTATCTTTTAAATAGTATCTTGGATCAAGTGACTTTTGCAAGATATCACGAGAACGTAGCAAGAGTTGCAAGGTGTTCAGTGCATTTCTGATGTTTGCTGAGGTGTCTAGCTGTGAGTCACTAGGTCATACATGGCTCCAGTATTCAGAGAAGCAGTCCATTGGGAATTGTTCCTGAGGTCAGATTTGAAATACATTTTTGTCCAATGACTTTGCCATTTTATAATGTTATAAGCAAGTTAAAAAAGATTAACACATTTCACGTAGTGCAAGTATTCTGTTTTAGATGACTTCTACTGCAAAGATTTATTACAGACATTTAATTTAGTCTTGTCTGATCAAACACAAGATGCAAATGTTTTGTGGGTGGAAAATAGAAGACAGTGAAGTTCAGAGTTGTAATAAACACTGGGAATAGCTGTGCCAAGCATGAGGAACCCCCAGAATGCAGCACGTAATAGAATAATGAAGGATGAAATGCTCCATGGGCCTGGAGCACAGTGCTGTTTTTCCTCCAGTCTAGCAAACCCTGATACAGCGTTTTATTTACTGTGGCTTCATAGAAGTGACAATGCCAGTTAGCGTCGCTGTCTGTGATAGCTTCAATATGAGGAAATTAATGAAAAGAGGAGGATATTATAGCTGTGTGTTATTTTACAATAACTGCAAATGGCTCCTGGTCATTTCTTCTTTTGATCATGTAGAGAAGTGCTCATGTGGGACTAGTGTACTTCTTTCTGCTTACATGTGACTGTCATTGCTGCTTTAATGTAATCTAAGATCTTTCTCTCTTCAGGCAAGCTTTTGGGGGGATTGGGGGAGGGGTGTGGAGCAGGGGTATGGGGAGCATAATCACCTTATCCTCATCTGAAAGGAACATGTGGAAACTCAGCTATGAAGTTTTTCTTCCTTTACTACACACAGTGCAACAAGACAAGGACACAATGTGCATACCATGTCCCAGAGGCTACTTCTCAAAGGTCGCTTCATCCACCGACGAGTGTAAATCCTGGACCAAGTAAGTCCCTGTCTATGGTAAAAGGACCCCACTAGCCAGAAGGCAGGGAGAAGCTTGGGCGAAAGCATTTTTCAGTGAGGTGTTTCAGGCTCTCTGCAGAGTGCACGGAGTATCTCTGTTGGCTGTGCAGCGATAAAGGCATTCTCACACTGAAGCTTGAAATCTCCTTGGGGGGAGCAAAAGAGAGCAGTAACAACAGAACTGCTGAGCTGACGCAGCTGAAAATAAAGAAGGTATCTGAGGCTCTTGAGTGTGGAGAAATGCAGGAGAAATGTTGTATGTTACAACAGAAAGTACTACTCTGCATAAGTGTAGGAGTCACAACAAGCTTCCTCTTTGAGAGCCTAGCCTCTTTTGTCTTTCTCTTTTAGCTGTACAGCTCTAGGAATGGCAGAAAATGTGCCTGGAACTGACAAGTCAGATGCAGTTTGCGCAGAACGGAAGATGCCTGAGCCATCAGAAGATGGTATGTGTCCTTGCACAGATTATCTGTTAAAAAGTAGCAGGGAGGAGGAAGAATGTGTTTACTAGGGATTTTGGCTGGTTTAACTTCATTCCCATTGTGGGCGACTCTAGGGGGAGCAGCTGTAGACCAAGACAACTCTTGGAAAATCCCACCTCTAAAGATTACTTTAACGCTGGCAGCTCTAGGGCCCATGTCCACTGCTAAGCAGAGCTTTACACCTTCCCACGGAAACTGCATGGCAAGCAGCACTGCTGTGATACCCATGACCTCCATCACAGTTACAGCTCTCTTGTTTTTTCAGCCTGCTGATTTCCATACACTCACTAATCTGTATAAAGGCTAGCAGCTTGTCTACATTGCTATTTTATGGCTATGGATGTAGTCTCAGCTGAATGTAGCTCTTCCTTCTCGCCCACTGCCTGCTTCCTTCTCCAGTATGGGTATGATACCAGGGAGGCTGCTTGCCTGGCATGCGGTCATCATTCATAACCTGAGATAATGGACAAATTTTGCCAGCTGGATTCTCTAGTGTCCATGAGACGTATGTCCTCCAACCCCTGAGGGAGAGCAGGCACAGCCCGTGGGATGCTGGCAGCTTGCGAGGGGACTTTCAGAGGGGCATCACTGGATCACACCTCTCTGAGACGCCAAGACTCTGGTTTTTATGGAGATGGCTTGGTACCAGGTGCCTTCAGTATGGCTGCTTGTTACAGAATAGCATGGGTGCTAGAGCTGTTGTCCTGATTATAGAAACTGAGAATCAAACAGGAGAAAAACCCTCTCCTGTCAAAAGTGGGTAAAATGAACAAGGATTGTCATACTGCTGACTACATGCTGCATGTTGATGGCACTATCTTTTTTACATCCTGCAGGAGCAAACAGGATCTTATACGTGTTGATTGTCATCTTGTTTTTTGTGGCACTAATTGGCATTGTCATCTTCATCGTATACTACAAGAATAAGGGAAAAAAGCTGACAGGTACATGATAGCTAATGATATTCATGAATGTGACAACTGCGTGGTACTCTGTGCACTCTGATTTCATGGATAACCACCAGGTTAAGAAACTCAGGAGTTATTCTGGAAGTTCTGTGCTATCCCTATGTTCTTCCATATGGGTATGCTTTAACAGCGCAAATCCAGGCTTCAAATTTCTTTCCCCTAGGCAGGCAGCATATTACACACATGCATAATGCATATCACTTGGTATCCTTCCGCAGCCTGGACCACGGGGTGACCACTTTTGGGGTGGATGCAGCAGCTGTGGATGAAGGAGGGCTGGTGCTTGGGCCCTTTATAGCAGCACGGCTGCTCTGCACCGTCTGGCCCTTTGGCCCTTGGCGGAAGGGAAGCAGGGACACACACAGGGGGCTTTTGCCACCTCCTGTCTCCTTCCTCCCACTTTCTCTCCTCCCCTGAAACCTGCATCTGGACAGGTTAAGATACGGATTTCAAGACAAAGGCCTGATGTGTATTTGAAAACATGATGGAGGCAATTTTTTTTTACCTGAAGGCCAAAATTCTGACGTGTGAAGGAAGAAATACTAGAAGGAAATAGAATAAACAGTAAAAGTAGAAAATTAGAAAAATTATAGCAAAGGCATACTGTATAACAGTGGAGTACTAAATATATTATTAATACAACAGAAATACCTTCAACAGTTACTCAATTCTGTGTTAAAGCCCTAGATAGCCTTAATTAAGGACATACCCATGTTGTTCTGTTCGTTTTTTATTTTCTCCCCTCTAAACATGGAAAGCCTTTGCTAGTGTACTTTTTCCGTCATCACCTTTCCAAGCCCTAGCAATTTATGAAATGTTTTGGATGCTGCGGAGGGGAAGACAGCAACCCTCTCTTGTAAAGTATGTTTCAGCCTGTGTTTTAGAAATGGGCTGCCTCTGCCACACTAAACATGGGTTGTGCTAAATCTGGAATTCCTGGGATGGGCTGGAGGAAACGGTGACTCTCCTTGCAAACCAAATACTTACGATGCAAAGCAGGTTAGGGGGGAATGCTCTTTATTTGACATTTCTATTGCCCTGCTGCTCTGCAGTGACAGTCCTTCATTGCCTTTGCATGTTAAATCCTACTGTTAAAGCCCCAGAGACTTGCAGGCTCAGGAAGAAGCTCTGCCAGCTTGCAGTGGGGACTGATGGTAAATGTGCAGGCTGAACATCAGAGCAAGAGAGTCATTGCTGGGAACTGGCGGTGGCTACATAGCTGATCTATCTTCAGACATACAAAACCAGGATAAGCTTCAAATGTACGTGAGACCTGAGCCCTACAAAATCTCCTGGAAGTATAAAGACAAAACAGGAATTGCTAACTCCGTTAAGTGGCAGTCTTTACCATAAAGCATTGCTGGACTTAAAGCTTTTCCTTGGGACATACTCTGATTAAGTGCATTTCCCCATTAAGTACACCCTGATTAAGTGGAATACACTGTGTTTGAGCCTACCATCCCATGGTTTCAGTGGCTTACCCTCTTCTCTCTAGGCTCCTCACTCCTGTCTGAGAACGGCCTTTGGGCCATCCACGTGACTTCTCTTGAAACAGACCGTATGGCTGCAAGCGGGACGGTATTGGGCCAGTCATAGCTTGGTGTGACATATGACCAGGAAAGAAACCCCATTTGATGTGGAACACAGTTTAACCATGGTCTATTTTAGGAGCTTGGAAACATTTGTTCCACAGAAATACATCCCTGTTCCAGTTACAATGAATCCTCAGCTAGACCAACACTGGGACACTTGAACAGTCAGTAAAAACAATCTTGCTGGTTTCTATTTAATTTGATATTGCGGATTGTGAATGACTGTGGGTGTTTAGGTCTGTGGCTAACTTCAGTGCCTGCTATATGTTACAGCTACTCTTTATATTTTCCCTACAGCAGATCTACAGAATTGGGCTAACGAAGTGTGCAGCCAAATAAAAGGAACAAAGGTAAAGTCAAAGACACTAGCATTTTCTCATTGTTTTACATTTCCTCATGGCATTCCTGACATCCCTCCTGAAGCAGACTCCTCATTAATGTTTGGCTAGAAAATAAGTTTTGAGTTCCTCAACAAATGTTCGCAACTTTGGCTTTTTCAGTCTGGTTTTCTGTAAATCTGAGACATATGAAATCACTGTTCTCAAATAGCTTCTGAACCTGCTCTCTGGTTTCAGCCAGTTTTAACAGTGGTAAAAGCCTCCATGATGATTAAATAATTATGATGAGAAAGTTAAACATGAGCCCACCGGTTGCTGAACGCCTGAGACTGCCTAGGAGAAAGCCTTACTAAATCATAAGAGCAGGAAAACCTTCAGCTGAATTTGCACCTTTTTACATACCAGAGTGCTCACAGGGGAGAAACCTGGCTTTGGGGCAATGCCAAGAATGCCAGACATGCAAGGCATTAAGCACAGAGCCTTCACATGTGAAAGAAGTAAGAGGTTTTGCTCTGGAAGAACACCAGATCCCATGCTTGAAACACTCAAATAGGGACACAGGTTCAAGTTAATGTGCAGTGCCTGCTGCACACTGTGGACATGGGCTGAAGTGTCCCAGGTGTCTGTTCTCCCTGCTACCCTATCTAGCTTAGCTGTTGAAAGACTCAAATTCCATTGCTGCAAAACAAACATACCAAACCAACCCACCTTTTTTGAGCAGGCAGTTCTTTTGTCTCGTAAGTGTTCATGCAACTTCCCGCATCAGCAGCTGCTGAGATCCTCCAGGACAGAGGAGTGAATCAACAGCAGCTACAGGCTTGCAGCATTTACACTCTCTCTTCTGTCCTGGAAGGTCCGAACAGATTCTGGAAGTGAAAGATACCAGTTCCCAAATACCCATCTACAGCACAGCTTGCATGAACTGAAAGTAAACCCTTGAAGTATTTCCCAGTCTTAATTTTTTTGGAGCTGCAACCAAAAATTTAGCTTTACTTTGACAAGTACTGGCAACATGGCATCATGGGCTTTGCATTTGTTGTCTTAACATTTTCCAGGTTAAAGCAGCCTTACCCATGGGACTTCCTTTTTCTGTCTTGTCTTGAGCCCTCTGAATCAACCCAGTTCTCCAGTTCTCTTCAGTCATTAATGATAAAAAAGATTCTGTTCCCAGTAAGGCCTTCACAGGTGAACAGCCCTTCAGACAAATGGGGGGGGTTCCAAACCCTTACAAGCAGTTAGGTAGGTCTTACTGATGGTCCATAAGGAATAGCAGAATCCAGCAACTCTTCTAGATTTATAAACTCTTAAGTGCCCTCTTAAGAACTAGTAATAGTCATCTCCCAAAATTAAATACTATTGCCACCCAGGCCACCAGACTTTTGTCTGAGCACCGCTGAACCCAGCATCGTTGGTCACAGTTTCACAGCAGAACAGAATTACACTTCAGGACTCCAATACAGCAGTGCTGCTCAACCTCAGCAGCTCCATACTGAGGAAGAAGTGAGATCTGCCTGTTTCTTCTTTGTCTGGAAAATAACCTTCTGCTGATCTATTTATTAAACAAGCTTTTATTTTTAATTTCTTCCAGGAGCCCCCCAGAGATGCTTTTGTTACCGTGAACATCACAAATGCTGCTGTCCCTGAAGTCATGGGTCTCCTGGGCCCCACTGGCTCGCCTGCCCCTGGAAACTCGTGCTGCACCAGTGGTCACGCTCCTTGCAGGAACGGGAGCCCCAGCACAGCACCGTGTGAGGCAGGAGGGAACCTCGAAGGGTTTTCTGTGGTAACTGAGACTGATGATGACCACTTCCCACCAGTTCCCATGGAAGATGAATACATGGATAAGGATCTCAATACTGCTGATTCTTTATTGAGTCGGACTGCCAGTAAAACCATTTCATCATTTTCAGAACCAATGGAGGCAGGGGAGAATGACAGCCTAAATCAGTATTTTTCAGGGATTGGGAGCACAGAGGACATATCAGTCTCTCAAGGCTTTCACCCTTCCTCCAGCACAGATGGGGCACACCCCACCATGGACAAACTTCTTCAGAAATCTTGCCAACATGCCCACAGTTGCCTGAAGGAAACAGGCAACAAAGACACAGATAATTTTGCAACAAACTATGACTTGGAGAAGATCTGTGTGAGGTGTGGCATTTCGTACAGGGAATCTCCCAGAAAGTGGAGCAAACCCTGTTGTGCTGTGGCTGACAGTGCTTCCACCTCCCCAGAGACTGGATCCTATGCACAGTGCACGTGTGGCTTGAATTTTCTCTCTGCGGGTCAGAGCACTCTAGCAAGTGATCATAGTATGGAAGATGCATCTTCAGATAGTTCCAACATGAAGTACCAGAACACAAACAGAAGCACTTCAGGGACAAGCAGCAGCACTTCAGACTTTCCTCCAGCATCTGGTAAGCCCATTAGGCCTGACCCATACACAGTCATACGTCATTGTTCTCTGTGCTAGCTCAGTATTATTTGGAGAGTGTGATTTAGGAGGAGAGAAGAACAAAATGATGCTTTTTCACTTAATTGCTCTGAAGCTAATCTGAAAAACAACACTGAAATAGTAACGACATTTGGTTTGCAGTGAAGTCTGCAAGTAGTATGAGCACTGTGAGGGACCATTGTCCTGCCCTGATCTAACCAGCAATGCAGAACCCATCTTCTGGCTGTCACTGTAGAGGCCAGGCGGTTCTGTTAATGAAGTATTTTGGTGACAGCAGGTGTCTCTACTGGAGAAAACTTGGGAGGAGGAGAGTGTAGGGACCTAGAGACTGAGTCAAGAAAGGTTGCACAACGCTCCAACAGACAAATTTCCATTCAACAGTCTGAAGGCACATTTTTGCCATTAGGTTTAAGTCCAGTTACATTTATATGGTGGTCAGTGAAACTTCAGCTGGAGCTGTAACCTGGTGGCCACAACTGGGTCTAAGAGATTATGTTCAATTTTCTGCTTTTAGCTCTTTCTCTTTGCTTTAATTTGCTAGGACCTAAGCACTCACCTAAAAATAATTTCATACAGACATTGTTTCTCCATACACAAGTGCTCTGTCCTCTAAACAACTCTGAAACACTGTCGCCAATTTACTAATTGACTACCAATTTACTAATTGAGTATACATAACGAAATTGTCAAATAAAAGCAGGGGGGAAAATCGCTGAAGCAAAACTAGCAGAAGGGAAGTGATGAGCCTTTTCTGGATGAAATCTCCCTCCCTCAGACTTTTTTTCAGTATAAAAGTCTGCAATCCGCCTGTCATGTGTTATTAGTCACTTTAGATTATAATCTCTTAAAGTCAGATGCTCTATTTTTATTTATGCCAATGCACTGCCAAGTGTAATGAGACCTTAATTTTGACTGGGACATCTAAGTATTACTGTAATACACACAGCAGTCATAAGCAGTTGCCCTTCTTTGAAACCATGTGTTGCCTTAAAGTTTCTTACGGAGACATTCTTGTCAGTCTGCCAAAGCCCAAAAGCAACACTTTTGAAGGCCCTTCCTCTCTCAACATGCATGCCCTGTGGGAATCTGGGAGTGTGTAGTGCTCATCTTTCTAAGAGCAGATACTCTTTCTGCTGCTTCAGTTTCCTGAAATCCTGACACAGTTTCACTGCCTGGTCTGTACAAAATTCAGCAGTAGTAAAGACAACATAGATGATCTTTTTATTGTTGGAAGGTGACTCTGAGGTACAACTGAAAGTCAAGTCGTGTTTGGAAGTGCAGAAGTACTGCTGTTCTTTCTAAATCTGACATGAAGAGGAAGAGAAAATGCTACAGAACAGGGCAAACAGAAGAGCTTGGATTTAAGCAATGTGCTAGGAAGTGCCATCTTAGATCTGCAGAATAACTCTTGATACAGGATTTTAATTGTGTCTGTGCCTTCGGGTATGTGCATGCTATAGTGCCATCTGGTGAAACCTGAGCACAGATACCGTGTTCCTGATTTGCTGTTTTATAAGGCAAAACTGCCGGAAGGTACTGACTGAGCTATGGGTAGTACGTAAATGTGGGTTAGTTAATCTGTAGGCAATGTGGCTTGCTGGCAGAGGTATTTTTTCCATCCACAGAATGTCCATGGCCCACTGGTAATGCCTGGTTGCAGAAGCGTGAGACAGGGCTTAGCCATAGATTCCACACTGAAGCACCCCGGCCATGCTGGGGGTGCGCTTGGAGCTGCAACAGCATCAGCCATTTTGCTGGGCCTTGTGAAATGCCCAGATGGAACAAATGTTTATGCAAAACAACTTTCTGTAAACCTTCTCAAAGCAACTGAAGCTACCAGGCTTTGTGCACAGTCATGCTAAGACAGAATGGTACAAGAGGGTGGATGACAAATGGGAAGAAAGGCCATGGGTGATTCTGTGAAGTTGTGGTTTTAGTTCCCTAACACTCAAAATGACAACAGAAATTGCAAACTCTGTCTCTCCTATGAAACAACCGCAGAAGACCAAAGTAAATCTCTGGACAGGTGCCACTGACAGGGCCAGTCACCAGAGGTGGAGGTAAGCCTTCAAGTGCTCTTTCAAAACCCACAAGCCTGGAGGCAGTCAGAACATGCAGCGTTGGTTCATGACCACCTCAAGTCGTGTAGGTCTACAGAATAAGCATGAGTGCTGGAAAACCTAGGTGACTCATGATTAGGAACAGTTTTGCAGAGCCTTTCAACTTCAGATTCCAAACCAGCCCAGTTTTGGCAGCAACAAACAGTTCTTACCACCTAGAGGCCATTAAATGGCTCAGAGAAAATTAATTGCCTGTGTTGTTCCAGTTCCTAATTAATAATTACCACAAAAATTAATCTGTCATTGTAATTAATATCATCAGGTAGCCTGAAGAGATCAAAAGGCTGAACCATTTCAGAGAACGATGCCTTCACTTATCCTCTGAAGGTGCCTCTGATACTTTCCAGGCTGGAAGCACATTTCTTAGTGCAAGTCCAGGAAACTCTTGTGTCAATCTTCTGTGCTTTTGGGCCTCAACTATCCTTTTGTTTCACCACAGTGTCTTCAGAAAGCAGTGAAGATTTTCCAGCCACATACAACTAAATATTATAAGTGTGTTAATCTACCCTCCCCCCCCTTTTTTTTCCTCTCCCCACTGTCACATACATTTCTAAATGCTCGATATCACACTGAGCATTGGTAAACTTCTCTGCAGTACCTTTTGTGAGTGACAGGCAATCTGTATAAAGGCAAACAGTTATTTTTGTACTCCCCTTATGCCTAAGAGATTTGTTGATGGCAAACAGCCGAACTGAATCGAACACAGGGGAAGAAACTGGCAGGGAAACAACACCCACAGAGAAAACTCTTACTGACACCTCACATTAATCAACAACACTTGCAAAGAAAGCAAAGACTTAGCAATACAGTGGTTTAGCTGAAATAAATAGGATTGCTTGAGGGGGGGCTATTAGAGGGACACTGCAGTGCTACCCAGACTCGGTTACAAGCAAGCACAGGTCCTAACTCGGCACAGCTGGAGCCCAATGTGCATTGCTGATGTGCAAACATCACCCGTGGCTGCTAGAAAAACAGCATTTCTCTGGTCTGGGCCATGCTTGGCTGCAATGAAAATGGGAATGTCTGAAGTGTTGAAGAACATAATAAGGAAAGGCACAAAATGTCTAAAAGGTGTCAGATCAGTCTGCAAGTAATGATTAAGTAAGCACAGCAGGAAAAACATTTCTTAGGAAGCGTGTTCATAGGCTAGGAAGATTTTTTCTTTTTACTTGGTTGATTCGGTTTGTTTAATTTTCAAACTCTAACAAGTTTGTTAGTTTGTTGTTGAAAGTTTGCTCTCAGTTGTTTTCTTTCTGCTCTGAGGGAAGTTTATTAACCCCTAGAGCCTGGTCCTGCTGTCACTTGAGTCAGCGACGCAGTCCTTGAATGGCAGAAAGATTGAATTTGCACTGCAAAATCTCTAACCACAGGCAGACTGACTTAAACCGTAACTCCATTAGGTTGCTCTAATACAGACTCAGTCTCTTCACCGGAGTCAGTGTATATCCAAGTAAATCTGTGAGGCACTGAGCTCTGTGTGATTTTGACACCACGTGAGTGCACATCTGACATTAAGTCTTTCAGTATTTGTTCAATAAGCCTGCTACCTAGCCCACACAGTAGGATTGATTGTTTACCAAAGGGGAAAAAAGCCCCAGTGTGATGACTGGGAATAAAAAATAAAAAAAGAACCTCATAGTTGGAAACAGTGACCATTTCCTCACAAACTGCAGGCAGAGGCAGTTTGGGTGCAGCTTGTGCATCAGGCAGCACAGGTACCATGAGATTGTCGCGCTCTCCTTTGCTTCCCAGAACACGATTGAGAGAGAAAATGTTTCCAAGCCTTCTAGACAGGCTCCCTGTGAATGACAGGCTTCGTCCTGAGGAGGCAAAAATGGAAATAATGAAAAGGTCCAGTGGAAGGCATTGATTATAAAATCATTCTCGTGTCACAGGGAAAAAAATAATGGAACAAGAGTAAAGCCATCACAGTGGATTAAGTCCACTGCACTAAGCATCCATCTCGTGAGGGGAAAATATTAATCACGTGTGTCTTCTTTTCTCCCCCCTCCTTCCCCAGGAAATGTGACTGGAAACAGTAACTCCACCTTTATCTCAAGTGGACAAGTAATGAATTTCAAGGGCGACATCATTGTTGTCTACCTTAGCCAAAACTCCCAGGAGGGGGCCACGGCCTCGGGGCTGAGCGAGGAGAACGTGGGCAGCCCGGTGCAGGAGGAGAACCTCAGCCGCTGTGAGACCTTTGCTGGCAACACCCAGCACTACAAGGAGAAGTGTGCGGAGCTGCAGGGTGCCTGCCCGCTGGCGGGGAGCGGGGCACCGCGGTGGCCTGCCAGACCCCTGGCCCAGGAGCAGGGCTCACCCTGCTGTGCCCAGGCCTCGCAGCCAGTGCAGGAGGAAGGGAAGCTGGGACACTTCTCAGAGAAAGTGTTGAACTGAGGCGAGCCGGTGTCCTTGCTGCGGGCCGGGGCGCCGACAGGCAGCCTGCGAGGAGGCCTGGGGCGGCTGTGGGACTCTTGAAGTCGCAGGTGTCGTGACAAATTCAGAGACTGTTGCTGTCCCTGGTTGTCTCTGGGGAAATTTTACAGCTGGAAAGGACCCTTGTGGCACACATGCTGGTGGTGGTGCTCTCACTGAGGAGGTTACTGGTGGGGAGAGGCGCATGTGTGAGGCCGGGTGTGCTGCCCCCATCGCAGAAGCAGCGGCAGGGCTCTCTCCTCTCGCTCACGGGGCAGTGGGCTCCCCACCTGCCCCCCACTCCCTGGCACCTCTCCCCAGCAAGCCGCAGAGGAGAGCTGAGGAAGTCCTTCAGGCTGGGGACTTTGTGAGGAGGAGAGCATTGCTGCTGGGTGTGCAGGGTGCTCCCAGAGAGGGAACAACATGGCGGAGGACCACACTGAGAGGGGGACCCCTGAGCTCTGCCTTGGGGGTTTCCTTTTGTGACTAAGCTGCACCCATTTTGCTGGGTCTTGGGCTTCCTCAGTGCCTCTGGTGGTGGAAGGGATGGAAGGAAAGGTAATGGAAGGAAGTGGTGCCACCTCTGCTGCTGAGCTTAGTGCCACTGCCGACCTTTGCCTCCCTGTGGTGATCAGGCAGGTGGCACCAGCCCTTCCCATCTTTCCCCAAGTGAGCAGACACTCCAGTCTCAAACCAGCACCAGACTAAAGATCCTGGTCTGCCCCTTATTAGCTTATGGGTATGAACAGGTGTAATGGTGCTCCAAGCACACAATAACAGGCAAAATAAAGCTGATATGCCTTAAAAGCATATCAGATTAATCCTGAGCAAACAGCATTTATTGTTTTGGACCCTGATTCACCTCTGCCTTATTGCACCTCACTAGAGAAGGTCAAACCTCTTAAGATGAGTGACATGTGCCCAGCATGCTGCTGCACGAATAACGTCACTGAAATTTAAGACGCAGAGCTGCTAGCAGGTAGAGGAAGAGTCTATGATAACCCACTGTGGACGTTTCCTGAGTGACAGGTGAGGGAGGGGTTACCCAAAGATGGAGAACGTGGTCAGGGTCAAACACATACATGTTCCTTCACCTGCCCAAACAATTTTGTCATTCCCTTCAATATTTTCATTAGTAAGAAGAGCTTTACTTAGGTAGCATGAAGCTATTTCCAGAGCTCGGCCTGTCTGAGCTGAAATCAAAGTGTAGCCACTGTCACGCTGAGAGCTGATAAGCAATGGGACCAAAGGTTCAGATTTAAAGAATGATGGTAGCTGTAGTTAGAAGGGAGTCTCAGCTATTCAGCTGGCTTTGGTTCAGGTCACATACCCTGCAGACTCCTCCAGTAGTCACTGCGGAAAGAAAGGTGAAGGGAACAGAATCTCAAGCAACTCCCAAGAGGAAAAGATAATATTTTAAATGATTTCTTGACAAGGGGTAATTTTCTGACATTCTCCTGCACATGTGAGCACTGCAGGAGGCTATCTTCAGTCTGAGCCTTCAGGAGGGTCAGTGCTGTGTTACCTGCCAGACAGCAAAGGGATCTCTTATCTAGTGTGATCTCATCTGTCCAGATGGAAAAGGTCTCTGGCAGGGAGGGCTCCTCCCTGCGGAGGTTTTAAAGCTGAGGGGTTCACTGTGTAGCTACTCTGTTTGCAACAGTAATGCTGTGTGGGTGAAGAGCACCTATAAAGCTGACAAGGTGACCACTGTGTCATGATGAGCTTCTCATCCACAAAACAAAAGAATGGGCTTAGCCACCTTCACCTCTCAGGAGAATAATTCTGCTTTATTTATATTCTGTGATGTAAAGTACAGTACAAACGTGCAAGACTCTCTTTTGAGTGCCTGGCATAAAGGGTGCATGAACAGCCAGTCTCCATTTCACCTTTGCATAGCCTTCAGAAAACTAGACCATCCTAACCTAGACTCATCCAGGCAGGCAGGTGGTCCCATTCAGTGACAGCCCAAGCTACCTCTGCCTCTTTGAAGGTGTGTAACTGAGGATCTCTTATCTGTGGTATTTTGTCGTTCCTGCTCCTGTCCTTTACAACCTCTTTCCAGCCTCTTCTGGCCTATTTCTCTATCCTCTAGACATTGGTGCAATAGGGACAAGGAAGCAGAGCCACCATCACCTTCATGCAAGGTGGTGCAGATATTTTCTCCCTTCATCTTCATTTTTTCAGTCATATTTTCTTGGAAAGCATTCAACTAGGACCTCAGCCCCACTGGGGAGCATTCAACAGCCCCATTTACAAGGCAGGAGGAACTGAATTTTTATGCTTAGCTCTGAGTAAATACCTGTCTGCCAGTCTGCTGTTTTCTCCTTCTCCTTCTGCAGCTTCTTTCTTTCCATGATTTGTGTCCGCCACCAGAGAGCAGACTTAAAATCCTGATTTCAGAGAAGACAATGGACATTTACTATGTGTCCTCAGTAAGGACACGCTTTTCACTTTCTGAATTTCAGGATCCTACTGAGAAAAGATTGAAACTAGAATCATCAGCAAGCGTGAAGAAATGGGTCATAATGATCTCAGTGCTGTGGCTGCTCCCTCATGGGAAATGCGATGCACCAGCAGATGAGATTCTTTTCCTTCCTCCAGAATCTACCCAAAAGCAAAGAAACCATATCACATTCATCAGCATGCTGCATGTTCCCTGGGTCTGTGCCCAGCTGCTCAGACATGAACCCCAAAGGGACTTCTTTATTCTCATGATTTCATTTGTCATCAGTTTGGAGCTGGGGCTGGTTTTTTTTAACATCTGTTTGTACAACAGGGCCCTGTGCATTGGGCACTAATTTGGAGGCTTCTGGCTGCTATTGTATTACACATAATTAATGATAATAAAAGTCTTAAAGATCTACTTAAGAAAAAGTGAAGATTTTATTTGAATTAACAGAGAAAATCAAATACATTATTGTATGCCTATACTTACTTTGACCAAAAAAATAATCAAATGTGAATATAAAGACATTCCTGGTTAGGCTTTTGTAACATTTTTTATATGTAGAATTGTTTTAACAAAAAGTGCTTCTCTTCCTCAGTATGCCACAATAATGCACAAGCACCTTCACATGCACGCATGGAACCGAACAGGAACAATCATAGATCCGGTGTGGTCATGCTTTACTGCTGAGAACTGGGCATTGATTCCAATTCATTCCTGAAGTCTCCTCCTGCACAGTATGTGCTTTTACAAGTCTTTCAGCCTAAGGAATCACAACATGCTTTACTCATGACGTATATACTAGGTGCTTTTGAAACTCAGCTACTTCAAGGCCGGGAGGACAGCAGTAATTCTGCATATAACCACAGAAAAATGAGGAGCAATTTTTTGCACAAGGGCACTGGAGCAGCCTTTCCTATCCCCATGGAAAACAATATGGCATTAAAAACCAATATAGACAATAACTGCTGTTAATCTGTGTACTTTGTTACATGTTCACACAGAGACTGGAAATCACCATGCAAAGCATACAGCATACCTGGGAATAGCATCACTTTAAAATGTCATAATTTCTACTTGTCCATTCGGGTTCCCTTCCTTTTATCATATCAATGGTATCTAAGCAATTATACCCCTGTGTCTATTATAAAACAGAACCCTGCCAAAGGATGTCTTTGTGCTAATCAGGTATTTTATACATAGATATATATGTCTCCATTCAAATTAGGCAACAGTGCCCCCTCACCACCACTGTTAAAAACCATCTACAGCTGTCAGATACTTCACTTCTGCCAGCACATGATACTGGACATGGTAAAACGGCTGCAAATTCTTCATGTTTAGAAGTTATTTCTGGAGTATGTAATATATACTATTAATAGACACTTAATAACAGTCACTGGAAAATTGGAAGTATATTTAAGTTGTCTGGGGTTTCTTGCAAGGAATGCTGAATGACTCCAAACCTCATAAGCTATTTTTTCAAACCTCCTTCCAAATGGCTGTTGCCTTTTTCAGTCCATCAGGAATACTTTGATGCTGACCTGAAAGCGACGTGGTAGGGCAACACGCTGGCAGCACTGCTTTACAGCACTCTGTCTTGGAGATGCGGGTACCCAAGAGCTCTGCCTGGCGATATTTGACCTGTGAGGATTCCCAGCCCCTGCTCCCCACAACGCTAAAAGCCAACAATTCATGTTCACCTTGGCTGAGTTGCAGTGCTATCTCTGGAAAAATCAAACTGGTAATTTTGTGGCAGTCCCAGTCACTGCTGAAGCCAGGGGCATGCGATCCTAGGTGCTGATGGGAATGAGTCCCATTTCAGACAGGAAGATTGTCATGAAATGTGTTTCTCCTCTTTTCCTCTTGCCTGGTGCTATCCTGATTTCCAGAATGAAGAGTGATTCCTACTATACAATAAAGGTTTTCTCTCAGAGCTCTGCCGTTGGAGTCTATTCTGCCTTTGTGCTGCGGTGTTAATCACCTTGTTGAGTGGGAAGGTTGAAGCAGAAAACAAAACACATACAAACAGCTCCTTAACATCCCGATTTACTTAACCCAATTCCATGGTAAAAGGTACTACTTTACATATGATTGCTGAATCCATGTTAGCAAAATATTGTAAGGGGAATTAAAAAGCAGCATTCCCCCCAGCAAATCCAGAGGCAGAATGTCTGGGTTTAGTGGTGCTGCTGATCCCATGTGATGTCCTTACCTGAGGAGATGGTGCAGGAGAAAATCCTCTCTCTCCTTTTTTCCTATTCTTGTAGGGGGTTTTATACCTTCTTATTTCCTTCCCACTTTCACCATGTATGGGATAATAATAATACTTGAGCTGAATATGTTATTCAAACCCATTCTATCCAGCAATCAAGGCTGCAATCCTAGATGGGCAATGTGCAGTTTTTACATGTACCTTCAAAGGCCTCTTTGAAGGTTTGTACCTTTGGGGTACATGAGGATCCCCCCCTTTGACAAACCCTAACATGTACCTGCATTTGCCATTGCTCTCACTTCAGTAAGTGTAGTTGCTCGTTCTTTCCTTCTGCAAGGCATCAAAGTTGGTTGTAGCCACCAAGTGATTTGTCATCTCTGCAGCAAGATTTGCTAGCCCTCTGGTCTTGCCTTCAGGCCGCCCAGCACTCTTGTCACATTTTCAAACTTCTGTTGTGTTTTTTTCTGTAAAACGTGAGCATACATGAGCGTGAACATAGGGGAAAATGCATTGTTACTGTTGTCTCTGGCTTATGAACAAGGCAATGGCAGCATACAGAAAGCATTAAGGAAATATGTTGTGGTAGATAAGTGTGCCAGAGTGTTCAATCATTTGTGTTTTATCACTGCTTTCCTTCTTCTTCTTTTGGTTAGCTGGCTTATGGTTTCTTTATTTTGGCTGAGGATTACCACAGCCCTTCTGGCTCATTCCTTAGCCTGCCTGACCATTTGATTGATCCTTGGGCATTGCGGTAGCTTTTACTTGCATCGAAGTCAACAGGTCTGTTGCATCATGTTTCTATTGACAGTCTCAGATTTCTGTACATTATTTGCAGATGAACATGCACAAAATCGCTCCTGAATTCAGCTTCCCAGGAAACTGTTAGAAAGGTTCCCAAGGAAAGCAAAGGAGCTCAGGAGTGTTGGGGACCACCTGTACAAGCTGGACATATACAAATGAATGGCACTTGGCAGAATGCCTCTGAGGCTGCCAAGAAGGTTGGCCTCACTGCAAAGCCATACTTTAACATCTTTGACAGGTCATGGAGTCCAGGGAAAGTCCCAGGTGACTGGAAAAGGTCAAATATTACACCCATCTACAAAAAGGGGGAAAAAAAGATTTGGGAAATTACAGATGAGTCAGCCTCACTTGAGTCCCTTGAAAAATTATGGAACAGGTCCTCATGGAAGCTATTTCCAGGCATGAAGGAGAAGGCAGCAACTGGGAGAAGCCAACACATACCTTAGCTAACTCAATGCTCTCACACTGTCAGCAGCTCATTGTTTGCTTTGACATTGCTTCCATAGAGTCTCGGGAGGCTGACCTTACTATCAAGGTAAAGAAGGCACGAAGGAAAATCGTCGAGTCTTCCTCTGTCATTTGTCACTAACTTCCAACCCTACTCAGCAGTGGACATACCTTTTCCTTGGCCTGCTTGTTAATGTACATACAGTATGTAAGTACTTTCTTGCTACTCTTGACATCTCTTGACAGTTTGGGCTCCAGCTGGGCTTTAGTCTTCCTCTCTGCATCTCTGCATACCCGAGCAGTATTTCTATATTCTGCTTTGGAAGCCTATTCCCTTTTCCATCTCTCTCATGTTCCTTTTTTGCATCTGTTCTCTCAGCAGCTCACTGTTTAACTAGGCTGGTTTCTTGCTATGCTGGTTCCTTTTCCTGCTTAGGTGGATGGACTGTGCTTGAAGAAGGCTGTCTCTGAAAGTCTCCCAATACTGAACAGCTTTGGCTTCCAAGCCAGACTCTTTTGGGATACTGCTCTTATGAAGTTCTGGGGCTTTATTCTGCTACTTACCTTCTTCACACTCCTTAGGATGTTAAACTCTACGGTCTTATCACTGCAGCCAAGGCTGCCATTGTCAGTCTTTCAGATGGTCTCAAGAAGATCTTGTCTGTTTCTCTTCCCCTATCAGGTTGTCCACAGCAGCCTACCACAAGCACTCCCTTGATGGTGACATCTCTGATTTTGACCCAAAGGCACTCAGCTGACCTGTCCTCTTGCCCATGTCCTCAAATCGCTTTTTTACATAGAGCATAACCCCTCCTCCTCTTCCACCTTTTCTGTCCTTCCTCAAAAGCTTGGAAGCTGTCACTTTTGTCTAATAGAGCTTTTATTTTGCCTCAACCAGTTTCTAAAATGACAGAAAAAAACCCCACCTTTCAGCGAGTTATGCCTTTGTCTGGTTATAGGTCTGAAAGTTTTATCTTGTGCCTGGAGATGGGCCTTCAGATTTCCCACGTGTAGGAAGGAGAGGGTGAGAGGCAAGGGCTGGAGAGGAGGCTGAAAGAGAGATGGTCCATCTTCTCACTGCCCTGTGGGGATGGTGAGAGGAGACAGCAACTTGCTGCTGAAGATGCCCCCTGCCCCTGTGGTGGAGGCAAGCCGGGCAGCAGAATCCCAGAGGCTTTGCCATCCCTGGTGCTTGGTACCAGGTGTTACCCAGTGAGACCTGGTCCTCTCTCTCCTGCAGGGGAAGAAGTAGCCAGCAAGTGAGCCAGGGTTTCTGTGAGATGACATCAGCCCTGTGTGTGTCTTAAAAAAATCAGTCTATACAAAATGAAGTTAAATTGGCCATAGGCAGCACATGAGGACTAACCATTTCAAATGCAGAAACCGCTGCCCTAATAGGCTGTTCCTATTGATCTTCACTGGATTTTAATGGCAGGCTATTTAAATGAAATCTCAATTATTTGAAGCACCTTAAATAAGGATTTAGAAGGTGGTTTTCAGCATGCAAGCCTGCCATTACAGATCTCAATTACTTAGCCTTTATGAAGCAGCTTGCTTGCTTTATTCTGTCTGGTTTTGATCAGTTCTGACATTTATTTCACTCTCTTTTAGTGTTGTAGGCACTTCTAAAGCACACAAGTTCTTGCTCCCTGTGGGAAATACAGAACACTTTCCCCAAGGACATTTGCTTTTTGAATCATTTCAGTTCCTCATTGGGTCTTTTGCAAGCTTAGCTGGTGATAAATGAGCTAGACAACAGATGGTAGAGCTCATGGTATAACACAGAAAATTTTTCTTTAATAGGGGTGTCCACTTAAAAATGCAGCTGCCTGCTGGTGCACAGCCAGATTTCCTTCTGAGAACACCCTTTGAATGTATCGAAGAATGGGATGTATGCAAGTGGCTCTAATGATCATCTCAGCAGGCTGCTCATAAATGTTTCCTGCAACCCCCGTTCTTTTCATCCTCACTCTGTGGATCCAACTTGTCTGCTGAGTGGGCAACACTTCATGGATACATTAGAAGCCTGTCCAGTTCATTGTCTTCACTTAGAAAAATAATCATTGCAAGGCTTTTGTCCCCTTTGTCTGAAAGGATGCTCTGAGTATGGTAAAGGGAGGCATGTAAAAACAAATCCACTTCAATGCTTACTTAGGTTTTGTCACTCAGGCTGCCCTACTATATTTAAATGCTGAAACACTTTTAAGTCTGTTCTCATCAAAGTCATGTTTTTTGTCAGGTCCCTTTCGGGTCTACCACACTATACTTTCATCTACTCTGTTACAGATGGTACTTTATTGATGAAAAATACTAGAAATTAGTTAAGTATTTTTTGTTCTTCCTTAGGAGGAAGTGGAACATGAGAAAAAAAGACTTAAGATTTCTGTCTGATTAACTATTTTAAAAAGTCCTGAAGACTTGTTTGCTTTTGGATCTCCATGTTTTGCTTACTTTGACAGTAAACGCTCTTCTCTTCCATGCCACCATTTTGTTCCCTCACAGCATATTTTTTTTTTTCTGGAGATGGCTGGAGGGCAGGATTGCTCTAAATTGAAGATGGAGTCTATTTCTAATTAGAAATCTCATATGGTTCCTTTACTGGATGGATAGACACACAAAGCTTTGCCCTGCTTTATTGTAACCACAATATGCCTGCTTAAGGGACTGCAATGCCACTGACCCAATCGCAGCAACGTCTTTACTTCGCATCTGAATGACAGCAGCTGACTATGTTTCAAACAGCAAAGACATGCTTGGGTTGGGGTTCAGATTCTTTTTTTTTTCTCTCTCTCTAGTTTTCTTTCCCTCTCCTAAGATTATCATTCCTTTTCTTGGTGTAAATACAAAGGTCATGGTTTTTAGTATGGTGGGTGACTCATTCTCATGTTCAAGCAATGTGACTAAAATGGAAACTTAAAAGTCCCAGTGTGGTGTGTATTCCCTGCAACCAGCGTGCATGAAAAATGCCTTTGTGAATGCCAACTATTCTGAGCAGTGCCAGTATCATGTATGATTGCTTATGGACTTCTGACTGTGTGAGAGATCAAAAAAAATGCTTTTCTCCTAAATGTGCTGCAGAGAAATAAGCAGATTACTTTTTGCCATTGGGTAGATCATGGAACATCTTTAACAGCTGTGTATATGTGTATACATAGGAGATTAGACTATGCCTAACATTTAGATCACACCTCAAGTTCAGAGTCAGCCAAGCAATCCCTCCTGAAGCACACTGTGGTGATACTTATGGCTTTGGCCATCCTTGTAGTGCGTGAAGGTGACTGATTCTTAAGACACAGGGGCAGAAAAGGCAGTACCTTGTTGCTGGCTCACTGAGCCCAGTCTTTGCATTTGGATCAGTCCACCTGGGAGCCAGCCATTTGAAAATGACCTAAATCTGGAGCTGCTGCTGCCACCAGAGGTGCCGGTCCAGCTCGCCCTTGGCTGCCCCTGCCCTGTCACGAGAGATTTCTACGCTAGCCCTGGCACCTTTCTGTTTCTCCAGCCTCCACCTGTAAAACAGAGTTACATTGGTTTCTGAGGCAGGAGAACGGCATCAAGAGGAAAACCCCCAAACCACAGAAAAACTCCAACTCCTTTGACGTCAGCATAACATATACACCCTTTTGTGCAGCTGTGAGGTTTACTGCTGTTCTCACGTGTTAGATAGGCACGCATCAGAAACGTACTGCTTCCCTTTGCACTGCCCGGTGCCTCTGCAGGCCTTGTGTGCCCACTGGCAGCTGCCTGCCTTCCCCTGCCCGCCTGCTGGCACCTGCCTGCCTTCCCCTGCCCGCCTGCTGGCACCTGCCTGCCTTCTGCCCACCTGCCTGCCTTCCCCTGCCCAACCACCAGCACCTGCCTGACATCTCCTACCCACCTGCCTGCCTTCTTCTGCCCTCCCACCTGCCTTCTCCTGGCCTCCTGTCTGCCTTCTGCTTGCCTGCATGCCTTCTTCTGCCTGCCAGTTAACAGCTGCCTGCCTCCTCCTGTCTGCCTGCCTTCTCCTGCCAGTCTGCTGGGAGCTGCCTGCCTCCTCCTGCCTGCCCGCTTTGCCCTGGCCACCTGCCTACCTTGTCCTGGTCGCCTGCCTGCCTTCTCCTGCTTGCCTGCTGGGAGCTGTCTGCCTTCTCCTGCCCACCCACCAGCACTTGCGTGCCTTCTCCTGCCCGCCTGCCTGCCATCTTCTGCCCGCCTACCTGCCTTCTCCTGGCCTCCTGCCTGCCTTCCTCTGCTTGCCTGCCGCCTTCTGCCTGCCTGTTGACAGCTGCCTGGCTTCTCCTGCCAGTCTGCTGGGAGCTGCCTGGCTTCTCCTGCCCTCCTGCCTGCCGCCTTCTGCCCTCCTGCCTGCCCGCCTGCCTGCCTTCTGCCCTCCTGCCTGGCTTCGCCTGCCTTCCCTGTCCGCCCGCCCGCCTCTGCCCTCCCGGCAGCTGCAGGCGGTGCCGCTAGGTGGCGCCCCAGGGAAAGGCCTGCACGGAGGGAGCGCGGCGGCCTGTGCGCGGCGGCCTGTGCGCGGCGGCCTGTGCGCGGCGGCCTGTGCGCGGCGGCCTGTGCGCGGCGGCCTGTGCGCGGCGGCCTGTGCGCGGCGGCCTGTGCGCGGCGGCCTGTGCGCGGCGGCCTGTGCGCGGCGGCCTGTGCGCGGCGGCCTGTGCGCGGCGGCAGGCGGGGAGCGGGGCCGGGCCGCTCGGTGTCCGACCCCTCTCTCCGAAGGCTCCCGGCCTCCCAGCCTAGCTCTTTAATATCGCCTCGGCAAGCGGGCGCAGAGGCAGAGCTCGCTCTCTGCGCAGCGAGCCAGCGAGGTGCTGCCAGCTGAGCCGCCAGCCCTCCGGTCTGACGCCACCTCCTGCCCTCGCCCCCCGCAGCACCCGCCTCGCCCGGCCCCCAGAGCCACCAAGGCCGAGGGTCCTGCAGAGCCACAGCGAGGCAGAACACCCTGCGGAACCCGACCTGCCCTTGCCGGTAGTCTGAAGGTTGGAAACACTGCGGCATCCTACAGCAACACTCCTACGTGCCACTATCTCTATTGCTAAATAATTCTTCTGAATGTCTAAATTAGGTCACCGCTGCCACAGTTCAAGCCTGCGTTCTTGTTTTCAGGCCACTGTATACACAGAGAATATATTATTCCCATATTCTTCAATTACACCTTTTTAATCTGCTTCACCCATTGACCGATCTCTTAGTGAAATGTTTCAGTTTTGTCCCATAAGCCCAAAAGGCTGCTGTCACTGAGCTTAACAAAGGTCTGTAAATAGGGTAACTGGAATTCTTCAAGGAAATGTAAAGAATATGGACACAAAATGGAAAATTTATCTAAATCCTTGAGGCTGCTTTGAAATCCTTAGCCAATGAGGATAAACAGACACAAATAATGTAACTGAAATCAGAATAGGAGGAATAATAGCTTATGAACAGATGCTGATGGTCTTAAAATGAGATCTTATCAGATGCCAAAGTCAGTGGGACCTTGGGCCACACACACACACTGCACATAATTACGTATTTTATCAAATGGATAAACTCAGGAGCTCAGCGAGCTGGGCTGCAGCCAGCACTGTGTGCCGCTCGCTCACTAACATGCTTTGCAAGAACAGACATTCAATTAGTAGAAAACAAAACCTAAAGAGGAAATGATTGGTTTTATCAGTCCTGTGCCAGCTAGAAATGAAACCTTTGAAGTCAAAGACTGTTTTGAGCTAGTATTAAAGCTTTCTTATCTGACTCTTGTACTGGGGCAAGAGTTGCCTCCATTTGAAATCCTTTCCTAAAAGCCTTCTCATTTCTGAGCTTCCTTAGAGACTAGAAATTCTGGGGGAAAAACCCTTCTTAACAGAGAAAAAGAGTCTGTGAAATTTACTGTATTGAAAATTATGACATGGAAGTAGGTTTTGCCTGTTGAATCTAACCTGGACATACTTCCCTGAAGTGAGAACTGCGTTCTGTATAAAAAACTCAACACAAAGAGAACAATTCTATTTATAACTACTATAACCTCTGTACTTTTGAGTCTGAATGATGACATTTACTGTACTAAAGATGGAATACACTTGTGTGTATTTTCCCACTGCCATTTCTATAAAGTGCAATGTATGGATAAAAATTAGCTTATATGTGAAGAGTACACATATACCCCAGAAAGGAACGCATTAATGTAAGATTATTGATTTATAAACAAAGGCTGTGTATTGAGACAAAAAATTGCATGGAAATGTAACACAGCTACTATAAAAAGTAACGTTTTTAAAGTAAATATTGGCAACCTAGTAATATCCTGATAGACTTGCATTGCACTAGTAGCTATCACACACTGTTAAAAAACAGAATATTTGTATTCAGATATTCTATGTGTCTATGTGTTCAGATCTATGTATATATGTATCAATGTGTTCAGATAAGCAGGACTTGGTTTTGCGTATGACAGCTTTTAACAAAGCAGAGGCTTTACATACTGTTGGTTAAAGAGTGAACGCTGTGATGCAGTGCTGATAAGTAATATAACAGCATACATAGCACTGAACTCTAAAGAACATGCATGCATTCTGAAGCAACTTTTTCTCTGTTGTCCTAGTCTCGGCTTGGGATAGAGTTAATTTTCTTCTTAATAGCTGGTACAGTGCTGTGGTTTTTTGATTTAGTATGAAAACAGTGTTGATAACACACTGATGGTTTAGTTGTTGCTAAATTTTTTACTCTAAATCAAGGGCTTTTCAAGTTTCCCATGCTCTGCCAGTGAGCAGATGCACAAGAAGCTGGGAGGGAGCAGAGCCAGGACAGCTGACCCGAACTAGCCAAAGGAATATGCCACAACATGAAACATCATGCTCGGTGTATGAACTGGGGGGAGCTGGCTGGGGCCTGCTGATTGCTGCTTGGGAACTGGCTGGGCATCAGTTAGTGGGTGGCGAGCAATTGTATTGTGCATCACTTCCCCCCCACCCCCCTTTGGGTTTTAGTTCTCTCTCTTTCTCTCTCCTTTTCCTTATAATAATAATAATTATTATAATATTTTATTTTATTTCAATTATTGAATTGTTCTTGTATCAACCCACAAGTTTTACCTTTTTTCCAATTCTTCTCCCCATCCCACTGTGGGGGTGAGGGAGCAGCTGTGTGGTACTTAGCTGCTGGCCTGGGTTAAACCACAACATCTGTTTTCCCCAAGGTTACATGCATATAGATTTACAAAGGCACCAGAGATATTTCCTTGCTGAAGATCTTTTCTCATTTCCTAACTCCTTGACACCCAGGGTGAGGTATTTGATGTCTCATGGGAAGCTATTGAGCCTCAAATGCTTAATGGCCATGGAGGATTCTGGCAGAATAGAAGGAGAAATGGTGAGACAGAGGGAGAGGCATCAGATACCCCCAGTGTTATAGAGGAAAAGGTGAGATACCTGATGGATGAAGAGATGAAAGGCTGAGGATTGCCGGCTACACAGGCCAAGGAATTAGTTATTGGAGAAAGAAGCAAAGAGGGAAGGAAGTCAGCCCAAATACAGTGGATTATATGGTCAAGTCACATGCAGCAGCATGCCTCAGAGTCAGAAAGGGCAAAGAGAACCAGCCCAGGAAGGTGGAGAGTCAGGGGTGTGGCCAGAAGGGCTCCTCTGGCTCCAGCAAAGCTGTCACAGCCTTTGGCGGTTGCTCAGGCCCCTGTTTGACATGGCCCTCAGGATCAGTGCTGCTGGAGAAGGACTAGCATTTCTGAAGTCTGCCTGCCAAAAGAGGAGAAACTTCACTGGAGGGTGCAGTAGCAACACATCCTCTCAGCTGCATGGCTGTGCCCAGCAGAGGGTCTCCAGGTGTGTCCTCCACGGGGCAGGAGCACACTGGGCAGCACACGTAAATGTGCGGCCTGGTTACACCACACTTGGTTTGAGCGCATGTTCTCACTTCCCCTTCTTACCTACACAGCAAGCCACCTTTAAACCAACCATCAGCATCTAAATCACTCACCAAACCAGTCACACCTTGCAGCATTTAGTGGCTCCCTTGCTCTGGCAGAGGAGCATGGGGGATCTCCACGTAGGCACTGCCTGAGATACCACCACACTCCTCCTCTGATGCGCTGGCTGTTTTGTTCAGAGCCCATACAGCGATCACTGCAGACTGCTACACTTCGTTGTATAAAAAGAAATCGTTAGGAGGGTTTTTTTAGTTCTGTGCTGATGCCTGGTAGGTTAAAAGAGAAAAAATCAGTTGGCTTTATGTTCAAGTCAGTTCTATAAAAACTGGGTCCCATCACAGCAAGCCTTTTGCCCCTGTAGGCTGAAGCAGAGGCTTAATGTCCCGAATAATCAGGGTGTGACCAAAGGTGGGTACAGTGTTCAAAGTACCGTGTATGGCACTATAAAGAAAAAAGCCTAATCTTGGGTGTATAGCCTTGAGAGAGAGCTCATACAGAGGTCTTAAACCCTCATCCCAGTAGGATACTACCTTGTCTGCTGAGGTTTGAGTAGATTTAGGTCATCTTCTGTCTGTCCCCATACTAGTTTTCAAGTCAGCTGTCAAAATTCATGGTTCTTTTTACAAAAGGTGTTGCCATAGACCTCAGCAGATATAAATGAAGTAATCATGGCTCCACTACGGAGAAAAGAATCAATGTCGCTTTTCAGATTAACAGTGAAAAAGACATGTGTCTGCAAAGAGCACTGTCTTTTCCTTCCCTAAACAGGTGTCTGATTAGAGCAGCTTATCCCCTATTAAGGCTGACAGTACCAAAGTTGTTAGGTGCAATGCACACAGCCAAGCCCAACGCACATGCAAGCAGCCCAAACACGACATTCCCTTTTGAAACCATTCGGTGTTCTGCACCTAGCAGCCCTGCTTAAGTGACTGGATCACATAGGAATTTTGGCACATGTCAAGAGAAATGCTCTTGTAAAGGCCTCACAAAATTGAAGCCTGTATTTTACTTTCTGAGTAAAAGTCATGTTTCCTCACCCAAAATTTTTGCTCCTCCACCAAACACCTGCTTTACTAACAGCCCTTCTACCCCTCCTGCCCACAGCAGGAACTATGCCCTCACCTGTCTACAGCTGCCTCAGTGGCTACATTAACGTGCCAATTTGGTGGTGGTGAGGGAATCACCTCCAGCAGTTCTACAGGAGAAAAAAGATGGGTTTGGGCTGTCAAAAGGGGACTTCTTCACAGGTAAAAAGCCAACTGACTTTGAGACATTTCTGTCTGGCTTAAGATTGCTTCTCTGTTTTCCGTTTAACACCTAGTGATGCTCACTGTTTATCATATATACATCACTGTGTAACACATAGTGATGTGTTGCGTATGTACATCACTGTTTAACATAAAGCAATGCACTACTGTTATCATTGCCTCTCCCAAAACAGTGACTGCTCCTCTGTGCCAAGCTGACGTGGTGTGACCCCGTTCCTCTACCTACCCTCTCATTTCAAACACTGCCCAGCTAATAGTGTCTCAATTGCCTGGCAGTGGAGGTGAGCTTGCTGCAGCACTGTTGAAAAGTCCTGGCCATACGTTGTCCATTGGGTGGGAAAAGTTTGTAAATTTTCTAAAGCATCTAACAAGGTCACTGTGTTTTCAGAAGGTCTCGCTGCTTAGTCCCATTTGCATCTACATGGAAAGAGCTAAATTCTCTGTCAGTTAATTTAGGTGAACTCTGAGGGCTCTCAGAGAACCCACACAACTTGTAATCCTGCTTGGACCTCATTATGTTTTTGATATTCATACTTCCTCTGTAGATTAAGGTTTTGCAACTCTGACCTATATTCACAGAGCCAGAAGCTGCAGCTCTTTATTTTCATATACTTGTTACCACCCCTCTGTTGATGGCTTTCGACCCCATAATGGAGTGGAGCACGTATCCCAATTCCTAGCTGCCAGACCTCATACATCTTGCTACGTGGCCACATTCATTCAGGTTTCAAGCCAAAGTTTCAGCCAGTGATGTAGGATGACCAAGGATCCAGCATATGGCCCTTCAAGGAACTGCGATGTAGGTACAAAATAGGAATGGGTGTCCAGGCAGTAACCTCTTAGACTGCTTTCACAGCAATCTCAGGGATTTGAATTGCACAGTCTGTGTAACAGTATTTCCTTTTTTTATGTTGTGCACTTCCCAGCTTTTAATTTGCTGAATATTCCCTATTTGTATTACAAAGAAGGAAAAGGAGAAGCTGCTGTTCTCTCTTCTCCAGGTCATTTCTCATTTCCCATGCTTGCCCTCAGGTCCCCTCCTAGTTTTCTACTTCCTGAAGAATACAGTCTCGCTCCTTTGATTGGAAAGGTTTCTTATTTGCTATTTTTATGAAATTCCTCCAAACCCTTGCAATACCTTTCTGAAATCTTTTGACCAGTAAACACGCAATATTATACCTGAGTCTGCCCAGTGCTTGGTCATTTGAAATGGTCTTAAAATACTTACTTTTTTTAAACTTGCAGCCCATTCTTTAAACTTCCCAATATCTTGTGAGCATTTTTGATTGCATATTGAGCAATGATTTTCACTGAGCTGTGCATTGCCACCTGGGTCGCTTTATGAAATTGAGATAGTTAATTTAGAGCCCTTAAGGTACTTGAAAATGCTCTCACAACTCCTCCGATGTGTATTACTTTACATTTACTGAGACTGAATTTCATTTCTGTTCATCTAACTAGTGCACATCTCTGAAGATAAATAGCGAAGAATTCCAACAGGGCAATTTGCTGGGAAAAATATGGCCTTACATTAGTTACCAACTAGCCTATTTAATGAGGAAAACATTCTAAGGAAAACAAGCCTCTGTGAAGACTCCATTCCAGGAGCATGCTGAGGTGAAAAGGTGGGGACCTTCTGGTGTAGACACTCAAAATTCATATGTAAGCAATATAATAAGGCAGCGCCCTTTCTGGTCGGGAAGACAATGTTGCCAGGATTAATGAATGATGCCTTTCATCTGCAGAGCTGGGGCTCATTAGCTATTGTAACACCCTGATCTTACAGGTATTTTTAATGAAATGCATCAGATGGAGCAGTGGTGCTGGCTTCCTTCTGTAAATGTCTGTAGTTTTGAGTCAAATAAGAAATGATGGCTTTTCCCTAGCTATCTAGAGAAAATTTCTGTGTAGGAATAATCCTGGTGAAGGATAGCCAGACAGCATGCGGATCCAGCTTTTCATGCGGATTTATTAACACAGCTTTTCCTGCGAGCCAGAAAAAAAGTCAGACAGACATTTAGGGCATAAACATGTCTTTCTGGCAGTCTTGGATGGTTCACTTTCAAATCTGGGAACACCCACTCCTCCCTACTGTCTAGAGCAAAGAGGTCACTGGGCTGTTTCAGTGCACTTTAATGACTTTCTACAGGGATGACAACCCACCATACGCAGCTTGAAAGCTGCTCGCCTTCTAACAGATTATCTAATTATTCTGAAAAGCACCAAAATAATCAGTAAATGACAACTGTGCACCATTTTCTGATCTGTTTTGTGGCACCACAGTACATTACATCACCAAGGCGTGGTGTCACTTGTGCCATGAAAGTGGTATTTAGGATGTGGGTGTGTTCAGGCTCGCAGTGATTCTGGTTACCACAGTCTTTTCACCTCATATATCTGGGGAGGACAACTTGTAGCTCCCTCCTTTTGTTTTTTTTAAGGGGGGAGTGGTAGGAAGATGGGGATGGGATGGGATGGGATGGGATGGGATGGGATGGGATGGGATGGGATGGGATGGGATGGGATGGGATGGGATGGCTGACTGTGAAAATAGCTCCAATACAAATACTGAGCATCCCCCTTTGAGCATCGCAAATATTGTTAATACTGTCTGTCCAGTAATCCTGCTGCAAGCACATGTAACGGGGTAATGCACCCAGATGTTTACAGAGCCTAATGCTAGGGTATCTTCCTGCCGTGGTCACCTTTGTCATTCACTGCCCCACAATGCTGTTGTACCTTTTGCACCTGCCTCTACAGAAAAGCTATTTTAGAGCCTGCCAAATTCAGTAATGCTGATCTATTTCTTATCCCTCTCCCTGTAATATCTAGTTGCCGTAGTTACCTCATGTATCTAAGGCAACCAGATGTTACAGACGAAAGCACTGAAATATCATCAACAAGTGCAAAAATTAAGTGTTGTAACTACTTTGCCTGAGTTTAGCCACTCGGGGCTGTTTCCCTCTCAGCTCTGTAATTTGCCACCTCCTCTGATCGAACCTATTGGCCTGTGTGGGGCTGCTGACATCCCAGCGTCTGGGGGTGGGAGGGGGTGATTCCCCGCTCCCCTTCCCCTGGAGCAATGGCTGGGGGGGTGCTTGGCCTCTCTGTCAAGGAGGTACTTCAGGGGCCCCAACATATTGAGGGTGCAGCAGTGGGAAGCAAGGGAGGTTTACAGTTAGCACAGAGCTGGAAATAATGACCTGATTTTATTCAGTTTGGGAAAAATTCACGAGCAGAATGAGGAGGATTTATCTCATGATCCGTTTTTCTGGAGTAAGAAAATGCTTGCAAGTCAGTCAGACGGTTTTCACTTTCTAAGTACTGACCCATGGAGAACCCAGTGACTTCTAAAACGTCAACAATATTGCTATTTTCAGGGCTAAGTTTGTCAAACTCAAAATACTAGGCAGCTAGTCCCTGTTTCCACCTGATTAAGGATACTGCTGAGCTGGCAAAGAGAAAAGTAAAATGTTTCTTACGTTTCATTATTTTCCTTTGTAAAATGGCAGTTGCTGCATGTTGCCCCAAAAGCTGGAAGACCAGAATGAGTCTCCCCGTAGGTGCAGTGCAGCACACAGGAGGCATCGAAAAGGCAGGAAGCCCAAGCTGCAATAAATAAGACTGACAGTAACTACACATGTCCCAAAATAACTGTTCTAGGATAACTACTCCGGGTGGGCAATATTTACAACCTGTAAGCCAGTTCCAAAGGGAATTGATTTCCCAAGTGTTATGGCTGCGTGCAGATCATAGAACTTTTAAAGACCTGTGTGCAGGAATGGTTATGTCTCCCCTCCCTGCCCTTCCATGGGGCCATGTGATGGACAGAGAGGCGCTTGCATGCCAGGTCACATAGGAGAGGAACGTGCGCTTTGCCACACCATGGGTGGGAGCTGTGCCACCAGACTGCAGAGGTGTCCCCAGAAACCTTCAAAGGGCTTTTTAGAGCATGCAACCCTCCCAAACAATTTTCCTTCAGCTGCAGCATTGCATAGGTGTCTCTGCTCCCAGGCAGCATACGCAGGCAGGGCTGCTGCTTAGCTGCTGCCAGCTGTGCCTGGAGGAGGAGGGTGGGTGCTGTGCCACACAGGTACCCCAGGACAGAGGAACACTCCCCTGAAGAGTGCAAGACTGGGGCAGGCTGGATGAGGTTCGTCAGCTCTAAGCTTTGACAGCTTTTTGTGTGCCTAAATTAGTTTTGTTTCAAACATGGAAAAGAAAAATAAGTCAGGCTGGAAAAAAATTGTTTTTTTTTTTAAATATATTGTCATGGAAAAGGAAGGGTTAAACAGATGGAGAACTGCTAAGCTAACCATGGATGTATTACAGGGAAAAGTAAAATTAATTCTGTAAGGTGCTGCCTTTATTCCGTCATGAGTTTCATCTTACAGCTGTTGTCTTTTCAGTCTTTCATTTTTTCAAAGGCTCTGATTTCCATGTGAGGGCCCAGGGAGGGCTCCTAAGCAATTAATTTCACATGGTAAAAGCACCTTCATCTCAAGGTTGTAAAAGCACAAATTAGACATAACACCCTTCTAAGACACCTTTCTCAGGATCGAAGGAAGCAGGTGTTTAATGTTACATTAATTTTAAACCGGTAATTAGTGTAACTTGAATCCTGGACCTCTTCCAGTTTAATTCATTATATTCCTCCAAACCAAACTCCCCTGCTGACTTTACGTGAATGCAGCAGGCCAGGTCTTCAGCTCCCCAAGCTTTTTTCTTAGGCTGTTCAGGGTGCAGGAGGTGAGGTGTCCGGGAGCTGCCATACGGGTTTCTATACGGCCTCTCTAGCTGAGGTGCGGCTGACACAGCCCGCGCTGGCTGCTCCTTGGCCATTAAAGTGATGCTGGTGGCCCGCAGGTGGCTGCTGTAAGAGAGAGCTGCCTTTAGCTCCTCTCGTCGCTCGGTGAACTCCAAGATCTGAGATCATCAGAAGCTACTTAATGAGATTTCTGCTGCGTGCCTGCCTTGCTCTCGAGCTGATGGGTGCCCTTTGGGCTGCCTGAGTTTGATAGAGGCTTTTTCATTTCCTGCTCTAACTGGTGTGACTGTGCTGGTGACTGGGCTGCTCCTGCCAGAATGGGAACTACAGCTGTTGACAGGGAGGAGGTATTGCAAGCACCTTTTATTTTACCTGTTGCAGGGAAGTAAAACACCAGTATGAGCACTGGGTAAAGCAAGTTGGATTGTTATCACAAATGGCATAGGAAATTGCTCTGGTTTGCCCTCTTGGAAGCAAATTAATATCACTAGGAAGTATTTTATGTTGGAAGATGTGAAGTGCATTGGCTCAGCCTGGGGTGAGGCAGGGAAGAGGATGCAAACAAACCATACTTTGACTAGCTGTTAATAACCACGGTGCTTCTCAAGTGACTCTTAGTAAGCAATGCTAACAGCAAAGAGTATTTTTCACTTTGTATGTGTGTTTCCTGCATGGGAAGCTGGGAGAAGTTACCAGGGGAGCTCTGGAGGAGCAGCACCTGCTGGAGCACTGGCTGTGGCATTGCTCACAGCGCAGTTGCAAAGCCTGTCAGTGTGGGTCAAACCTGCCTCTGGCTTTGGGTTGTAGCTAAATATGAGCTGCTGCTGTTTAGCAGAATATATCTGGGATGTGAGCGGAACTAGAGGGGAATAAGGGGGCGGTGGGGGCAAGACTTTGTGTGTTTTAGCCAGGATTTGAACTCAGCTGAGTACTCAGTTGGTCAGAAAGACACAAAAATGCCGTTGTGCAAAACCGGTGTCAGAACTCTCCTCTTCCCAGGAGAAAGCCGTAAGGTCAAGGTGAGGGGAGGCAGGGGCCTGGGGGAGTGTTGTGGAAGGAGATCATGGTGCTGGAACAGGCCGGGTGATCTGCAGTCCGACACAGGGCAGAAAACACGAGGTACTAGCACTTACTGGGTATTTACTGAACTCGGTAGGGTGTAAGTTAGGCCTGCATGAGCAATTAGTGCTGATTAGCAGTTCCCTCTGCTGGCTGAGCTAATGAAGTTATTCTTTTGGTTCTACAGGCATATTTCTGGCACTACAAAGGTGCAGTTAAGCTGAACGACATGGTATCTCCACAAGTAAATTAACAAGGATGGCTACACACAGAACTGCCACAGGGGAACTGTGCAACAAGTAATAAAAACATGGTTTGCTCTACTGCTGTCAGACTCTGGTAATAAAAAGAGCAGAGCAGCTACAGACTCTTGTTCTAGGAGTGATTCTGACAAGCCCTTCCCTGGACAATTTGGAGCCATTGCTGATGGTACTTTGCATTGGGTTGGTTGCTGCATTTTTTTGCAGGTTTTTTTCTGGCAGGGGAGGGGGTTGTATGTGCTGTTTGTTATGGGGCTTTAAGCAAGGACATAACTCTACCCATTATTTAAATTTTATAAAATATTACTTTAAGAGACTCTCCATTTTTTTAAATGGAAAAAAATACTCCCTTCTTTTTTTCTTCGAGGAACAATGAAGCAGACTATTAATTTGTCTTCTACATCTCTTAGACAAAATGGAGATGTGGTGACTTCCCACCCACATCATTAACAAGTTATGAGCCAATTGCTATAGACCTCTGAAGGCTTAAGTCACCTGGAAATAAGAAATGAAGTCAGGTTGTCAACATCCAAGCCATGTTTCCTTCTGTCCAAATGGCTCTTCCTGATGTGGTTCCTCAGGGAAGGAAAGCCCACTGCAAAGTTGCTGTCTGCTTGCAGACTTAAACAACTTTAGCTGGAGTCACAGCTCAGACAATGCTCCTATGAAAACATTTTTACAGATGAATGTGCTTTTCTTGCCTTCTATGGATTTCTTTCTTCCCAACTGCCCTCCCCCTCCCTTTTTTTTTTTTTTTTTTTTTTTTTGAACGTGGCCTTTGAATGAGAAGCCCCAGCTTCTCTTTACATTTTTGCCATTAATTTGCCAGGTGCTCTTGGACACCTCTGTCTGCTTCTGCTCTCTGTGGAACGCAGTTAATGTTAACTCACCTGTCACAAAGTACTTTACAAATAAACGTAAGGAAGGCTACAAAATTGTTAAGCAGTTGTTTTCATTTCCAGGGGACCTGGCTCGACTCCGGGGTCTCAGGCAGCCAAAGGCTTTCCATAAGGAGATTCTTGTGGGCTCCTGCACAGAGCAATGCCACTGCCCCTCGCCATCCAGCCAGGAGATGGGCTCATGGCAAAATGACTGCCGCCTTCCTCCTGCCAGAGAAATCCTGCTCTGCTCTGTCCTGGGCTGCAAACTGAAATATGTGTTTCCTGTGCCGTGGCTTGAGCCCCTCAGAAAAACTTCAGCTACATCCAAAGTAATAATGGAACACAACCATCCCAGGCTAAGACCAGGCTTACTGTGGGAATGACTGGATGCTGCCAGAAAGAGTGGCCGCTGTGGGAGGCGAGGACAGCCAAGCTAAACAACCGCCGTCTGGTCCCACATCCTCCTCCTCCTTGGGAGCAGCAGCCCTCCCACCGCTTGCCATGAGGCCGGGATTGGGGTGTCCTGCTCATCAGCCCTGCTAGCCAAGGGGTGAGGGACCCCTTCCACACCCAGCTCTGCCGGTGCCAAGGCTTCAGGCTTCAGCTCGCCTCAACAGCCTGTGATGCTCAAGTGCACCCGGCTGCATGTACTATAAATCACTTTCACTTTCTTACTTGAACCACGGAGATTTGCATACAGAAAGCCCCATTAGCCTCTACCGAAGGATGTTAGATTGCTGGTGTTAAACAACCAGATGCAGACAGTCAGGTTGTGAGCTGAACATGTTTCCCACCCAAAAGTGAAACATTTGGTGGTGTCATCGGAAGTTTTTACTAACACATTAACAATACTTGTACTGCTTTTCTTGCTGTCTTTCAACAGTACGTTAAAATTTCTGTAATGGCAGGAAGTTTAATTTTAGGAAAGGTAAAGTGTCATCCTATTCTTAATTTTAAATATTTTTGTATAAGGTATTAAGCATTATTTATAGAGGCATTATTTCACCATTACCGAATAAAATTAATTTGATTTGTGCTACTAATAATATTAACCAACCAGACCATAATGGTAATAGAACTGCTAATGTAACTGTTTCTTTCCCCTTTGTGGTAAAGACTAGGTCATAGTTAATTACCTCCAAGTAACTCCTGACTTACTGTAGCACAATCAGTGTTCAGCTTACCCATTGCTTTACATGCTGGCTGATTTGAACCATTAAAATGTAACCCTCCTGATTTAAATGGGTTAGGAGCTTTAAGGATAGGGGAGAAAACAGAGACCAAGTGGAGCAAGCACTGGTAGAAGCACTTGAAGTTCTTGACGTGTGCCTTCTTTCCAGCATGTACCCATGCTTTATATATGTCAGTCACAGGGGAAATTCAGAAGTCCCCATGTGAAAACTCAGAAGTGTTGGTATGCAGATGGTGAAACACTCGTATGGAGTCTTCCACTCCCAGCATTTTACATGAGAAATGCCAGTACTCACACTGCAAATGTGGCATGCTATTGTATGCTATTGCAAGCCATTTCAACCACTGAGTGTATGTTTGGGGTATATGGATGCATGGAACGTAGGCTAAAGGAAGCACTTTCTCTTAATTAAACAATGTTTAAATTAGTTGCTCCTTGGGATTTGCTGCTGAATTAACTCTTATGCCGTAAAAGGGATTTTCAGTTCTTTAGGACAGGACAGAGCTGACTGAGATGCTTGCGGTCAGAAAATGCTCAAATGCACACAGAGAGGCTCGGGAGGAAATAAGCTGGGGGAAACAGCCTAGGAAAAGGGATTCATCGGCAGCAGCAAGGAGGAAGTGGTTTTGTTTTAAGCCTTTTCCACCTTTTTCCATTTAGTTGCATACTGCTGGTGGGCTGGGAGGCCCCTGAACAGCAAACCCAGAGGTGGCCAAGGAGCATGCAAAGTCCAGCTGAAAACCACTGTGGAGTGATGCAGCGATAAGGCCTTGCAGGCATGCTCGGAGCAGTCCTGCCCCACGCTGGAGACAGAGGTGACCACCCCACCAGGGTGACAGAGGGTTTGGGTCTGGAAACCGGAGGGGAAGGAGAGAGCGGGCAGGTGGGAGATGCTAGGCCAAGAAAGATGAGAGGAAGGATTCGTAATAAGGTGCAGTAAGAAACTTGCATTGGGTTTCAGAAACTGACACGTGCTGTCAATAAACATGTGTGTTTTAGAGAGAAAAGGATTGAAAATTCATTCCAAAGACCTTAAAAAAAATAAAAATATTTTGGAGCAAAGCTGTATTTAATTTGGTTATAATCCGCTGAATTGAGATATATTTCAAGTTGACTGAAGGCTCCTAAGCACAGCTGACAGAGGAAACCTGATCATTTTTGGCAGAGGGAAGAAAAACTGTCTGTTAGAACTAAGTTCTCTCAGCTGGCACGTTTATCACCAGAGATCAATGAAAACCAGAGGATAAATAAAAGCAGATTTTGAAAACGAACAGATAGACATTTAGGCGCCAAAAATCTTTTTTTTATTTTCTGGGTCTCTTTTTTTTATTTTTTTGCCTTGGAGAAAATTAAATTGAAACCTATTTTATTGACAAGCCTGTACCTTATTTGCACATTGCAGGACTGATAAACAAGTAGCTGGAGTTGTATAGGCTCAGATCTGCTGCCCCATCAGACCTATTATTTTGGCCCATTAAATGCAGACATGGGAACGTGGTGTGTCTTTCAAGGTGGGACACAATGTTCTGCTTTAACAGGAAGCACGTGGCGCAGTTCTTAACTGCATAGCAGAGGTTAGACGGGACTAAAATTACCAAGCGGCATGCTGATGATTTTATAAAAGTTAACTGTATTTTCCCAGGGTGACTTGGTAATTCTAAGTGAAAGAGAGAGTAAACAGTATGTTTGTATTTCATAACAGACCCTGGAAATATACTTGGGACAGGGGCAAAGCTCCAGAGATACAGGGGGCGAGAGTGTCCCACGTAGACACAGCTATGCTGTCCCAGGACCTTATGCAATGTAGGAGCATCCTTGATTAGTGTCCTTGCATGCATTTTCTTGTGCATCTTCCTTTCTTTAGATTCAAATGTAATGGAAGAGTTGAGCTTCTTTTCAATGTCTGCCCCACCTGACCTCTCTCCTCTGTGCTCTTTTTCCAATATTAAACAGCACAGCGTTTTATTTCCATTCCCTTCAATATTATTGCCATATGTTGTCCATCTTCCACCTCTCTAACTGCTTCCACTTAGCCTTTCCCCCTGAGTTTGACTCTGGATTCATTTCTTTCTCTCTCTGCCTTCTCCTGTGCCCGTGCTCTGAGCAACACCATCCCTGTCACCATCCAAAGGGCCAGCTCCTTGAGTTGGTCTCTGTTAGATACTGCCACCTACACTTTCTGAACAGCTAATAGAATGAACACCGTCAGGTTTTCTTTGATGCCACTTTTGCCACTTCAATGTAGTTTACTGACGGTGTGCACAAGGCTATTTTATTAACTGCTTTCACTAGCTACCTTAAAGCACCCTGCTTTTTGACGGTGCTGATGAAAAGAAAAGGGCTAAGCCACCAGGGTGCTGAGACCAGGACATCGCACACAGATCAGTATTATTTCATAGGTTCCATGCATTTTCCTATTTATTGTCCAGTGCATTTAGCCTTATATCTGTGCTGTAAACTGGCCATCCTTTTGTTCTGGATTTATGCTGAGTCCAATGGGATCCACACCCTTAACTGAGATCCCAAAGGGATTTTGTAATCAAATATTTAAGAAGAGTAAGAGCAGTTGAAATCTATCCATTACAAACCCTTGTTACAGCTTTAAAGTAAGACTTTAATATAGATTTCAAACATGGAAGTCTTTTATTCGTTGGTTATTCCACTGTGTTTTGTATATAAATGTTTGCTTTCATATGAATTATTTATAATCTGGGTAGGTTTGGATTTATTTTTTCTTTAGAGCAATGGCAAAGCAAGAAAAAATATGATCAGTGTGGAAAGGTAGAATGTGTTCCTGTAATACACTATATTTGAACTATAGCCTGTACAACAGCTGCCTCCAGTAGATAGATAAATCATTATGCAGGGAAAAAATTACAACAGTTGTGTATGCCACATTTCTAATCAAAACTCCACAAAATCCAGCAAGGGAGGGGAAATTCCAGTTTAGGAGTATGTAGTTGTATGTCTTTAGCAAAAGAATATGAAGACATGTGCAAGATATCTTGAGGGAAAGCTATGCAGTATTCAACCACCCTGGCTGTAAGAGTGGGGTCAGCATGGCTGGTAGCAGAGGCCTGTCCATCTATCAATTTTATTTTATTTTTTTCTTTTCTTCCTGAGAACACCACCACTCTATCGAAATCCTTAGATATTACTAGAAAGGTGTAACACGGGGAAAATGAGCTTGGATGAAACAAAGGCTTAATTCAGTGAAGTGTCATGAAAGAAGAGAAGTCAAAATTTTTCTGATGGAAAGAAGGGAACTTATCAAGACTGTCTCTTTAATTTCCCTACAATACTTGAAGCAGGCTTCTAGTATTTAATGAGCTGCAGAACACAATGGCAGCTATAATTTGGCTAATTAAAAATGACAGGCCAGGATTCTTCCTCAAAGACAGGAAAAACCCACTCATTTCTCTTAATTGTTGCTTGGCAAGTCTGGATTTTCTCATCAGCACAGCCTAGTGAAGTACTTCTCTGGCCAGATCAGTGCCTGGGCCCATTTCTGAGAACACATCTCGGCTGGGCGATGAAGTGTCACGCGGAGATCCGCAAGGTAGCTATGCACGGCTGACTTTGCCACCCAGAGCTGTGCGGTGGAACCCCCTCAGGTACCAAGTGGGATTAGATGTATTGGAAGGCAACAAGTCTCTGCCAATTAGTCCATTCTGTTAGTCCACACGGATGCATTTTTGTTGCTCTCATTACCTGGAGCTGCAGGATTAGAGCTAGCCCACGTACGCTTACGCTCCAGTAACACCATGTAGTTTCCTTTATGCTTTTGCTGGATGGTTTATTGTCACAGCTAGTAGAGCAACACCTCACCAGTTTAATCCCACCACCTTTCCCTAGCCTACCTTCCTTTGCTGCTTTCCCTACATGCAGACACATTCATTATCCATTTCTTCACATTCCCGTTAGCCACTCACTCAAACTTAAAACTAAGCTTAAAATTTGGTCAAAGCATCTTTCTTTTCTTGCTCCCTGTTTCAAGCTGTTATGTCAGGGATGGAGGGTTCTCATTTTGCTAAGTCCAAGTAGGGAGTTACTGGTATGAGTTGTGCTTAAGCCTCTGCAGCTTGAACCAGGTACTTAACATCTCTCAGCACCTCAACTTGCTATCTGCAACATGAGATGAAAAAAAGCCTGCCTGGCTTAGATGCTCTGAGCTTTCCCATACTGCTTTTTGCAATTTGTTTTAAGATCTTATGACGGAAGGTTTCGTAGGGACATAATTATTTTTTTTCTGGGTGCTATTAGTGGATTAGCCGTGCATTTTTTGTAGCCACTTATGTTTACACCAGTCGATAATCAGTGTAAAAACCAGCAAACGTGAGTGGTGCCAACCAGTTTGTGCTCATATTGCACTGCTTAAAATGTGAGTGAAAATCAGTGATTAGGACTGAACAACTTTGTGATAGTATCCCATCCCTCTTTCCTGTGTATTTTTTCACTTTTCATCTCCATGGGTTATATCCATTACCTCCACCAATTTTTTCAACGAGTCTATGCTTTTCTCTGATGCATATCCATACCGCTTTATCCTGACTGCTTCTGCCAGCCTTCCTACATCTGTGAGCATTCCTGCTTTCAACCAATTGCTCTTGAGTCCCACTGGAGGACTACTGTGTCAGAGCTGCCTCTTCCCTGCCTGCTGGCGGATGAAAATGGTTATTCAGACAAGGATGCAATAAGTTTTACTGTGCTAGTCCAAAGGGAATGGATGCCTTTTGGAATGGCAACGCGTTCGTAACATCCAAATCAAGTAACTCTGCCTCTTGAAGCTCTTTAAGTACAGCAGGATAACTTACCCATACATTGGCACATACAAATGTGGTATATATCCATGGTCTTCCATTAATGTCTCTGAAAAGGGAGCAAAAATAAAAATATTTAAAATTCTCGGATCTTTCAGTATTATGGGTGGGCTGGGATTCAGGAAAGACTCTGGATTTGCTTAGATTTAAGCAAAGAACATTGAAAATAGAGATTGAATAGTTCAAAGTGTGTGTAATAGGGCATGAGGCCACTGCCAAATCATTTGCTAGTTTAAGTAAGCTCAAATGTGATATCTAATTACTATTATGTCTGTGATGTCTGCTTGGTGGTCTCTGCAAAAACCAAGTTTTGAACTTGAAGAGATTCCCAGTGTACAGCTACAACAGCTCTAAAGCAACTAACACTGACCCAAGCCTGCAGATTTCACGCCTGGCTTAGAAAACTTCTTGGGTGTATTTCCATGGCAGTTTAAGCTGGTCTAAATCAGAGCTGGAACAAGCATAGATCCAGCCAGGCACTCACTTTGTCCCAGCACAAGGTTTGTCTGATGGTGAGGCAGTTCAAAGAGCAAACCAGAAAATTAACAGATATAAAACTGAAATTACCAAGTTGAAAAAAACTTTAAAAACTTTTTGCTCACTCAGCTGCCTGAACCAGTTTGCAGTGGGATAAGGAAAATACCAGCAGCTGACACCATCGTCCTGCACCCTTACACAGTTGAGGAATGTGGATGGGTCAGACATTGGAGCAGTTCTCAGGCCCCTCTCCTGAGCACTAGAAATTTGTTGGCAGCCTTTCTGGTCCTGTGCTTTTTTCTTAACCTTGCTCTCCTTCACAGCCTTTCCAACTTGTCTCCCTCGGTGTGCCTGAAACCTGGCCATTTTGTACTTTTTTCAACTCCGTTCTCCATAATTGCCTCCTGAAAGTGCAACCTACTTTCCTGTTAGCTACTTTTCCCTCCGGTGAAGTCTGAGGTATGCAAGTTTGAAAGACTTTTCCCCTCCCTTGTGCAAAAGACAGCATGAGGCTAATAGGCAGCATTTTCCACCAAAAATATACATGCCCATTACACTTGCAGAATAAACAGTATCCAGAATTTGCTACTTCTATGGACTTCCCAGAAGGACAGGAGTTCTGATATGTAAAATGATGATCCAAAGGATGGGGCAGGGTCTATTTCTTTCATTTTATTTCTCATTTTATTATCTGTTCCTTAATGACATCTATGCTGGTCTTCTTTATAGGCTTCTTGTTATAGAAAGCCACAGCTATAAAAGCAAACAATATACAAGACTTATACTATGGGTGTATATGCAAGCTCCATTTGAGATGATACTCCCCATGTTCTGAGTTAGTCTCATTTATGCAACAGCAATTTTGTACCCTTGTAGTCATGTAAATGGGCTTTAAAGAAGACATGACTATAATTTGTAGCTAGCCTCAGGACATGAATTCCCTCCCACTGTTTGGAAATGTGTTATCAAGCTGCATTAGGTTTCAAAACAATTTTTATGCAAGAGAAAAAAATTGTGTTGAAGCATTTATTGCAAGATTGAATGTTTTGTTTCTGTTTGTGTCCTGGTCAGCAGAAAGAAGGTAATGCTAGTTTTCAGAGACTATCAAGAATTTCATCACAACTAATGCATCCCTACAAACCATTTCAGCTTTGACAAAACAACATTTTTCAATGCAAATTCATTTAGTTGGATGTTCTCATTGGTTCCAATCACCTCACCTCCATTTTAAGCTCCTTTTTATATGGCTACAGTGCAGTAAAATGGTCAGGCAATGCGGGTTAGGAATAGTGAACTCCTAACATAATGTCCTGCTTCTGTTGCACCCCTTACAATACAATTTGACAGAGTATTTATTGTAAATAATATTGTTTATGAAAAACAATACTTTTCAGGTCTGACATCGTTCACTAATGCATACTGAATACAATGCAGGATAATTTTCAAAAGCTTTGCTTTTGTTTCCTTTTTTTTTTTTTTTTTAAAGTCAAATGTTCTGACTGCTCTGATCATCTTTAAAAGGGCAGGTACTGCTTAGGGATAAATCAGTCTACTTGAGCACCTAAGAGCGTTGTCTCACATTATCTCATTGGCAAAGTTCCTGAAGCTGTATTTTTAATCTGCAATTAATTGCACACTGTGGAGCAATTCTGCCATGCTTCTCAGGCTAAAGCTTTGAGGTGGCCAAGGAGAGATGAGCCAGTGGGAAGCAAGCTATTAGCCCTTGCCTACCGGGTTTTATAGCCAACAAGTAAACCACTACTATTCTGATGACATTGCACAGCAGGTTAAGTGTGTATTCTTCAGGTATGCTGTTAAGGTTTTCTTGACCTGCAGGCCTCTTTATGGCGAACAAATATTTTGGCATACGACAAAACAAGAGAACTGACAGTGCTAGAAGGTGTACTAAGTGTATATGTCTTTGCAGCTGCAATGGCAGATGGCGCTTGGTCAGGGTTTGGCTAACCAGAGGCAATGAGGTGCAGCTGTGTTTCTCACTTCTGTCGTTAAACGCCCTCCTTTGCTCAATGCTTTCACAGTGCTTTCATCCCCTCCCTGGGGAAATGTGCCTAAATATTAGGTCCATTTCACAGATGAGAGACAGGAAGAGAGACAGGAGAGGGTTAATCCACAGCCAACTCGCCCTTCCCTTCCTTCCCGTGCATGCTCCTCTGAGGCACCATCTTCACCTCCCCCTGCTCTGCCAGGCCTACGTATATTACTTTACCTCTTAGACATTTTATGGGGCTTCCAAATAACTGTTCCCACTCCTGAGCATCTTTCCAGCTTACATATCCTTCTCCCTCAAGCCCTGTTCTCCGTTAAAGATCCCTTCCTCTGGAAACTTTCTAATTTCCCTGTTCATGTCCCCTCCAATTGCTGCCTCCAGCCATCAGTCCTGAAGATGGAATTGCCGAAGAGATTACACCCACTGGGAATAAATACCTAAATGCTGAGGCTTAGCCATGTTTGTTTCAATTTCTACACCTTGAAAAAAAGCACAGTGATTTCCCGTCAGTCCTCCAGAAGAGGGTTAAGATTAGGTAAACAATGTTTGAAAAGCACTTTGCAGATGGGGGAAAAAAGGCCAAGCATTTCCAGAGATCTAGTGAGAGGAAACCTTTTGTTAACTGCATGTCTCAAATCGGTTTCAACATTTTCCCCCCCCACTTCTTATAGTTGCAAGCTTATTTAAAAGGAAAAGAAGTGTTCACTTTTTTTGGCACTTGCAGTTTGAAATACATGTTTCTGTGACATTCCTTTGGCTTTTCCCGTGTTCATTTCTATGCTCTCTAAGTGCTTAAAAAACATGAGCTCCTAAGACAATAGAATTTTTAAATAGTCTGATGTCCATAGGAACTGAGGGAGCTGGGAACCCCTTGGATTCATTAGATACTGGATTTAAGCTACATATGCAAGCTAGATGTTTGCATTTCAAAGATTTTTTGTTTATATAAGTATTTAAATAGGGTGTTCAGGACTGAAGAAGGGTGATCCCCAGAGATCCTTTAAAATGGCAAAGGAAGAGAAAAAAAAAATCGGGCAAAATGTTGCAAGAGCGGAAGGGATGGCTCAAGCTGGAGGGACTTGCAACTGGTTTCTGACACTGACTAGTAACTAAATTGGTAAAAAGTTAAACTCTTGACATGATTTAAAATGCAGGCACAGCACATCCTTTCCCAAGGAGCAGGAGTGCCTTTTTAGGGACCCTGCAAAAGGCTGCAACAGTAATTCATTTGATTTAACTGATTTTGCTACTTTTTCTCTGGGAGGTGATAAAGCTGGTTGTCAAGATAGATAAGAATGCTGCATTGTGGACTGTGTGCTCACAATGTTTTCCAATTTAAGCCTTCTATCACCGGGGCTTTTTCATCATCTTCAGGCAAACTCAAAGTGTTACAGTTTGCTATTCTTTTAGTATCTCAAAGTACACCAGGCATATAGAAAGCAACATGTGTCCCTGACTAAAGGAGGATTTCCTAATTACTATTTTATTATGTATCTTATTACTTTCTAGATGCTTCAATCAATGCCTTGGCCACTGCACAAATACGGAGGAAGACTTTGTCATGGTAAAATGAGTTTATCACTAAAATGGATGATTCAGGTCTAGCATAGAAGAAAAGGGAGCTCTTGAATAGAGACCTGAGGGAAACATGGTAGTCCACACTGGTCCCACGCCAGCCAGCTCTGGAAGCATCTTCTCTGCCCATCTTGGTGGCACCCCAGGCTCCATCCACGTTGTCCTTGAGGCAGCCTGACTTCTACAGGTGATGTCTTCGCTTGCAGCAGGCAATATTAGGACCTCTTCAGAAAAGACACTGAGCAACCTTGTTTGGGCAACGTTGCAAAAGTGGAAAGTATGGCTCAAGGTGGAGGGACTTAAGAGATTTGGCACGTGTCACAGCAAGAAAACATCATTTGGCTAAGAGCAGTTTTATTAACAGAATGATGTTCAAAGGTCATCAAAAGGCATCTGAAGCTCATTGATATCCAATGGCAAGTATTTAAGGAGGAAGAGCAGTTGTGAATAAAATGGCACAGAGAGGAGAAAAAATGGGATTAAGCATTAGTCAGTAAATCTGGAGTTGCTTAATTGAGAAGAAGATGCTAAGAGGTTTTTTGACAGAAAAGTTTTTAAATGTATTAAATTAGAAACCAGCCTTTTACCGATGATTTTTCAGCCAGGCTTTTTAGTTCTTCAGAGCCTGAAATACTTTCCAGATTCCTGGGAAAGAAAGGGTATTCCTCTTTCAAATACTGATTGCTCTTTCCGTACATGCTAGAGAAAGCTAGGCATGGCTAACTATTATTTCAGGAGTTAGTAGATGATTGTGGATGGTAATTATATCTTGTTGAAAACATCCCTTGAGGTAGGGATGAAATGGAGGCAGGGTGAAATGGGGTAATTTGTGACCCTTCACTTGTCTTCAATTACTAAGGACAGCCTGTAACAGAGGACAAATAAAAAAAAGTATAATAAAATAAAAAAGGCTTTGGCTTCAGCCAGATGAAACATCTCTCTTTGCTAAACAAAGCACAAACATCATCACTTTTACATGGAAGTTCAAGCTAGGCATATGCTGGAGTGCCCTGGCTGAACTGGAGTGGGAATGAGGTGAGCACCCGCTGACATACAGAAGATGCTCTGTATCCTCCACTTAGAAATTACTCTTCTTCCTTATCGAAAAGGAAACACAGCTGCTCCTGAGACCGGGCACTACCACCAAAATAACCACAGCACCCAACCAGAGGAAGGCCTTTCATGGGAATTTACGATGCCCCAGGGGGTGAGGCTGGAGCCTGGCTGAGCTGAGGGCAGTGCTGCCCTCCCATGGGCTGCACCAGTAGCTCCAAGGATCCATACTGGTGTTCAGTGCCCGCAGATGCTTTAGCTATTTTCTGTACAACGGTCCCCTACCTCAGGTTTGCTCAGGGTTTGAGATTTTGACTTTAAACACCAAATTTGATGCCTTGGTCCTTTAAAAACCACTGAAGTGGGGCTATTAATTTCAGTAGGAAAAAGAGCTTATGTAGGTTTCTTTTTTTTTTTCTGTAGGAGGTATCCACTCAACTAATTCATTGAATTACTTCTTTTTTACAGAATAAATTTCGTGATGCTTTTTCTCATATATCCCAGTTTGTAAGCCATCCCACTTATATGCCATAAAATCCTAATAAATACATATCAGACTTAAAGAGCTTCCACAAATGTCATTATTTCAAGGCAACCTACTCATTCTTCAGAAGTGGAAAGCCAGAACTCCTCCAGTGTGAAACACCTACCCACCAACAGATTTCCAATTCCCTGTTTTGTTCCTGAGAGGCTGCCAAATGGAGAACTTCTGTTTTACGAGCAGGGATTCACACCTGAACCAAACACTGGACATCCCCAAAGAGCAAATAGTGAAACTTTCAAGGATAGATAATTTGAACTATGGGCACCTCAATATAAATACATACATTGCAGGAGAAAGCATAACAAAAGTGAAGGTCACTTCTTTGGATTTATGTGGATTATCACATATATATTTATGGGTTTATATGGTTTTATGTATAGATATGGGTCCATATATTTATGGATTATCACAACCTACTTTAAAATACCTGAATGGCAGTGTGTAACACCTGCTCTGGTAAACACTCCTGCGTTGTTTTCAAGTTAATGCATGCAGTGGATGCAAACAAACAGCAAACCAAGGCGAGCTGAAGCTCAAGCATTTTTTGAACAGTGATGTCGTGTGCCCTGAGCCAAACAAGTTGTGTGGGGCAGAAGACAAAAAAGCAGTAGCAGCTGACCACCTCACACCCCCAGCAGCACTGAGCTGTGCAGCTGAGGTGTTCATTTTCCCACCAGACCCCACCTCGTCCACAGGCTCGTGACAGCAAGTCCCACCCCAAAGGAAGATCTCTCCTTTTCTCCTTCAGCCCAGCTTGCTGGCAAGGACCTACAGGGTATTGGCCTTGACAAATTGGCTCTGGCAGCTGCAGCCACAGTTCCTCTTCTGAGGGCTTCGATGGGACACAAGCCACGCTTGCACAAGGGGGTTTCCCTGGCTGTAGGTGAGATGCTAAGCAAGGCTTGAGCTACAGAGAATGTCACGCTCTGAGCACTGTCAGCGACCACTTTGCACAGTGACAGCAAGAGCTGTGTGTCTAATTTGGGCAGCAGCAGATGGATCATTTAAGACAGAAAGAGACTGGCACTACCAGCAGAGCAAAGGGATAACGTGTTCCTTCTGCAGTACAAATCTCACAAGTGACTCATGACTCTTTTGCAGCTCGCACTGGCATCCTTGGGCCTCTGTGACTGTGACTGCACATTTTAAAGGTCAGGATGTAGTGTTTCTTCCCTGGTACATTTGAGTGCATACCGGTGAGAATTTTGCTCTGAAGAATGTCCAGTGCACACGATGGTTCCTTACGGTTTGATTGGCAGGTTGCTTTTCTCCTCCTCTTGGCCCAGGGATAAAGTTTATAAAATAACCTAGTCAATAAACCTCTCAGGAGAGCTTGATTCCTGGATGCTCGTTGCCTACCTAATTATCATGTACATGACTGGTATCAAGCAGGCCTGGTGCTTAGACTCTTTCGTGCCTCAGCCACACCCACATTCCTCCTGCCAGCCCTCAGTTCAGAACAGATTTTGATTAACTTTCATCACATGTTTAAGGTGGCCTAAGCCTTTTCTTCTTTGTGTAGGTGTTTAAATTTCACCACCTTACACTTAAGGACGTACTTCATTGCTAACTAGAACAGAGACTGGTTTGGGCATGCACTTAAATGGTCTTGTCTAATGGTCTTACTTAAATAGGACTTGCCATGACAGCGAAGCCCTGGCGTTAGCTGAGCTGTGTGTGCAGATTGCCCACGTACAGGAGTTCATGTGCTGCTGCTCATTGTGAAAGCTCATGGTGATGGTTCACCTGTAACTCCCTGGCGTCAAGGCCATTTCACCACTGTCCATGCTGGAACATTAGAAAGCCCAGTGCTGCATGGTGTTGAAAATCCCGTTGCTTTCCTCCCCAAAACTGAATTGCCATCTAGATCAGGTAGTAGCTTTGTGTGTAAATTTCAGTTCTGGGTACAATGTACCCTGATACCTCACAATTTATACTGGCTTGAACTCCGCGTGATCAGAATCAGTGCAGGCTGTGCTCTGCGACAGGAAAATCCCACTGAGAATTTCTGTCACTGTAATAGTGTGGCCAGCAGGACCAGGGCAGTGATCGCCCCCCTGTACTCCGCGCTGGTGAGGCTGCACCTCGAATCCTGTGCTCAGTTTTGGCGCACTCACTTCAAGAGGGATGTAGAGGTGCTGGAGCATGTCCAGAGAAGGGCAGCAAAGCTGGAGAACGGTCTGGAGCACATGTCTTACGAGGAGCAGTTGAGGGAACTGGTGTCGTTTAGTCTGGAGAAGAGGAGACTCAGGGGTGACCTTATTGATCTCTACAAATACCTGAAAGGAGACTGTGGGCAGTGGGGGTCGGTCTCTTCTCCCAAATAGCAAGCGATAGGACAAGAGGAAACCACCTCTAGTTGTGCCAGGGGAGGTTTAGATTGGATATTAGGGAAAATTTCTTCACCGAAAGGGTTGTCAAGCTCTGGGACAGGCTGCCCAGGAGGTGGTGAAATCACCATCCCTGGAGGTGTTTAAAAACTGTGTAGACGTGGTGCTTAGGGACGTGGTTTAGTGGTGGGCTTGGCAGTGATGGGTTAGTGGTTGGATTTGATGGTCTCATCAACCTAAAGGATTCTATGATTCTATTCTGACTATATGAAACTGCTGGTCAGAAGAGCCAAAGGATAAGAATATCCCAGTGTGACTGTATCCTTAAGTCTCCTTAAATTCTATTGGTAATTTTTGTTTATTAGTTTATATGGAGAAAAGCAAACTGATACAGACTGCCCTGTGTACCCCAGGCTGGAACACTGTGCAGGTAAGGAACCTGCTCCATTTGCACAAAAGTTGAAATAGGCCCCCCTATCTTAGCAGCTTGGTAGTGTTTCTTTCATACATTTCTGAGATGCATCCAGGTGAAAATAGTAATAATTCACCTTTAACAGTTACGTAAAAGACTGTGGCTTCAGTTCAGCTTCCCTTCAACAGTGAGCTGAAATTTGCAACCATGTTTCATAACAGCACCTTTATGGGCAAGCTTGCCACAGAGGCCTGGGACAGGTGACCTTTGCAAATGAATAACCAACCACTTTGACTTTAGAAATAGTCTTTCATCATGAAGTTGATCCTGGGAACACACCCTCTGCCTGCATGGAACTTATTTTTCAGTAACTTAAAATTCAAAACCTTCTAATCTGTGCTTAAAATCGTTATGTGTATTTCTGCACAGCATGCTAACATAATTAGGACTATGGATCATCTTCTGCATTTTACTAGTGATATTGCATATAAAGTCCTAAAAATGCCTGTCTTCATTCCTTAAAAGCATATGGAAAAGAATGTTATTTCTTAAACATATCTTTAGTTTTCAAATATAAGCTTGTTCAACCTCTGCTGAAAAAGAGGCCAAAAGAAAGAATAAGACAGCTCAAATATTCAAACCCCATCAAACCAGTAATAATAATAATAATATTAATAATAAAAAAATAACAACCTATTGATTTGTCAGGTTTTATTTTTAGCAAACTTCAAGTTGTCATCTTCTCAAGACTTTTTCGTCTAGATGTCAGGGCCAAAAGGTAACCCTTCCTTCTGTTTCATAGAAGGTAAGATACTGAAAAAATACGCCATCATGAGATAAATGACAAATCATGAGTCGGCAAAATTGCTCCAGGGAGCTTATATTTTCTTCCAGGTTGTTTTTTTGTGTGACATTGCCTGAAGTGATTCCCTTACCTCTTGGGAGTTTGGCTGAGAGACCAGGCAATAGTCCGTATTACTGACAATAAATTAAAGACATTTGAAAACTTTGTATAAAGACACAGTTGATCTTCCTGTATTCTGGGAAAGGGGAGGAAAGGGAACAAAGGAGGAAAGGAAGCGCTTTTTTCCCTGTTTACACATCTTCTAACCTGTAGTATGGGAATCCATGCAAAGATCCACACCGTTTGTTAGAGCTTGTTGTAAAAGTGAAAACACTAATAGCAGAGATGGTAGCTGGGGAGCAGTATCAACATGAAAAAGAAAAAAAAATATGTCCTGATATATATGAATTATATATATACACTACTCTAAATAAAAAATATATACTACAGCTTTCCTATCTGATTTTTAAACGGGCCACAGATTAACCTCATTCACACCCTCACAAACCAGTTTTAGCAGATCCAGAGCAATGGTTACGGAACGAATAAACTGAGAATATGAAATTGGGTTTATATGTTGTCGAAATTAATGGAAACTCTTTGCCTCAGTCAGAAGTCAATATTGGAAAAAAGATGGGATAATTTAACAAACAAAAGAAATGTATGTGAATCGTGTTGAAGGTTATGTTGTTAGTTCCTCCTTTAGCTTCAGCATTCAGTCCAGTGTCCCAGCGCATGCTTTTTATTCTTCTTAATGGATTTCTCCCTTCTAAAAGCACTGCTGGAGAAGTTTTAGGCCTGCTGAACAAAACCCCCACAATGCCGATGACCTCTTTGTAAGAACTTGGTAAGGGAGGCTTTCTACTCAAAAGACACATTGTGGCTGCCTGTACGCAGTGCAGTGACACACAAAGTGCAGGAAACGGGTCTCCTCGGCTTGTGTGTGTCTCGGTGCTCTCCACAGCTCATTCATCCAAACTGTGATGGTCACAGCTAGGTGTAAAAGCTGAGCCAGCAGCCTGCGGCAGCCAGGTTCACAGGAGGATCTATCAATAAGGACAACATCTCTAGATCAGCAACGAAGCCTCTGTGCACTCAGAAGGCTCTGAGGCTTTGATAATTTGAACAGGGGTTATGCTATAGAGGTGAAAAAACAGCAGGTGGAGGAAGACTCAGACTGGTCCTATTACTGCAAATCCAGCTGTGGCAACGGCAACTCTCTTGGACAGGGCACCTTGCTCTGTGGGGCACATTTCTGGCCCTTGATGGGGGTGTGAGACTGGACCCCTGCTGCACTCTTATGAGTGCCACTTCCCAGAGCAGGGGTGCGGGGCTCCCAAACTGGCACTGCTGCCCTGCCTGCTCCCCTGCCTGCCCTGTGTTGCATCAGGATTCACCTGGCTTTTAACTCAAGAGATTACAGACACATTTTTTGCTCTAAGGCTCTGTACTGTGCTCACTCTTAAGTCAGTGTGACTGTGGGCCCAACAGTCATTAAAGATCTATGCAAGCTATATGTTTTTTTAGAGAAAAACAGATTAAAAAACCTTAAGGGCAGCTGCCCTGGGCAAGTAAAATTTTATAGTAGCCTCTCCTGTTGTGCGGGCTTGTCAGTGTTTGTAAGTTTCCCCACTGTGTCCTTCTTCCATTCACAGCCCTGAGTCTCACTTTCATTTCTCCTGGGCACTTTAGTTTCAGTTCTCTTTCCACATTGTCCTCTTGCTGCCAACCCCCTCAGCTACTGAAATCTTGGAATATCTTTCTCTTCTTTTTGTTTTCTTATCCTATTCCTTTTCCTTTTTTTTTTTTTTTTTAATTTTCCTGACTTCATGTCTTTCACATATGTTTTTCACAAGTATCACAGTTTAAGCTATTAAGAAAGGGGAAATTAAGGGCTGAGTTAATCAGGTTCTTAAGCTTATTTGTGAAACTAAGTATTAGCTTGGGACCTACAACAAACAAGGATGGGCACAAGTAGTTTCTGGACCCATGGAATATACTTTCAACCATTACCCTTATACACGTGTCATTTATCTTACCTTTCTGGATTTATGGATGGAGCAGCGGACCTTCTCTTTCTGTCACCCCCCTCCTCCCCTTGCCCCAGAATTAAATTCCTTTTTCAGTCTCTGTGATGTTATCTGTTTGGAGCTGTGTCACATTTTATTTGAATCACATATTGTTAAAGTAGGAAACATTATTTCTAACATCAGATCATTGTAAATCTGATCCTGCAAATTCTATTCAGGCTAAATATCTTTATTCTAACTACTAAGCAGAAACCTCAAGCCTTGTTTCTGTTTCCATGATTCCAGCTTGGCACATCCCCTGAGATAGTCATGGTAATTTTTCTTTGGAAAAAAACCATAATGACAATATGACAAGAACTGCTGTAATTCTAGAATTACTACTTCATAATGACAATGTAAGACAATATTATCCTGAGGTATTATGATAGCTGCTTGGACTAATAGCTGTAGGGATCTGGAACAATTCACAGGTTCAGCCAGGCCAGCCAACAGCATAAAATAAAAAAGGATAAAATGGGTTTATTAGTACCTGTTCTTCTCCCTCTTGGTGCTGGGACCAGCAAAGAACTGCTGGTGGTCCAGGATGAAAGCGTAAAACTTGACCCATTTCACACTCCTCACTATACTCCTGATTCCACACGTCCTGGAAGAAGCGGTTGACAACAGTGACAGCGCTGCTGTGATGCTAACGAATGAAGAGAGCTGCAGTGAGTCAGGTTCAAGCGCATTTCTGTTACTAGAAGAGGAACAAGTGGCAACTAGGAACGTATAAACCTAACACATTACCTGCAGGTTAGTCCTTTTAATTTTTTTAAATAAAATACATATGCTTGCTGCATATATATAAAAATGCAGGACATTGTTTATTCTAAAACCACCATTTGAGACTGCTTTGTAGCAAATCTAAGTGATGCGTGCAAGATTAAGTAAATGTCATGCAGATTATTATAGTTTAATAAGCAGGCTCTTTCTTTGTTAGCGTGATCAGCTTCTGGACAGACAGATAAGGGGGAGTTAGCATTGGCAATTTATACTTGGTTGTTGTAAGCAGTTCAAGGATGCTGCTTTGCATAACTATAATTAAAACACATTTTGTTCTTCAGTGTGTTGTCCCGCAAGCCATGGGCTCGACTCCGATTTCAAATATACTGTCTTTATGTACGTGTGGAAACCAAAGTAAGGAGCATTGCAACTTTCTGATTACTCAAGAGTACTGCTTAATCTTGTAATTGTAGGCTCTTCGTCGTCATGGATCACCACAGTTTGGAACAGAACAGGAGGAATGAGAATGAAGCAAGCCTGCTATTTCAGGCCACACTATCCCTAAGCTGTTCTGCCATACTTTTTTATGTAATACTCCCTGTATTTCCCTGCTGCAAAACAACCCGGTAGAAAGCCACATGATACTGTACAGCAGTAATTTAAAAATGGGACATCTTACAATGCCAATAGTTTCAACTGCTTTGGAAACGTAAAAGCCTGTAGCAGCCATGTTTCAGTGATGACCATTGTTCCATTGGCGTGGGTAAATCCGTGTGCCCCTGCACACCAGAGCCCAGCCTCCAGTCAGCACCTGGCCTTATGCGAGGAGAATCTTTCAGCTGCACAATAGGGAGGTTTGTTCCTCGACCGGCCTCAGGTGAGCTGTTGAGCTGCTCCCAATTGCGCGCGTCATTGCACTCGTTAGGCACACGCGAGGCCGAGCCAGGAGCCAGGCCGCGGGCACCGGCCCGCTGGGGGCGGGGGGCACGGCTCCGTGCCCGCGGCCACACCGCCCGGCACACCTACGCCTCAGGGCGCCGCGACGGGCCCGGCCCAGCCCCCGCGGTCCGGGGTCACGCACCGCCGCTCTCCGCTTACTAAGAACCGAGAATCGGCCCGGCCGAGGGAGCGAGGGCTGCCTCGCCTCCGGGACCCGCGGCACGGCGCCCGCCCAGCGCGGGCGACAGCGAGGCCGCGGCCCCGGGCCCGCCCTGCGGACGGAGCGGCGCCTGCGACGGAGGCATGCCGGAGCTGGCGCAGAGGGCACCGGCCCCGGGACCCCGGCTCGCCCGCCCCGGCTGAGGCGCGGCGGCTGCCGCATGCCCGGGCCCAGCGCGCGCAGTACCGCCCTGCCCAGGCCCCGGCGGCGGGCGCCGCGCACGCGGGCGAGCGCGCTGACGTCGGCGGCGCTGATAGGCGGAGCAGCGCGCCCCGGCCGCCCCCTCCCGGCCGCGTCCCCCCGCCCTGCCCCCGCCGGCAGCTCGGGCTCACTCCGCGCCGGCCGGGGCCGCGAGCGCCAACGGCCGCCTCCGGCTCTGCGCGCGCGCGAGGGCCGCCGGGCGCGCGCACGGGCGCTGGGGAAAGGGGGGGGGAGGGGGAACCGCTGCAGGAGCCGCAGCCGCCGCGAGCGAGGCCCGCCCTTCCCCCACCCTCCCGCCCACTCCCCACGCGCGCACACGCCGGGACCGTTGCCCCTGCGCGCGCCTCTCCCGCGCCGGCGGGCCCGCGGCAGCATGAGCGGCTCCTCCTGACCGCCGGCCACGCCGCGCCGCGTCCCCCGCCGCCGGGCCGGGCCCCCTCCCGGAGCCGGGCCCCGTCGGATGCACGCGTCCCCCCCGCGCCGAGGATGCTGAAGATGAAGCTGCCCCTGAAGCAGACGAGCCACAAGGCGGCGGCGGCGGAAGAGGCGGCGGCGGCGGCGGCAGCCGCGGGGCTGGGGCTGAAGGAGCCCGGCGGCGCCCTGGACTGTCACCTCCAGCTGCAGCAGGTGCCCCGGGCGCCGGCCCGCGGGGGCGCCGCCGCGGGGAGGGGGTGCGGGCTGGAGAGGCCGAGCCAGCTGCACGGCTTGGGGCCGGGGCCTGGTCCTGGCCCGCCGCCCCCCCCCCGCCGCGCTCCCCGCTCCGGGCGGCGGCGGGCCCGGCTCGGCGGCGGCCCGCACCGACAAGGAGACGGTGTACGAGTGGTTCGGGCTGGTGCTGGGCTCGGCGCAGCGGCTGGAGTTCATGGTGGGGCTGCTGGACCTGTGCAACCCGCTGGAGCTGCGGTTCCTGGGCTCCTGCCTGGAGGACCTGGCCCGCAAGGACTACCACTGCCTCCGCGACTCGGAGGCGAAGGCCAACGGGCTCAGCGACCCCGGGCAGCTCGGCGACTTCCGCGACCCGGCCGTGCGCTCCAAGCTCATCGTCTACCTGGCCCTGCTGGGCTCCGAGAACCGCGAGGCCGCCGGCCGCCTCCACCGCCTCCTGCCCCAGGTGGACTCCATCCTGCAGAGCTGCCCGGCGCGGCGGCCCCCGGCGGGCGCTGCCGAGGAGGAGGGGGCCGAGGAGGAGGACGTGGTGGTGGTGATGGACGGAGCTGGAGAAAACGGGCAGGCCGGCCTCCCCGCCGCCCAGGGCCTGGGCTTCGGCGCGCAGGAGGAGCTGCTCCTGCTCTTCACCATGGCCTCGCTGCACCCGGCCTTTTCATTCCACCAGCGGGTCACCCTGCGGGAGCACCTGGAGAGGCTGCGGCGGGCCTTGTGCGGGGACCAGGAAGAGGAAGGCTTCGGTCGCCACCAAGCCCAGGTAACGCCGCGTCCTGGGCTCTTCCCGCTGCGCCATCTCATCAGGCGGTTTCCTCCTCCTTCCTTCACCCCCTCCCGACTTTCCAGGAGCTGAAGGCGGCCTCTTGCCTTTCCCCGAAGCCCCCCGTTGGGATGTGGCCCCTCCCGTCTCGCCTCCTTACTCGTCCTGCCGCCCCCCCCGCCCCCCGCGGCAGTGTAGGCCCCGGCCACCCCCACCAGCTGTGTGGAGTGTCTAGTACGAATTTCTTGTTGTGACATAACAGTGCCTGACTGTGACGTAGTAGAACTGGGGAGGCAGGGTTTCTTTTTCTAGCCTGCCATGCTTTCTGGAGCACTGTCTTTTGAACCCTGCCTTGCTGGAGCCCAGGGTGCCGTGCAATGCTGCAGCTTGACTGGCAGCCTCGCACGCTGTAGGCCACTGAAGAAGTTGTATGATGCAGGAGTACAACTGACAAGCTTGACTAAACTTGTAAAAAGAATAGTAATGCTAGATAGAAACCGTATGTTTTAAGAAGAGCGTTCTGTAGCGGCTTAAAACAGTAGAACGCGTTGAAATAGTTTTTATATGGAACCTGCACTCCTCCCTCCTCCCAAATGAGCCTTAAGCTTGGACTTGGCAAGGATCAGGCAGCAGTTAGGGGTGAGCGGCTCTAAGGCTGGTTCTCTGAAAAGCCATGTTCAGTAGGGTGGCTGATGAGGTTTGGGAAGGGGTGGTAATCATTCCACTAAAGCTGCAAATTAAAATGTCACAGCTGGAGCTTCTGTTCGGAGAAAAGCTGATTTTCTGGGTGGCTGTCAGGAAACAGCAAAGCACATCTTGAAGGCAGATGTGCCACTTGTTGCTAGAAGGTGGTTGTCACCAAGAATGAAGACTTTCAGTGAGTGGCACCGAAGCATTCTCTTGTGCAGCAGCTGTGTTTAAACTATGGTTCTCCCCCAGTGCCATTCATTGCTGCCCTCTTGGTGAGCATTGACTTTAAAATCTGCCCCATATTTATGCAACCAAGACATCATCTTGGAGCTCTGTGGTTTTTGGTCTATAGATGGCCTTTCATGTAAAGGGGAAGAAAGGGCTGGAAGACAGGTGTTTGTAATGCTGTTCAACTGAACGCATCAGGTTTTCATCGGATGCGTAACAGAAGAAGGTACAAAACAGTAAGGGTTGTTGTTTTTTTTTTTAATTTTGTTTCCAAGTTTACTTGCAGTGCTATCTAGTTCTGCCACTCCTAGAAAACCCTTTTACATTGACTGCCATAGGAAAAGAATAGCTCCTTTACCAAGCAGAGAAATGTTTGGCAGACAGGATATGTTCCTGAAGAGTACTCAGAGGAGACAGGGATGACTTTCTAAGCCTTCAAACACACAAAGTAAATGCTTGTATAATTTTTAAGGCCAAAGCGTATTTGGCAGGTGATAAACTAGTAGGTAGACATTATGGCACTGAAATCATAATGAATTCATAGCAGAAGTCCAAAAAGTGTTTATTTTGGCTCATTAACTTGCATCAAGTCTAGCTCTATCCCAAAATGAATCCTGGAAGTCTGTCTTTAGGGGAAGAGGATTGAGTTGCAGGAAGTTGTAAGACTGGACACTGTTCTTTCTGGATTTAAGGTGCTAGTAACTGGAAACATACTTCCTGCCTGAAACAGGCAGGTCAGTTGTAGCTGCTCAGTGTGTCCCACCAAATTCATTAGGAGATGAGGCTCTCGTGAGCTACTGAAATTGAAGTCTGTTTTATGCAGCGTCCTGGCTTTAGTGTAAAAGCAGCTTTCCAAGCTGTGGTGGTTTTGTTTACTCAGGGAACACTGAGAGCCCCGAGTCAGCTTGGCTGAACACGCACATCACATATTCTCTAGTCCACACAGGGCTGAAACGGCATCCCTTCCGTAGGCTTTTTTTTCCTTTCTTAATGGTTAAATTGTAAATACAGCAGAGCCTCTTCTGGGAAATAATGGCTGACAGAGGGATTGGTGGGTTTCTGCTGAGTATTTTCCATTCGTGTTCACAGGGGACGGTGGGACCCTCACAGATAGGACACTGGAGGAAATGGGAGTTAGTGGCACAGTTGAAGACTTCCCTGACTAAATGCAGTGGTACTGTTAAATTAGACTTGATTTAAAAACCTGTCAGGTGTCCACAGTCTTTTCATTCGGCTTTAATCTCTGAAATTTGAGTGCCTTCAGGGCTTTGCATTTGTAAACTAATCAGTTCATAAAGACCTCTCTGAATTCGGCAGGCCCCGGGTCAGGAGGGCCGGGCTCCCCCTGTGACGATAACCTGCCCGGCGCCGTGCAGCTTTGCCTCCCGCCCTGGGGCTGCTGGCGGTGCCCGGCGCCCACCGGCCCTGCCTCCCGGTGGCACGGGAGGGGCCCGGCACGGGCGGTTCCTGTCACGTTTGCAATGGCCACACCTGAAGAAGGGCTTGAACTTTCTCCTCCCCTGTTAAATAGAGACAGCCAGGTTCTGCGAGGGCAGAAGAACCGTTACCGGCGCAGGGACGCCCCAACCCGGAGAGCACCCTGCCGGCCCGGAGTCGGCCGGGGGGAGGGGGTGACCTCTCGGCTTTGTTTGCGGGGAGGACAGATCGATCATGGCGCCTCCCCGCCCCGTGAGGGCACGGCCGCTGTTCCCCTCCGCCCTCTCCCGCCGTGCCGGTGGGGGCGAAAGGGCCGGGCCCTGGCGAGCCGCCCTACCAGACCCTTCCCCGGGCAGGGATCCGGTGACTAATGGTCACAGCTGCTTCCCGCCCCCATTCAAGATGGCGGCGGCGGAGCCAGCGCTCTTGGTCACGTGCCCGCAGGGCGGTTTCCTCCCCGTCCCGCCGCGGGGGGGGGGGGGGGGGGGGGGGCGACTTCTGTTGCGTAACGGGAACGGTCTCGCCCGTTCCGCACCGACGTAGCGGCGCGTGGGCTCAATCACGCGCCGGTCCCGCCGGTTGGAGGGACCCCGCGCTCCCGGCCGTCCAATGGGAGGGCGGTGTGCCGGCGCGTGCCGCCCGCCGCGGTGGGCCTGGAGCGCCCCCGGCCCTGCCCCGCCGCGCCCGCTCGGAGCCGCTCGGGCTTTGGGCCTCGGAGCGGGCCGAGCTTGGGGCCTTTGCGGGAAGGTTTTGCGCCGTGGTGTGCCCGGTGTATCGAGCAGATAAAGCACACGAGCAGCTCTGTGCCGAGCGGCCGCCGGCTCAGCTCTGGGCTGCCCTGCCGTGACCCCCGGGCTCTCTCAGCTCAGGCTGCTGAACAGGCTGGAGGGGGGTCATGTTGTTCGCATGACCCGTGAAATACGATGCACCTAGGGCAAGCGGCAGCGATGTGAAATCGGCCTGCAGAGGTGATGGAGTTTGGACCTGGAATTGAACCAGGTGGTTTATTTGTCAAGTTTAGATTGTGAATTCCGTATGGCAAGGGCTGTGTTACTGCATGTGGCACATCCAGCCTGGTGGCTTGGTTTGAGGTTTCAAGGAGCTGGAACATTTACCTATAATGAGCAGAAGAACTTGCGAGGTTCACCTACAAAGAATTTATGGGTGATTTACTAGAATATAAAGCAGTTTGCTTTTTCCCGTGATTAGGGTTATGTTTTCTAGCTAGGATCTGTGTGGTCTGGTAAGATTGAGCTCATGTTACAGTCGCTTCTTGACAAAGGATTAATAGGACTGCTGCTCATTTTGGTCTCCTATTTTAATGATCCTTGAAGAACCTGATGTTTCTTGGTGATACCTTTTAACAAATTGAGTTGGAAATGGCTGATGGAGTCAAAAGTTGTGAGAGATAGGACTGTTGGAGTGTGATGGACAGAGCTAGGATTGCCTTATAATTGCATAAACTTTGCTTCTTAAAGAAAGTGTTCTGAAATACTTTTTACTTAAGGTAGAAACACTTGATACTATTTGCAGACTTTTAAATGGAAGTAGTCTGTAATAGCACCTTTTGGAAAAAAGTCGTCAGTGCATTAAGCTGTGCAGAATGTGGACTTTGAATCTATAGTTGAAGTGTAAGAATAAATCGGCAGCCTTCACATCCATAGTCATAAAACAAGCATTGATGTGCAAAGAGTCTGGTGATATCACTGTATATATTGGTTTAAATAACAGAACACATAGCTTAATTCTTGCGTTGATTATATTTGTTTAGTAAGTGCATCAGTATCAAAGCTGTTTGGCATTATTGCTTATCTTGCTCCACCCCATCCAAAATCTGAGATCAGAATGCTGAAATACCGAAAGAGGCCTGAATATTTGCTAACATAATAAATGTGGCTTGCGTTAGACACTGGAACATTTGATCAGGCATACTTGTCAGTAATAGAACTAAGGTTCAGTTGAAATAAGCAATCTCCTGGAGATAATTGTTTGCTAAATAATATTATAATTAGCTGGCTAGAGGATTCTTTACAGCAAAAGTCTCTACTTACAAACAAAGGGAAAGTTTCTATTTACAGAGTGTTTTTCTTAGTAGGCTTCTATTTATAGGATGTTTTGTCTGCAAATTGGAAGAGTGCTTTTATAATTGATCTTCAGTCACTTGCAGCAGAACAAGGTAGTAGAACTTAATTTTGGAGTCTCATAGCTCTGTAAGAACGAAAATACAGGCAATCCCATTTTGAAGCTGCAGTGTATTCTTTTTATTTTTACAGAGTTGAGTCTATGGAAAAGTGTGCCTTCAGAGTCTGGTTTAAATAAGAGACAGGAGGATTAGAAATGTCATTTTACTCTTGGCAAAGATCTTTCGAATGCTGGTACGCTCCAGGAAAATACGAATGTTTTGCAAGTGTTGCATACTGAGAGAAAAAGTATTCCAGCTCCCTCAGTGAACCAAACACCTTTGTCTCTGAACCAGAATTTCTCTGACTCCGAACAGAAGTTAAGGATTTCCAGAAACATTACTGGAAGTCTTCTGGAAGGGAAGTCATAACTAGATGAACGACAGTGCTTAAAATGAAAGACTTCTGTCTAAACGTGCATGCTAGTGCTCCAGGAAATTGCAGAGTAAAAACTTGCACTGCTTTTGGTTGTTTCAGTCATTTAGCTCTAAATAAGAGGTGTTAGACAAGTTTGTAGCCTTGCCCGGAGTCCCTTTATACCAGGGTTAATTAGCCTCTCACTGTTTTCTGTGCTGTTTTTTTCTCCAATGTATTAAATGAACACTAAGGGCATTGAAAATATACCCATGACTTCCTAATGCTTGCACTTAGATTACCGTTGTTAAGCTGTAGTCCGGTTTTCAGTGTTGCCAAGTGCTGACTTGTAAATAGCAGGATCTCACTGGGCTTGGAGTACCAAGGAGACTCAGCTCTTTCTAAAAAGCTGCAGAAAGGAACACAGACAGCAGCAGTAAGATGGCTGTATCTATGAAACCACTGAAGTTTGTAGGATTCTGTCTACTTAAATCTCTTGTCACTTCATTTATTTGCCAGTATCAATGTCTAGCCATAGCTGTCCTAGAAAACACTACAGCTAATTCTCCATTAACTATACTTAATATTGAATGTCTACTTTTCCTCCAAGACTTGGTAAATTTCTGCAGTATCCTCCAAGTCTAAGGGTTTATACTTGCAGAGACCAAAGCTTGCAGAGGACAAGCTCAGAGATCTGGCTGGAAACTGCATTCCTTCATGAGCTTCTTGCCTTTCCTCAGCCTCTTAATCTTAATCTTGTCCTTTTTGGAAGAAGAAAGTAAAAATGCTTTTAATAGTGAAAGGAGATTTAATGTCTTGGGAAGTGTCTTAAGAGTGAGATAAGAACATGACAGAGAGATTTTCTGTTGTTCGGAACTGCTGCTCTACATGAAAGAATACTTTTAAACTGCTGCTTAGATCTCTTCAGTTCAAGAACTGGACAAAATGATGTATTACCCTCTGCCAGTAGTTAAAAGTAGTAATGAAGTAATCTTTACTCAGTACTAATTGTACTAGAGTTCACCACTCTTAAAGGACAATTGTTTTTTAAATCTTTCTGTCACGCTAGACTGTTGTGAGAATATTTCTTTTAATCAGTCTGAACATTCAAGTAATTTTCTTCTCATTCACTCGACAGACAATTGTAACAGCACTGACATTATATGAAGTTGTAGGAGGAGCAAAAATTGGCAGTGTGGGAACTTCCCAACTGGTGCATTGCTGGCTTTAGCTTCAAGTTCTCCCCTTTGTCATGGGCTAGCTAGGCTGGAGTGAAACTCTGGTTTAAGTCCTGTTAAAAGCTCAGATGCAGATGAGACTCAGAGAAAGAATGTGCCGTGTTTCTAGCGAACAGGAGGTGCAGTGTTTCCTCAGCACTGTAAATCACTGCTGTAGCTGACCTATCTGGTACTTCGAGTGTAATCGCCAGAGGCCTTGATAGCTGAAGTTGTTAATGCTGTGTAAGAGGTTGGTATGCCCTTTGTCTCCAAATCATCCATGATTTCACAGTGCTACAAGTTAGTCAATATGTGATTGCTGAAACTGTCATATGTGTGCTTTTCCTCCCTGAATCAGCTGATGTTTTTTCAAAAAGTTTTTGTCTCCCTCATAGAGTTTTGTTGCTACCTCTTACAGGTGAGCTCTTAAAATAGTTTCACTGAACAAATATGCTTAAAGTACTCTTGGGCAACTGTGCATTCTCTCTATGCAGTCTGGCTTACTAGGTATGAGTTAATAGGGCAGTTGTGCATTATCCACTTAAACCAAATGTTCAGCCAGTTGGGCTTTTATTTTGCACATTACGGGATTTTATGTCTGGTCACAGAACCACAAAATGACTCGGATCAGCTGGGACCTCTAAAGGTCATCTTGTCTTCCACCTCCCACTGCTTAAGCAGGGCCACCTGTAGCTGGCTGCCCAGGACCATGTCCAGATGGCTTTTGAGTATCTCCAAGCATGGAGAATCCACAACCCCCCTGGGCCACCTGTGTCAGTGCTTGATCACCCTCACAGTAGAAAAAGTGTTTCCTGACATTCAGAGGGAGCACCCTGTGTTTCGGTTTGTGCCCGTTGCCTCTGGGCCTGTCAGTGGGCGCAGCTGAGAAGAACCTGGCTCCATCCTCTTTGCACTCATCCTTCATATATGTGTATATATGTTTTTATATCTATAAGTCTTTTCCTGCAAAACTACTTTCTAGCTGATTAGGCCCCAGCCTGTGTGGTGTTTGTAGTTGCTTCTCCCCAGGTGCAGGACTTTGTGCTTCCCCTTGTTGAGCTTCATGAGGTTCCCGTCAGCCCATTTCTCCAGCCTGTGGTTCTGTGCATTCTATAAGCATTATTGTTCTGGAGGTTGTTTCTGCATGTGAAAAGACAAGTTAACAAGGAAGCATTCAAGTAGTTTGCTGGCTGTGGCTGAAAGAGAGATCTTTTGTCTTAGATCTTTAGGCCCATTCTGTTCTTAGTCTTGTAGGACAGCTCTCTGTATCTCAAATTAATTGGACAGTGACATTGCAGAGTTCCAAGCTTGCAGAGTGAAGCGTTAACTTAGCAGCAGTGTCAACTGGGCAACTGTCTTCAGTCTTGATCTTGCATTTCACTAGCAGCTTGTCCAAAACAGTAGTGGATTTTTTGCATGGGACACGATCTGTTGATCAACAGTTGTCAACATTAAACAGATTTTGAAGCATTGCTGCACTGTATGTTTGCATTTGTGAATATTAAGTGCATGCATGGATTTCCATGTAAGTGTAAGATGACACGATGCTCTATCTCTATATCCAAGCAACAAGAAGAATTAGATGATGGGGTGTAGATACAGTTGCACAGTCTTGAGTCAGGCTTCTCGTTGCCACTTGTGACCAAGAGAGGGTTCGGTAGCACACAAGTATAGCACACACAGTTTCAGCTGATTGTTGCTCCTTAAGAGGGGATGTTTAGCCTTTGTGATAACGTAGCTACAGAGCTAGTATCCGTGTGTAGCAGTTGTGAAGCAATAAGGGTGGCAGCCTGTAAGGATTGTTTTAAGCAAATCGCAGCACCACATCTATTAATGATTATTTTGATAGTGCTCAAATTTCTTTAAGGTACAGATGCTGTAGTTGATAACTCGAGTTAGACCTTGATTCTTCCAAGATGCCTTCTTTCATCTGCTTTTGTTTGCCAGTTCCCACTTATACATGAATGAGCTGTGCCAATTTACATCTGCACAGCCTGCAAGGCTAAGTAGTGCTGTCCCTAACAGCACATTTACTGAAGTCTTGCAGAAAAATAAGCTTTCATATTTGGGCATGTAGAACTAATCAAGCTGTCCAGCTGCTGTAAGCAGGTTTCCCTTGTTAGTGCTCATCATAGCTGATGCACGAATAGTTCTTTTATGAAAGTGCAGTGCAAACATCAGAAGACTTGTGTGCATCAGTCACTTGCTCATGATGATTAGTAGGCTATCCAGTAACAGATTTCATTACACGTTGCCAAACCAACACCAGCATGACATTTTTTGATTAGCCATCTATGTTAATAGGAGGCAGAGTTTGAACATCTCTCCTGTGTAGACTAGCTGAGATTTGCTTAGCTCACGTATGTTAGTTATACAAAGCAACATCCTGCTGAGCAGGATGGCTCTCCACTTCAGACATTTGGTGCTTATCTTTACAGACAAGTACCCCTAGACTTCAGGAGATTAGCACCCCTGGACTTCAGGAGAGCAGACTTTGGCCTCTTCAGGGATCAGAGTACCATGGTATAAAGCCCTGGAGGGAAGAGGGACCCAAGAAAGCTGCTTAGTATTCAAGGATCACCTCCTCCAAGCTCAGGAGCAATACATCCCAACAAAGAGGAAGTCAGGCAAAAATGCCAGCAGGCCTGCATGGATGAACAAGGAGCTCCTGGACAAATTCAAACACAGAAAGGAAGCCTGCAGAGAGTAGAAGCAAGGACAGATAGCCTGGGAGGAATGCAGAGAAATTGTCTGAGCAGCCAGGGACCAGGTTAGGAAAGCTAAAGGTGAAGCCCTGAGAATTAAATCTAGCCAGGAATGTCAAGGGCAGCAAGAAGAGCTTCCATAGATGTCAGTGGTAAAAAGACTAGGCAAAATGTGGGCCCTCTCCGGAAGGAAATGGGAGACCTGGTTGCCCAGGATGTGAAGAAGGCTGAGGTACTCAACAACAGTTTTGCCTCAGTCTTGACCAGGAAGTGCTCCAGCCATACTGCCCCAGTTGCAGAAGGCAAAGGCAGGGACTGGGAGAGTGAGAACTGCCCACTGTGGGAGATGATCAGGTCTAAGACCATCTAAGGAACCTGAAGGCGCACAAGTCCATGGGACCTGATGAAATGTCTCCGCAGGTGCCGAGGGGAGCTGGTGGATGAAGTAGCTAAGTCACTGTCCGTCATATTTGAGAAGTTGTGGCAGTCTGGTGAAGTTCCCGCTGCCTGGAAAAGGGGAAACAACCCCCATTTTTAAAAAGGGAAAAAAGGAAGAGCTGGGGAATTACAGGCCAGCCAGTCTCTTCTCTGTGCCTGGCAAGATCATGGAGCAGGTCCTTCTGGAGACTGTGCTAAGGCAAATTGAAAATAAGGAGGTGATTGGTGACAGCCAACGTGGTATCACTAAGGGCAAGTTGTGCCTGACAAATCTGGTGGCCTTCTATGACATGATTACGGCGTTGGTGGATAAGGGAAGAGCAACTGACATCATCTACCTGGACTTGTGCAAAGCATTTGACACAGTCCCAAACAACGTCTTTGTCTAAATTAGAGAGAGATGGATTTGACAGGTGGACTACTTGGTAGATAAGGAATTGGCTGGATGGTTGCACTCGGACTGTTGCAGTCAACTACTTGACGTCCAAGTGGAGACCAGTGACTAGTGGCTTTTCTCAGAGGTCAGTACTGGGATGGGTGCATCTTTGTTGGCAACATGGACAGTGGGATTGAGTGTACCCTTAGCAGGTTTGCTGACGACAGTAAGCTCTCTGGTGTGGTTGACATGCTGGAGGGAAAGGATGCCATCCAAAGGGACCTTGACAGGCTTGAGAGGTAGGCCTTTGCGAACATCATGAAGTTCAACAAGGCCAAGTGCAAGGTCCTGCACGTGGGTCAGGGCAATCCCAAGCACAAATACAGGCTGGGCAAAGAATGGATTGGGAGCAGCCCTGAGGAGAAGGACTTGGGGTGCTGGTGGATGAGAAGCTCAGCATGACCTGGCAGTGTGCATTTACAGCCCAGAAGGCCAACGGGATCCTGGGCTGCATGGAAAGAAGCATGGCCAGCAGGTCGAGGGAGGTGATTGTCCCTCTGTGCTCTGCTCTCCTGACCCCCACGTGGAGCACTGTGTGCAGCTCTGGGGCGCCCAGCATAAGAGGGACATGGACCTTTTGGAGCAAGTGCAGAGGAGGGCCGTGAAGATGATCAGAGGGCTGGAGCACCTCTCCTCTGAAGTCAGGCTGAGAGAGTTGGGGTTGTTGAGGCTGGAGGAGAGAAGGCTCCGGGGAGACCTTGTAGCAGCCTTCTAGTACCTAAAGGGGGGGCCTGTAGGAAAGCTGGAGAGGGACTTTTTACAAGGGCTTGTTGTGATAGGACGAGGGGGAATGGCTTTAAACTGGAAGAGGGTAGATCTAAATTGGCTATTGGGAAGAAATTCTTTACTGTGAGGGTGGTGAGGCCCTGGAACAGGTTGCCCGGAGAAGTTGTGGATGCCCCATCCCTGGCAATGTTGAAGGCCAGGTTGGATGGGGCTTGGAGCAACCTGGTCTAGTGAAGGGTGTCCATGCCCATGTCAGAGGGTTTTGGAACTAGATGATTGTTAAGAAGATCCCTTCCAACCCAAACCATTCTATGATTCTGTGATACAGTCTGTGATACAGTCCCAGGAGACATCTCAAGCAATAGGTGGGTTTAATGTGGTTCTTGCTTTCAGCCATATGAGGAAAGATGTCTTGGATACAAAACTCTGGTCTAGATTGTGAGAGCAGACAAATTTTAGAGTGCTCTCTTAGCCTGATTCACTTTCAAGGAGAGATGTAGTTGATCCTCCAGCCTGTCACAAAGATTGATGCGATTATCTAATTACCTGGCAACTGGTTTGGGGCCACCCACATTTCTTGCTTCACTGTATTTTAGTCATCAGCAGCACTGCAAGCTGCGATAAATCTTTGTATGGGAAAGCCTTACAGTGGCAAAGGCTTATGCAAGAATTAACCTTACATTTGCATGTGTTGTGGAAATACATTTTATTCATTGACACGCAATGACTAGCACAGTTAGCACTATACAGCCTGACCATCAACAGGAACTCCTCGGCAGCCTACCCAGTTATAAAGGACTTGGGTCTGTAGTGTGACTGACACCAGGCAGCAACCCACAATGTCACATTTAACATTCGTTGCCCTTCCAGACTGCCTAGACTTTCCAGTCCCTTGTATGCTGGATTTGTCCGCTCTGACAATGCCACTTGTATTGTAGTTCCTTGTGAGTGTTTGTTGTAGGAATGTCACAGTAGCTAACACCAAATGTGAAGACTTGTGATGCAGCTTAAGATAGTGTGGTGGTTTGACCCTGGCTGAATGCCAGATGCCCACCAAAGCCACTCTATCACCCAACCGGACAGAGGAGAAGAAATAAAATGTAAGGCTTGTGGGCCAAGATAAGGACAGGGAGATCACTCAGCAATTACCATCACAGGCAAAATAGACTCGACTTGGGGAAATTAGTTTAATCTATTTCCATTCAAATCAGAAAAAAAACCCCTTCCCCCTGCCTCTGCCTTCTTCCCGGGCTTAACTTAATTCCCAGTTTCCTCTCCCCCTGAGTGGTGCAGGGGAACAGGGAATGGGTTTCAGTCAGTTTGTCAGACATTATTTCTGCCGCTTCTTCCTCCTTGCACTCTTTCCCTGCTCCAGAGTGGGATCCCTCCCATGGGAGATATTTCTTCATGAATTTCTCCAATGTGAGTCCTTCCCACAGGCCTCAGTCCTTCACAATCTGCTCTGGAGTGGGTCCCGTCCACAGGGTGCAGTCCTTCAGGAACAGATTGCTCCAGGGTGGGTCCCCAGCAGGTCACAAGTCCAGCCAGCAAACTGCTCCACCTGGGCTTCTCACGGATCACAGCCTCCTTTGGGCATCCACACTCTTTGGTGTGGGGCCCTCCCTGGGCTGCAGGTGGAGATCTGCTGCACCTCCACCGTTAATCTCCATGGGCTGCAGGGGACAGCCTGCCTCACCATGGTCTCCGCCACAGGCTGCAGGGGAATCTGCTCCGCTGCCTGGAGCATCTCCTCCCCCTCCTTCCTCAGTGACCTTGGTGTCTGCAGAGTTGTCCTCCCATAGTCTCACTCCTCTCTTCTGCTGGTGCAGATTTTTTTTTTTCTTCCCCTTCTTAACATGCTGTCACAGAGGCACTACCACTGTCACTGATGGGCTCGGCCTTGGCCAGCAGCAGTTCTGTCTCGGGGCTGGCTGGCATTGGCTCTACTGGACATGGGGGAAGCTTCTGGCATCCTCTCACAGAAGCCGTCCCTGTAGCCCTGCCACTACCAAGACCTTGCCATGCAAACGACCCTTGCAGGCTGCAAGCTGTAAGGCAGAGCTATGACTGACTTGGATTACCCAACTGTCTACCTGCTGGGTCCCACACGGTATTGTGAAACCTGCCGTTTACAAAATACATGCAGTATGTATTACTGGTTTAACTTTCTAGGTGAAGAATTTTTCAAGTGAATAAGTTATGGATTTTTTTTTTGCAGTTATAATGATTTATAAAATCACTGATATCAGGACTTGTTTAAATACAGGCTTGAACCATGTTAATATTTTGCAATTTAGAGGGAGCCTTCAAATGTGGATGTAGTTTGCCTGGTACAGAATGCTGCCATGGATAGAAAAGTAATCATTCTACAGTAATACTCTGTAGAAATATTTGAACACTGTTATAAAGATAATGTGTATGCTACGTGAGAAGCACTTAGGAGGTGTAGCAGCAATATTTAATGGTTCTTTGACATGAACTGAGCAGACTACCTCTTTGAAGTAAATCTTATTTTCATACCTCTCTTCTAAAAACTGCTTACAATTTCTTTGACTTCTTAACTAGCAATTATTTATTAGAATAGATTGTAATTTATTTTTTCATTTATCAAAACAAGTAGCCTGACTTTGATTGCAAAAGGTCTGACTTTAAATTAAACTGGGTTTAGATCCATTTGTGATTTTCTTAAAGAAGTAATTGATAGGTGGAAGTCTCAGCCTGTTCCTTAAAATGAATGAAGCACTGCCTTCAAGCTCTTAGGCTGATGATTTCAGAGGTGGAAAAGGACATCTTAGAAAAGTAAACCAAACTGAATGGTTTGAGAGCCTCTGTCAGAGTTAATCCAAATGTCTGTCATCTTCTACATGCAGTGTGGAAGATACCAAAGCTGCTTTTAGCAAAGCCTGTGGCTGTATTTTAAGGAAGACCTTACCTCTGCCAGAGAATTGACGCTGCACCTTGGTAGAGATCTTGGTTCAGTTGTTTGATTTCATGTCAGGAAGACATTCAGTCTCGTACCAAAATATGTGCTAAATTTATTAGCTCACATAGTTTGGACACAGCTAGTTAATCATAGTAGTTCTTTTTATGGACAGTCTTAAATGAATCACAGTGTAAACAGGGTAACTTTAATGCTCAAATGCCAATTTTGATTCAGTTTTCTGAATAGTGTGTCACAAGGAGTTAAGTGAAGTACTTGAGTTTGGTTATATCCAGAGTTGCTAAATGTCTGACAAAACAGTATCAATGGGAGTTTCGAGGCGATCTGAAAGCAGCTTTCTCCAGAGCATGCTTGTGGGTTGGGTTTTTTTTTTATTATTAAACTAAACTTGGAAATTGCTAAAGCTGTTAAAACGTAATCTCATTGATACACAGCTCTTTCCCTTTCTTATTGCATGTCTGACATTGCGCTCATAATTTATTTGGTGTTTGAAGCATGAAATACAGTTTTGATCAGTGAAGTTTGCTGAGATTGTTTACTGGCTGACTAGGGACTGATGCGAGTTTTATCTTGAGGAAACATGATTTGTATTTTAAATCTGATTGCTTTGAAACGTGAAATTACTGACACTCCATGTAGAACACAAACTGTACACTGATATAGATGAAACAGCTAAAATGTCATTCAGTTCCTCAGACCATCTGTAGTGCAGTCTAAAGGCACATGAATGTTCGCTTGCTAATTGTGTACTGCTGTTGATGTGACTGATGAAAGTCAGATTAACAGTATGCCCAGGGCAGGCTTGATGCATGTGTACTTACTGGGTCCTAAATGAGTTGGATGTATTGTTAGGAGTTGCCAGAGTTTGTGCTCACGCTACAGATGATGTGAAGCTGGTCTAGTAAGATGGAGCCAGCTTTGGTTGGTATATCTGTCAAATCTGAGGAAGTTCATTGAAGAATTCACAAACTGCGAGGGGATTGTGGTGTCTTTTGACATCTCTGTGCTTCCTCATTCTGGTCTGCCTGTTGTGACAGTCTTGGGGTCCTCTGTACCAAAGGAGTCTTGGCTGCTGGTTTGTCTCATCGTATTGCACAAGTCCTTCAGGAAAAAAAGAATCTCATATGTTTTGGCATTTATTTCCAGAATCTTATGCTTCCTGTATTTAAAAATAAGAGTACTGTCTGAAAATCTGTATTTTTCCTCTACCTGTCTTTTATGAAGGTTTTTCAGTGGACCAGTTCCACTCTCATCCTGAATGAGAGGAACAGACTTTGAACTATCAATATACATCTGCTCCCCAAAGTATCCACTTCTCCCAGGAATTTTATTTGTTTTGTATAAATACTAATAAGATAGGTATTTGTTTACCTTCTACTTATTATGCAGACCAGTTGCTAAATATTTGTGATGCATTGGATGTCCTCTATTTAACTTGCTTCTTTTGAAAGCTTTTCCAAGAAACCTACCCTCTGTTTTAGCTTCCAGTGCTTTGACAGTATTTGGTTGATTTGTGGTGCTAAACAGAGAACCACCTCTCCCCCTCTGCAGGGCTGCTGCTATCATCAACATGTTATTTGCATGTTGATGGCATTTAGGTACTTGCTAAGCTCATATGTTATGCTGCTTGTTCCAGATAAATAGCCGTGCCTCACTTAAAATAGGTGAATCCAGAAACACTCTGTTGTGGTTTAACTCTATCTGGTAGCGAAGTACCACGCAGCCACTCACCCACACAGCCCTGTACCCCTCAGAGGGATGCAGAGGAGGATTGGAAAGGAGTACAAAACTTGAGGACTGAGATAAGAACAATTTCATAATTTAAATAAACAATAATAACAACAATTATAGTGAAAAGGAGGGAGAAGGGGAGGGGAGAGGAATGAAATCCAAAGGGAAGGGAGAAAAGAAAGAAACAAGTGATGCACAATACAGTTGCTCACCACCTGCTGACCGATGCCCAGCCAGTCCCTGGGCAGTGATCAGCAGGCTCAGCTAACTCTCTCCAGTTCATATACTGAGCATGACATCCTATGGTATGGAATATCCCTTTGGCCAGTTCGGGTCAGCTGTCCTGGCTATGTCCCCTCCCAGTTTATGGTGCCCCTCCAGCCCTCTCGCTGGCAGAGCCTGAGAAATTGAAAGTGCTTGACTTAGGATGGACATCACCCAGCAACAACTAAAACCATCAGTGTGTTATCAACGTTGTTCTTATGCCAAATCCAAAACCACAGCACTGTACTGGCTACTAAGAGGAAAATTAACTCTATCCCAGACTGAAACCAGGACACTTGCTAGAAAGTTCCAGTAATTCCTGGCTCTTTGTGGATATATCTTTTTAAGGCAACATGTAATTTCCTTGAAGCATGCAATTACACAGGTCAACAGGCCAAAACAGTTGCATCTAAAGTCACTGGACATTTAAAAACATTTCTGAATTTTAGCTTGCTTGGTCAGTTTGCATTTTAACAAGACCTGGTCATTGAAGAACATGTAGATTGATACATTAATGTTTTGTCTTAATTTGGGAAAAAATATATAGGCTTTTGTTACCCTAGAGAAACCACTTGAAGTCCATGCGCATCTAATGCTTTTCTCTAATTTATCATTGCTAGCCTAGTTTGTTCTTTCTTATGTTACCTGTCTTGTGTGATTTCCTGTTCTGTCCCATTATGTGTTAAAACAGTAGTAATTCTTGGCATATAACTTTGAAGTCTGCATGTAAATTGGGGAGATGAGCTTTCAGTCTGTGCTTTTGTCTATGGAAGAGAGGGTGTTGGTGGCTACTGGTTGTGTTCTGAATGTTTAGTTAGTAAGAGGTGCATGGGTTTAGTTATTAGGACCATATGTTCTGGTAGACTGTCTGAACAGTAGTTATTCATAATTACCTATGTAGAAGAGGTGGGAGGCTGAAGATACAGGGTATGGATATAATTGAGGAGAATATGTTTAGAGTATACTGAGTAGGTAATGTCACAGGTTAGTAATTGAAAGAGTTTACACTAACAGAAAATTAGCATTGAAATTGTGAGCTAATGATCTTGATTCATCCAGCTTGAGATATGCTAAAGGCACACGTGTCCCTCACCCTGTTCTGTTCTTAAAATAAGGTCAGTGAAACATGGGAGGTTATAGCTGGCTATAGTTCAGTTCAGGAAGAACTGAAATAGCCAATGACTTTTTGCCACTGTGAAGAACTTCAGGTTTTTCTCCTGTAGACTACTAAGTAAGGAACTTTTTTTTTTTCTTTTTTTTCTTTCTTTTTTTTTAATTTCTGCTGTTTAGGGCAAGCTTTTATAATATACATTCTATTAAGATGCTTCCTTTTTTCCCTTCTCAATTTAGAATGACTTTTCCCGTAGTGACTGCATGTCAAGTAATGAGGCCAGTTTGCTAGAACGAACCACAGCACCTCATGATGGACTACCAGTGGCTTCCCATAGACCTCAGCGAGAAGGTAGGTTGTCTGAGGTTTCTTCTGACGAACACTTTAAGTTTTTTTTTGAACACTAAACTCTGCCTGAAGTTGCAGAAATCTTACATCTGTCTTGCTCTTCATTTGAATGAGAAGCTGCAGTGATTGGTAAGTATAATAGCTTCTCTGCTGCCTACTTGGGTCTTTTCTTTATTATAACAATTTGTCATTCTTGTTAGTTGCTAAATACTAGTGACTGCATGCATGAAAATTGATTGCAAATGGAATTCCTCCTGGAAAAAAAAGGTGGGATTTTGAAGAAAACAAGGAAATTTAATGCGGTTGTATTAATGGTGTGTAGATTTGTTTTAAACAAAACTAATCATGAAGATACTGTGAAACAGTCAATAGCTTTTGCTGCTTGATTCAGTTGTATTTGATTAGTCCTAAAAACAAGGAAAAAATTAGGAGGTTTTATAGAAGTGGTCGTTTGGAGAAGTGAGAGGGTTTCCGTAGGAGTCAGTCGTCTTTTGGCTTTGTTGGGGAGAATGAGAACAAGGCTTCAGAGCGTAAAGAGAAGTCTTCTGTGCAATTGCCAGCACAGTTTCCTTTCTTTGAAGAAATGAACATTATTGAAAACAGATTTATTCCTACCCTTTTTTCTCCCAATAAGATTAGCAAATCACTTGTCTACTCAAAATTTGTCTACACTATCCTGCAGATAGTGAAGAGCTGGCAATCTGGGAAAACTATTGCTATTCCTTTTGTCCTCATAAATGTTCTTTTTGTCTCTACTGTGGAGATTTAATTGCACTTTGAAGGCATGCAATTTGAGAGGTTTAATTCCTTGCAAAAAAACCACAGAGAAACAATATGGCAGATTATAGACAACAAACCTGTTTCAAATCCTTTTAGAGTTCAAAGTGTTCATATTCACAAATTAGAAACACAAAAGGGAGACTGTCTTTAGCAACGCTCTTGAATTAAGTAACAAGCACAGAAAAGTTGAATAATTAAATCTAGGGAAGAGCTTAAATATTTCTCAGCATTTGTATTATCATAGTTAGAAACTACAGTGAAGGATCAGAATAATTTTGTTGTATTTGCTGTATTGGTATGTGATAGAGAATCCCTGCTACAGGAATCTTCTTACTGGGTTAGAAATAGCACTGGTAATAGAACATGGGTTTTATTCTCAGCTGTAACAAATATGATTTTTAGGAATCTTGACTTATGCTTACGGTAGAAGCAGTGTCATGTGTGCATGCCTGACTTAATCATCCTGAATGCATGTGTTGTGTCCAAAATAGATGTAGAGATGTAACACACCTCATTGGGTTGTATATTCAAACATTTCTTCTCGGTCTAGCCATTTAGAATGTTTAAAAAGTAATTGTGGAAACTGAATTTTAAAGTGATCTGTTGAAACTGTGGAACTGAAGCTATGCAGCAAGCAACAACACTGTAATTGCCTAGTGTATCACTTACTACACTGAAGCATGCAACATTAACAAAAAGAAGTTAAGGGAGCTGAAGTTAGTACATTGTGTAATAAAATTTCTTTATACTTGAGGGCAAATATATTTAGCATTGAGAACATTCAATAGTTTAAAACAAACATAATCCCATTAGAAAAGAAGTTTGTCTGTGAATGTTAATAGTGTTAGTTTCTGTAATTATGTATGCTAAATATATGCATGTAGTGAAATGCAATTTAAACCACTATTCTCAGTTCCAGTCATGGGAATCAACTTTTTAATTATCTTGAGAGTATTAACTCAGCTGATGGTATAAATTTTAACATTGGCTGTTAAGAAACTTTACTGCACCAAAACTTATGCCATAGTACTTTTTCTAACAGTGTTTTTATCTATACCGGACCAGCAAAAATTAAGGACACTGAACATTTGGCTTTTCATGGTATATTGATAGATTTTATTGTCTGGTCCTTAGCTCGTCTCAGATTTCTTTGCTTTGTAATAATCCTTGTTAACTGATAAAAATTAATTTATTTTAATTAATTGATTGTCTAGTGCTCCAACTCCCAGGTAAAGGGTCACAACCAGTGTACACCAACACACTTAGTGTCTGTCAGTCTTTCTACTAAGAAAGAACTGGAAGCAGTATCACTAGGTTTATATGCTGGTTTATTATTTCTTTAAGGAAATTGCCAATACTTTAATTGTCTAAGAGAACTAAAAGTTCTCTTAGAAATGGCATATGTGAGGGGGATGATACTTTAGTTGTAACTTTAACAAAATTCATTGAAGACTTTTAAGTTAGATGAAATGATAATGAGCTAATCTCCAACGTTGTGGTCAGGCCAGGGAAATACTTTTTAGAGAACAAGGATCCACCTGCCCCCTGCAGTTTCTTACAGCAAAGTAGCATCTGAGAAAGAGGGGTTTAGTGAGTCAGTAAATGGCATACAGTGATTCTCAGAATGGCTAGGTAAATAGATACATTTTCAAACTGCAATTTTGGCATGGACAATAAGGTGTTTTTCTTTCAGCTGTACACATTGAGAAGATAACCCTGAAAGGAGTACCAAGAAAAAGGGCTGACAAACATTTGGAGTACACATTCAAAGTAAGCAAATAACCTCCAGAATATTAAAGCATTTGTCTTCATGATATCTGTGTATTGTAGATACATGCAGTTTGTTTCAAATACCTGCTCAGAAGGCAGTTTTGAATTACATTAAGGTCTTCAGAGATATTCTTGGAATTATCCTACAATTCTTTTGGATTCTGTGTGCAGATCAAGTTTTTTATGTAATTGTGGGCATAAAGTGGGAAGTTGTAAAACACCAGCCATAGCTGGGTCTGTGACATCACTTCAGGAAACTTGGCTTTTGCTAGTTTGGGGAAAGCATTACAAAGAATTCTAAAACTAATTGATATTTGCTCAAATGGCATAGGAGTGCGGTTCTTGTGTCTACAGCCATATATATGGCTTGGATTCATATGGTTATCTTGGAACACTTTCACCAACTTTTACCATTAAGAGGATGGCTCCTGTGGTATTTGACAAAACTGGGCATTTGTTTGTTTGGGGGTTTGTTTGTTAAGGTAAAAACAAACAGGCTAAAAATGTCAACAGTCTTGAAGGCCTACCTAGTATAGTTCTTATGTATTATAATAGCCAGAGGCAACATACAAAACAATTATGTGAGTGAATTTTAAACAGCTTCTTACTACTTCAGAAAAGAAGCTTTCATTATTGAGCTCTGTTATTAAAGGCTGTAGGTGTTAAATAACAGCTGCTAAGGCCATTGGTGGTGATGTTCTAATTGAATCACAGGAGTGATTTCCTTAGCAAGGACTGACTAACATTATGAGTCATTTGGCTAGTAGATGTAGGTCTGGTAGTATACCAGGTTTGAACATAGAGTTAAATTTTATCTTTTTTTCCCCAAACAAAAGCAACTTTTAGATCAAACGTTATAATTGGCCATTTGATATGGGTCATGGGAGCTCTTTGAAGAGGCATTAAAAAAATGGTATTTTGAGACATGGAAAATTGATGTGTTGATCCCAGAGTTCGATATCGTATATTTAAATGGATATGAATTACAGAGTTATTTATTTTCTGGTATTACTAGAAGTTTAAAATTAGAGTTAAATTGACATGTATACTATTTCTGTTTTTGAAGTAAAGTAGTGGCAACAGATACCTTGTTGTTGTTCATGTCTGAAGGTGAAATTTGCAAATTTCTGCACTCTTCTTATGCTGAGGACAGTAGTGTGCAATGTAGCCTTCGAAGTCTTCAAGGTTAACTTGCCCAAGTATTTCAACCTTGTCATAGATCTTTTGTCTGAGTAGTCTGTGAACCAAGTACTAGGAAAAATAAAAAAGTTTATACAGAATGTCTATATGGATTATTAATATTTAAAGTCACAAAACTATTTTGAAAATTCATCGTGTAGACAGATTTGACAGTGGTTTTGAATTTCTTTGTTAAAGGGGGAATGTGGAGATATTCTGGGAAGTATTTGAGTAAGCTTGAAACTCCTCCACCTCAGTTCTTTTAGGAAAGAGTTTCCTCATCTGTGCAGGTATATACTGTGATCCTCACTGCAGATCATTTTGTGCTTGCTCAGACACTGCTTTTTTTTAAGGTTTAAACAGCAGTTACAGTCATGGCTTCCCAACTGAGAGCACTAAGAGTAGCTGGCATTTCTGGGGACTAAGCTGAAGGCAGTTGGTGTTTGATGTTATTCTGTCAGCCCTTGGGAGTAAATGAATGTTTATAATTACCATGTCCACTCCCATTACACAGAATCTTCCCATGCATGCAATGGGAACCTTAAGCTCAGAAGTGGTCTTAGAGCCAGGCAGCACTCATCTAACCAAGCTTACTTATTTTCTTCTCAAAATATGCATGTGAAGGTGCTGGTTTACTACTTGCATGTTGTGTCAGAAAAATAAACTACTGAAATTTTATACAAGCATATACCAAGATGCTGTCTGATTCTTCTTTAGTACTTGCAGTACTTTTTATGAATTGTATTGTGCAACAGCAACTATATGACCATGTAAGATTCAAGCCTGAGGCAGATAATTTTTTTTTATAGGTAATGTAAACAGATACTTCTCTTCTTTATTTTGACTCCAAATAATGTCAGTGAATGCTCAGTCCAGTATATCTGACCTACATCGTTTTCTCTGGTACCTGGGGTTTGCAGTTAATGATGTCTGATGCAATTCCTGTAATTACAAAGCCTTCTGCTTGGCTTCTTTCTGAGTCAGGAAGCCAGTAACCTTCAGGAACTTCACTGCATTCACCTGAATTTCTTCATACTTCTTTTAGCCACAAGTAACATGAAGGTGGTCTTAAAATATACACTCAACATTAGTGTATGTCTTTGAAAAAGTACACCATTGTCTCTGTTTTGCCTGGTATTTAGTTGTCTGCAAGTGTTAACTCTTATACTGAGATGGTCAGATTCATGGAAATCTTAAGGTCAGCTAACTGGTGTGAAATCTGGAAAAAAGAATCCTTCCTCATTCTCTTTTCCTTTCTTACTAGGTAAACTGGTCCGATCTTTCAGTAACATGTGTAACAAAAACACACCAGGAGCTTCAGGAATTCCTGCTAAAAGTATGTATTGAAATAGAAGAGTAGTGTTTACACATCAGGTTTATAACGCCAAAAGTAGTCTAGGACAGTTGTGATATCTGGGATTTAATTACAGAAGCAAAAGTATGCTACCAGATTTGTGTACTTCACAATTGTATTAATCTTTTAAATCACGTATATTGTGATGGAGCAGCTTGACAGATGAAGAAGCTCAACAGAATATTTGGGGAGTTTCCCAGGAGGAATCATTTTGTCTCATCTGAAATTGCTGTTATAATTTTAATTGAACTACCATAAAACTACCAGATGAGTTTTTAGTATTCCTCATAGAGTTAATGTAGGTACAAGCACTGATCATTTAGAATGACCTTAGAGTATCGTTTGTTGTTTTTAATTAATGAGGCAGAGCCATGAGCATAACAGTTCTCAATTTTACTGTTGTATTCTTCAGTAGAACAAAGGCAGGCATATTCACTATCACAAGGAGTTAAAATTGAGGAAAATCTAGCAACTACCTGTGCGTGTTTAAAAAAAGTGAATGTTCTCTAAGTTGTTCTTCCCTCTGCCCCAAGCAGGGAATGCATTTGTGTGCGTAGGCCACACATAGGCCCCATGAGTGTGATGACCTCGAATTGTGTGTTTCATTGCCAGTGTCTTAATATTTTGGGTTCCACCTATTCTGGGAAATTCTGTATTTAAACTCCTCACTGTTCAGGGGATTAATGAAAAAGCTGTTTTGAGCATAATTTGATGGCATCTGGTGCTCTTAACCACAGTGTTAATTGCAAGTGGAAAGCCAGTTACTGTACAAAGGTCTTGTTCACTCTTTCAATGCTCAGCATTATATGCTTTCCAGCATTGTAGAAATGAAGCAGTGAGTATTCACTGTTGCTTTAATCTAGTTGGAATATCTAGTCCCAAGAGTTCCCAGACCTTGGTTTGTGAGGATTTGAATTATGGATGGCATGTGTGGTTGCAGATGGGGTGTCCCACAACATAGGGTACATGCATCTGCTCCTGAGGAGAACCTTAAAAGCAGGGCTGTCTTACAGGATCCCGTGCAGCTCTGGTATGAGTGACCAGCTGCATGCCTCCTGTTCTCCTGCCTGTAAAGCAAAGACAAACACCAGATTCTGAAGTGGACTCTCTAATACCTACTTGCTGCCAGCAAGAGGAGAAGCCAGGAAAACAGGATCCAAAATACAGAGCCGTCCAGTTTGACTGATGGCAGCTTTTCAGATGTGGAATGTTCCATGTCCTGGCTTGACTGCTCCAGCAAAGTCTAGATATATAGAAGATGGGAAGGAAAGCCACAGGCTGTTCTGTCAAGAACGTGCACAGCTGAGTTTGTTTTGGTTCAGTAGCCTTAAGTAGAAAAGAGAGAATTGTTGAATCAAGCAGGATAAAACTTATGCAAAACACTGTAGAAGTAAGAATGCTGTTCAGTTCATATGCACTTGCAATTTAGCCAGTCTGCATGGCATTGTTAACTAGTACGCTCTATTTCCTAGCAACAGAAAGACAGGAAAGAAGGCTCGAAATATTTGTTAGGGTTGATAGGAGTAAGATAACTGTAAAAATTGTTTCAGAATAGAAGCATCAATGGGAAAAACTAAGGTAGTAAATGGAATAACTTTGATAATTCATATTTAAAGAGCACCTTCTCTTGGGTCATAAGCATAAAAAGTTCCTTGCGTGTAGGAAATTACCCCTAATAAGCTTGTAAGTAACAAGGCTGTCTCATTACCTGAAGTTAAGAACTTAAAAAAGTTCTGGTTGTTTCCAGAGACAAATCTAAATACAAAACACCACGACAGGAGGTTTGCTTATCACCATGCTTCTGCAGTAGCTTTTTGGTACCTTTTGGTTAATACTATTTCTTAAGTCAGAGTTCCTCAACACCGTATATAAAAGCCAAAAAGGTCAGTTAAGAGCAGCTGCCTTAAGCACTTCTTTCTGTTTTTTAGAACTAATACAGTTTAGGTGCTATAACACTGTACTAATCTGATACTAACAGCACCTGCCTGTCTGGATTCCAGAAGTTCCCTTTATGTATGTTACCAAGCAATTATCTACGTTAGATATAGTGTCTCTTTATTAGTAGCACTTCATTCAGTGAAAGGATTACTTAATGCTTTGCTGTTATGCTGCTAGCAGGATGAAATATCCAGCTGGCACTCTGGATTGTGTGTATTCCAGATATGCAAGAGGAAGATGCTGTTCTAGTGTAAATTACTTAGTGCCGTTGATTTTAACTGATGGCAGGTGTTAACCAGATTAGCAACACAGGAAAAAAAAACAGTTTGCTATGGCAGTTTACCTTGAATTGCCCCAGAATTGAAAACTTTGTTGTTGTTTATTAATATAAATTAACAAATTTAATCAACTTTAATGTACTTTGGAAGGTTTAAATGTGAAAAATCTTTGTTCTAGGGAATATTTTTCATTTAAAATAGACATGTTCTTCAGTAGCAAGAATTTTGCCTTCTGAACTATGACATCAGAAGACCTCACTTCGTAATACTGGCACTGGAAGCAGTTACAATGACTTTCATAAGAGGTTTCAGTGTTGATGGCAGCTGGAGAGTGGCTTGCTGCTATTGATTAATCTCAGTATTGCCCACGGAAGTGTAGTGTATTATATAACTGAAACAGTCTCCTTTCTACCCGTTTCTTTAAAATAATTTAATGTAGCTAAGTTATGATAGTAAGTACAGTGCATTCAGTCCTCCCTGGTAATTTTCTAATGTTATTTTCCAACCTACTTTCTGTGTGTGAAAGATTTAAAGAAACAAATCAAAAGAGGCAGTAAATTACTATGGAAGGGAAGATGGTATTGGTAATTTCTGAATGTAGTTCTCTCAAATAGAGCTTTAAATTGTCTTAGACGTGGATTTGATGTCAGGATTTACAGCAAAGTGTTTCTCCAGCAAAACTAAATTATGATGATTTGTTGTACCTTTGGTCTGTAAATTACCTTACTCAAACTGGAACAATAGACTTTCTTGTTGATACCAAAAGGTATAAAGACTAATGGTGAACGAATACAGTCTTTAAAGTGTCAGCTACTCATTTTTCACATTAATCTTTTTCTCAGCTCCCGAAGGAACTGTCTTCTGAAGCATTTGACAAGACTATTTTAAGAGCACTAAATCAGGGTTTTCAGAAGAGGGAAGAACGAAGGCATGCTGATCTTGAGCCCATAATCAGGTAAATATTGTAGCAAATCCATCACCTGAAAAGTGATTTAAATCAAACTAGCTGGCTTTTAGGGACAGTGGAAATTCTGCTGCCTAAAAGCAATTTGTGAATGGGCAGGCAGTGAAAACAGATACTCTTGACACTTTTTTTCCTTTAAATTGAGACTTTTATTAAACTGTAATGAGTTACTTCTTCAGAAGTAATCTGAAAATATTTGTCCTGAGCAGCAGTATATAGCAATGATTGGCACTTCTGCAAGGGTCTTGCCTCCATTATACAAGATTACATTTAGAAATACTAGAAACAGTAACTCAGAGCACACATGTTCTAATTTTATGACAGGATAGAGTGAGATAACAAATTTGGAAAGAATAAACAGTGATAGTGAAACGTATATAAAATTAAATGTATCTCACACATTTGTAAGAAAATGGCCCTTACCTCATAACCTACTATTTAGTGATGAGAGTGCTTGCTGGTATGTGGGATGTGTTGGTTAAATTCTGTAACTCAGAACAGCAATATGAATTTGTATGTGCCTCTTTCTTCCCCCCCCCCCCCCCTACAGATTCCTTGTTACATTTGTTCTTTTCTGTCAGGGTTGTTCAACCTTGTTCAAAACAAATTATTCGTCAGATTAGGCAGTATCTCAAGTTAGGGTACTTGTTGAAGAATCAGGCACCACTTTTTGAGCTCCTGCTCAGAACGTACTATGGGTCCAAGCATATCAGGTCTTTGGGTTTTGTCTTAATAGCTTAGTTAAAGAAGATACAGAGCTGCTGGTGCCTCAGCCTTTTCCTTCCCAATTCCCTTTTCTTCTGATCTGTAATATTGTCTGTCTTTATTGGCTTGATTGTCAAGCCAAAACCTAAATCTGTGCAAACAATTTTGGCTAACAAACATTCTGGTTTCAAATTAACAAACTTGTTAAATAGAGGTTGACTGAAGAGAATGTACTACGGTAATACAGAAAGGTTGTGAAGCCTCACTGCACAATAATTAGAAACCCAAGAGACTGAGGATAACCTTTGAACATATCCAACCGTGTCATAGTATGGCTCTATAACTACAATTTGCAAGTTATGTTTTGATTATATTAGAGTGCTACATGAATAATCTCATGAAAATAGCATTACTGTGTACAAATTTAATTTTCTTAAGAGTGTTGGTTTAGCATAAATATATACTTATTTGGGGGTCCGAAGTATGTGCCCAGTTCCCAAAAATTGCTCTCCCTTGCCCCACCTCCAAAAAAATAGAGCTGGATAGTGTTTCCTGGCAAGCAATAACTGAAAACTTGTTCTGGCATGTAAAAGCCATTCATTCTTGACCTGTTTTCTTACCTGAAGCTAGTAGAATTTGTCACAGACCCCTTAAGAACAGACTTAGACCAGTGCAGAGCAATGTGGAGAATCCCACTCTTTGTGCTCTTAGAGATAATTATGAAACTCAAATGCTGACATTATAGGTGAATTAAACTTTGTATTTAACCAAGTAAGTGTGTTTGAGGAAGAGGTGCATTGTATCGGAAAACTAAATGTGTTCTCAAAAAAACCCCAACTTTTTATGAAGTCCAGTGCTTTTTGACTCAGTCCAAACTCTGATAAATTGTTGCAGGTGGCTAAAATGTTTGAATTGGGATGGCTTAAAAGCACATGTCTTTTACATTAAAAAAAATTCATCATACCAATTTCCTGTACAGGCTGTTACACTGGCACTGAACAGCAAAGCTCAGAGTTTGGACTTCTTAAGAACTGACCGCTTTGCTTTTGAATGTACTGTAGTAGATTTTTGTCTTCTTTCTATGGAATATTACTTACAGTTTTACGAATTCTCACTTAAATTTCAGGCAGCTATTTTCAAATACATCACAAGCTTTTCTGCAGAATCAGAGAGTATACAACTTCTTCCAATCAATTTCATCAGAATCTTTGCACACTCACAGTAAGAAATACTCTGTTTTATGTAACAGTCTATAAAAAGCTATTCTTTCTGTTGTGTCTAATTACAGTTTTGTAATTATGTATTCATGTTACATTGTATTCTACTGGTCATGTTTGAACTTCCTGCCAATGAATAGTTGCTTCAGCAGATATTCTGAGATGCAGATGCTTTTGACAGTGGGAATGGGCGATGTAGCATCAGCTTGTGTTTGGTTTTTTTCTTTCTTTACCTCTGCACCATCATACTATTAAAATAGGTAATTATGAATTGAGTAGGTGCAACAGTTTGGGACTTTTTCCTTTTAAAAAGATCTTAAACTTTTGAACAAGAAGCTTGAGCTGACCCAAAAAATCACATCTGTTTTTGATTTGGTTTCTTTTATAGATGAACCATTTGTCTCGATACTTAAACTAAGATTCATTTTGGATACATAGTACATAAATGATGGGATAGCCCTAATTTCACAACATACAGAATCTTGTTCAGAGCATTTGAATTGCAGAGATTCCTTGGTGGTCCTCTTACCTACTTGTGCATTAGAAATTGTTTGTGCGACCGAAGCTTAACTTCTCTCTATGGATGCCTTAGGATGTGATCTTCGTTTCTGTTGAATCTTTTCTTCTTTCAGTACATGTTATAGTTAAGGCACTGACTGTGAGGCCACTGCCTTCAGAAGTTGCAGAAGATCTTTGTAAGGAGTTGAATAAGTTAAGAGTTTTCGAACAGACTACTCATAGGACCTTGGAAGAAAACAGAGTAATGATGGCTGACTTTAATTTGAGATGATATATGTGATCTGTGACAAATGTATTCTTTGCATGATGAGATAGGGCATTGTGATTAGGATAGAAGTTGTAGGTAATTTTGTGACTTTTTTTTTTTTTTTTTAAGTAACACTTGGGACATTCTTACATGGCAGTTTCATGAAAATGTTTAGTTAATGGTGTCCTGGATGGTTGTGAAACTGGCTGGAATTTACTGCTGTGAAAATTCTGACAGCTCTGTTGTATTGAAAGGTTGCATGTGTCTGTATATTACATCTAGGTGGGAAAGACTTGCAAGTGCATTGTTGTACACGATGATAATTTGAAATGGTCTGAAAAAGAACCAGTGCGCCGGGTTCCATCACAACAGACTTGACTGGGTTAGTGCAGGGCAGAAATTACCTGCAGGGTAGGTAGATCAGAATGGTAAAATGGACAAATGTCAGTTCTGCAGGAAGTCTTACAGATTATAATGTGATCATAAATGGGAGATAACTTTAATAATAGTAAGTAAATAATTGGGTACATGAAAGTTCAACAGGATTTGTCAGATATGATAGATAGGATAAGGAGCTTGAATTGTTTGGCAGAGAGGAGGAAAGACTCCAATGGAAGATGACTTAAGTCTTCAAATACCAGAGGGTCATGATGTAAAGAGGGTGATCTGATGGACGAGATAAAAAGGACTGGGCTTAACTTACGAGGATGACTAGGACCAGGGGCAGGCAAGAATCTGGTGATTACCAGACAAGTCCAAAGCAGTGAGGCAGGTCTGAGGTCAAGGCAGAAAAACAAGTCAGTTGGTTGGGGTTAAGAACAACATCAACAAGGGACATGGTCAGTCACAAGCATAGCTGCAGTGCACCCGGGCGAGGGCCTGAGCTCTCAACCCAAAGGATGGGGACACCCTGGATGAGGCCACTGCCAGTTCTTTTCCCAGGAGTCTCACCCAAAATTACAGAATGGCACTGTATCGAATTGAATCTTGAGCACAGGCAGGTGAAGCCCTTGGGAGGACAGGGGAAGAGGTTGCAAAGCCCATTGGCGTGGTTCAGGACCCTGACACTGAGTTAGATATTAGACGTTTCGTGAAGACAGTGCAATAAATTTAAGCATAGTTGATTTTCTTTTGAGAAGGGGGACTGGGTGGCTTGTCCGGGGTAGCTCACAATCACATTTCCTATGATGCAGGGTAACAGAAGCTGTACTAAGACAGAAGTACTCACCCTGCTCATGGCCAAAGTCACCACAATTAAGTGGCTCGTGATTTTTTGGGTTTTTTTATTGATGGCCTCTGTGTTTTTCTAGGTTTCCTGTTTGTGATTCCTGGAATCCTGCTAATACTTGCAATTGCAAGTTAGCCCATGGTGGTGTATTTCAAATGTGGTGATAGTGTTGGGGGAGGGGGAGGAAGTGTATCTTTAAGAAAAAAAATCTCATCGTAGTTCTCAAATCAGATGTGCAGAATTAATTGGCAGACAAAGCATTTGTGGCTTAAATTGGTCTTCAGTTGCTATTTAGATTTGGGGATAAAGGTAATATCTCTTCACAGAAATAGAAAAATACTCTTTCCAAAGAATATGGTTTTAGTAAAACTTGTGTGGAAATAAATTCTGTGTTCAGTGAAGGGTCTTTATACCTTAAATAATACTTGGGATCTCACACTGAATAATATATTCAGTGAGCATAATTATGCCACCATGGTTCCATTAAGGAGGAAATCAATGACACTTCTCCAGGTTGGAGTAGACTTCTGATTCCAGCAGACTGTATTACAGCATGGTCTCTGGGGATTTAGTATCTTCAAAACAGACAACATTCGGAAGGATCTTCCTATCAAAGTTTCAAGCTCCTAAGCAGCAGCTCTCATGCTTTTACCTGCACTAACTTGGAACTTTTTGAGAGGGAAAGAGTAGACTCGTAGAGTTAGATTCATTTCCAAACTAAGTCTTTTTTCAGAGCAGGGCAGTGCTATTTTTGCAACAAAACTGTAAATATTATTGCCACTTCTTTTTACATCCTGTCTGGCATAAAGAAGCAAAAATTGTGCATGGAGACTATGTTAGATGCACTAGAAGACTTCAGCCCAAATTAGGTCTCTTTCAGCAGGTGAATGAATTGATAATGGGAGGAGTGTAACTTGTTGCAGAAGAATTCTAGTAACAGTTGTTGATCTCCTTGCGTTTCCTGCTGTAACACAAAAAGATTATTAAAAAAAAAATGTGAAAGGCAGGATAATAGGAGTATTTCTAATACTATCATCACAATCCAAACCTTTTAAAATGGCACCATAGCTTTAAAATTGTTTTGCACACTCCTTTCTTCAAAATAAAAGTATCTCCATAGAGCCTTTGCTCTTGGAGATGGCCTGCTTTGAAGGAGATGATGATCAAATTACTGCCACGTGCAAACCAGTAAGTTCAGTCTTCCATTTCCCCAGCTTCCAGTTTAGTGCAAGCATTCAGGAACTGTCTAGTTGTTCAAGATCTATAAAGTTACTACGTGAACTTTATTCTCTGCAGGTAACTTACAACCCTCTTTGAAGACGGTTAAGGCACCAGAACACTTCAAGGAGGACAGTTCAGAAGCTTCAAGTCAGGAGGAAGGTAGTTGTGTACTCAAAGGTGGTTCTTCTCTGAGAAATTTTACCACACTCAGTTCTGGAAATCATACAGTTGGCTGATTTCTTCATTGGTACAAAGTTGAGAGATGTGGATGAAATCTGCTATGTAAATGAAGATTTTTTGGTATACTTCCAGCAGTTTCCTTAGGAGGTTGCTATATAATTCAAGGAGTGGGAGTGTTTGTAGACAGCTCGGAGGCAGAAGTTCACAGCTGTGTTGAGCAACCAGGAAGATATATTCTACAGTTTACTTAAGCCAAGATTGTTTGTACCTTTTCATGTCTTTACATATTCTTCAGTTACCAGGGTTCAAAGTTGAGTACACTATTTCAAGAGTGGCAGACAGTTTTGCATTTAATGTGCCGAATTTGTCTAGCTTTTAGTTTTACACAGAAAGGATGTTCAGGTTTCCCTCTTATTCTTAACCTAGGCTGCTTTTGTACTCTGGACTGTTTGTAAGGACTGTTTGGGACTGTAGTGAGTATTGATTACAGTCTGAAAGCTGGTGTTTTCCAAATACCTCAAAAACAGTTCATATGAGGAAGCAGCGGCCTAGTGGCTGGTCAGTAATTTCATTCTGAAAGGAGTGGCAAGCTAGTTTTGCGTTCTTTTCAGTAGCGAGCAAGTATAAGGTAGGTGGAAAGGATGAGAAATGGGACTAATAGGTGAACATGGACCACTGAACACTTACACTGACACCACTGTTAACCCCGTTACACATCAATAACTAATAAGAAGCTTGCAGTTGATCTTATATGCAATCAGTTATCCACATATGCAGTTCAGACAGCTTTTCATTTTTTAAAAAAATCATTACTATATTCTTCTTTAGAGTTCAGAACACACCAAGTAAATTTACAGTATATTTGGAAATTACCCAAATAGCATTTTGTATACTGTCCTCAAAAAAAAAAAAAAAGAAGGCATTCTGAATGCATTTGTATTATTTTAGTGAAATGCTATCAGAAGTTTAAAAATTGTGATTTTTTTTTAAGTTTGTTTTTTCAAATCATAATTTGGACTTATGTGTAGCATTGAGGAGTTCAGGCAAAAAGGTAGCTACCAGGAAGGCTACCTGTTCATCAACAGGTAGAATTAAGAAAAGTTGCTGCTGTTAAAATTTAATGGGTGCCTCAAAGAAGAGTTGGCTGTGTCTCTGAAGTTCTTGTTTCTTGTTTGAGGCAGTGTCTCTTTTTGTCATGTGTAATTTGTAAAGCTTTACTTGCGTAGTGAATTTTGAGGTTCAGAATATAATACTTCTGTCTTAAGACTTGTCTTCATTCACGATTTGGAATGTGTGATGTAGTTCTGAGATGGATTTTACCAGTTCAGAAAAAATTACAAAAGTCTGTACTTCTCTGACTGAACGCTTTCTTCTCTCCATCCTTTCACACTGGGTGATACTCAGTCACGCATTTAGTCCTTAGGATTAAATACAGAGGTGAGCAAACATAAACAGTTGTTATAGTTGCTATTTTTCTGTTTCATTCTTTTATGAAATGGAAGGTAAAGAGTCTTGATTACACTGTGTACGAACTGATCTGTCTTCTATGCAACAGTTAATTTCAGCACTGTAAATTAACCCTAGCGTATTTAACAGACATGTCTTCTACTAAGTGTTGGGTAGTGATGGGAAGATGAATTTGTTGAACTGACCTAAAAGAGGAAATAGGAATTGCTGTTGAAATTATGCTTTAATTTTTTTCCAGATGTAATGCAACACACAGCAGTTCACAAGAAACATAATGGAAAAAGTCCTGTTGCCAAGTAGGTACTAGAATGTAATGTGTCCACACTGCATTTCTGAACTTCATTTTTCTAGTGCTTTGAGAGTATGAGTTTCCTTCCAGATTAAAGGTTGTTAGTAGGGGTTTTGTTTGATTGTGGTGGGGTGTTCTTGTTTTATTTTGTGTTGTTTCAGAGGCATTATTAACTTAATCCGTATTAAGAAAATATTTCAAATGATCATATTTATAAGTCTTTTTTCCTGAATTTTGTAAGTCTTCTCTGCTTGGGTAGATATTTTGATTTGTGTTTATAAGCCAAGTAACATAAATTTGTATTACATGTATTTTTCCCATGTGCATGCATACACCAAAAATTTGCAGTGCTGTTGATTTTAAGATTTTCTTCAGTGGCTTCAAAGATGACCTCGTAAGAGAAGGTAGTCCATTCTTCCCCTTGCTTAGTAGCAAAAGCATGTAAACCTTGCTGGTTTATGTCCATTGTACATTAAGGTAGTTTATTGAAGTTGAGAGGTTGGCCCCTGTGAGCTTCAGAAAGTTCAACAAGGCCAAGTGCAAGGTCCTGCACGTGGGTCAGGGCAATCCCAAGCACAAATACAGGCTGGGCAAAGAATGGATTGGGAGCAGCCCTGAGGAGAAGGACTTGGGGTGCTGGTGGATGAGAAGCTCAGCATGACCTGGCAGTGTGCATTTACAGCCCAGAAGGCCAACGGGATCCTGGGCTGCATGGAAAGAAGCATGGCCAGCAGGTCGAGGGAGGTGATTGTCCCTCTGTGCTCTGCTCTCCTGACCCCCACGTGGAGCACTGTGTGCAGCTCTGGGGCGCCCAGCATAAGAGGGACATGGACCTTTTGGAGCAAGTGCAGAGGAGGGCCGTGAAGATGATCAGAGGGCTGGAGCACCTCTCCTCTGAAGTCAGGCTGAGAGAGTTGGGGTTGTTGAGGCTGGAGGAGAGAAGGCTCCGGGGAGACCTTGTAGCAGCCTTCTAGTACCTAAAGGGGGGGCCTGTAGGAAAGCTGGAGAGGGACTTTTTACAAGGGCTTGTTGTGATAGGACGAGGGGGAATGGCTTTAAACTGGAAGAGGGTAGATCTAAATTGGCTATTGGGAAGAAATTCTTTACTGTGAGGGTGGTGAGGCCCTGGAACAGGTTGCCCGGAGAAGTTGTGGATGCCCCATCCCTGGCAATGTTGAAGGCCAGGTTGGATGGGGCTTGGAGCAACCTGGTCTAGTGAAGGGTGTCCATGCCCATATCAGAGGGTTTTGGAACTATGTAATAGTTAAGAAGGTCCCTTCCAACCCAGACCATTCTATGATTCTATATATGCTTTCAGATATGAAGTAGATAATGTAAATTTACCTATTAACATATTTTGACCAGAAACTTTAGATATGTTTGCACATAGTTGTGCAATACTTCAACTGTATTAAGAGAAAAAATGGATACAAAATTTATTGTGGTTTACAGTTTTGTTCTCTGTTGTTTTATCTGTAGAATGTATTTATCTTGGGGGGGGGGGGGGGGGGCGGGAAATTACCTGGAATTACAATAATTAGAATATAAACATAGCACAAAAGTGTTGATGATGGTTCACAGATCTTTTACGGAAAAGATTCCTGTGAAATTACCGGTTGGACAACTTAGTGATTTGTTTTATAACCCGCCTACTTACTTTCAGCTTGCATTTCTTCAAGAGGAGAATGTCATCTTGACAAAATCTCCGATTATACTAGTGGATATATAACCTACTATGAATTCATAAGAGTGGCAACCAAACTTACTAGCGTATAGTTACATCATTTTCTTATTCAAAGTATAATAAAGTACACTAAAACTGACAGTAGGAGGGCATGGGTTTGTACAGTATATGAAAAGTGTATAGGTCTGTGTGCCCTGCTGACTCTGTCAGAACTCTGACTGTTTTTCCAGCAGTCTTTGTTGATCAGTGCCCTCAGACCTAGTTAAATATTGCTTCTGACCAGCTGCTAAGAGAAGCTTCAGTGGAAAGAATTATAAAGTCCAAAGTAAATGCCAAGTGCAACTCCCCTTTCCCAGCACTACTCAAAACTAGCAATCCTGAAGGTAAAAATATAAAGCAAGACACCTATTTTGAAATTCAAACAAACACAACTGCAGTATGATCTGTAAGTAGCCATGCTTTCCTTTTCTTAAATATGGTGAATTCTGAAATAAGGATTACAAAGTAATTCCAGGTTTGATTTTCATGATGAGGAAGAAGAAAGGTGAATTCGGAATACATTTCTATCTGGAAAATTTCCCCATGTCTAGTGTGAAAAAAGCAAACAAAAAGACTGTTTGAAATATCGATGGAACCTCTTCTCTCAAGTACTGTTTCCTACAAATTCTGTTCGGAATTTTGCCTCAAATTAAAGTAGGCGAATGAGAAAGGAACTTCAGTTATGTTCAGATCATTAGTATAACTTTAGAGCACAATAACTCCTGTAATTACATTTTTTTAAATCTCTTGAGAATTTGTAGAGTTTTCTGAAAGCAAAATACTGCAGTTTCCCAACGTGATGCAAAAAATGTGTGTGTTGGTGAGAAAGCCTGCAGGTTTGTTCGCAGTGGCATAACTTTTGTTTTTTCCTTTCAGCAGCACTAGCAGTGCAAAATGTTCTTCACTGGATAGCCTTAACATACAGCACTCTGAGCAAAATGGGGTAATGGACTGGAGAAGAAAAAGCTGTATTGTCCAGCAGCTCCCAGAGCACTGTACAAACCTACTTGACCAGGTGCGTTGCTGGATTTTCTTTACAGTAGTATTCCGAGGCACTTCAGAAGGCTGTCCACTACACATGATTAAATTTAGGTTTAAAAGATGAAGAGCCCTGCTAAAATTGTACAAATAAGTGTCAAAGTTCAAGTTGCTACTGACTTACCTGGATTAGAAAAAACTCGTAATTACTCACCACTGTCTTAAAGTTGCATATTTTGTTTATGAATTTGTAAATAAAATTTCCCAGGAGGTTATAAGTAATCAGAAAAGTCTGATGTTTGATTTCTAATCAGACACTTTCCTATTACTGTAACATATTGTCATCAGGGAGAATTTCAGAACACCTGGGGAATTTCTGTGTTATTCCAAGGAAGAAACTAGAAGCTCTATTAATAACTAAACCATATTCATGCTACAGTAGGGACAACAGGTTAATATTCTTTCTATTTTATCTGCATTATCTAAGTAACTTAAGTATTAGTCTTTGAAAAAGTTAATAGCAAGATGCATATAAACTTTGTGAGATTTGTGTCTCTTCAGTAGTCAATTCTGGTGTGAGTATAGTTGAGAAGAATATTTATAAATAAAATCATCTATTGAAATTGGGAGAAGGAAGGTTGCTCAGTGCTTATATCTGAAAAGCCTTGAACGTTAGAATTACCTGATATTACTCTTACTCTAGAGAATTTGGCTATTGATTATTATGTGGGGAATAGCAAGCCAAACAAAAACAGTTTCTTCATTTCACAAAGCAGGATAATGAATTGAGATTTGCTTCTAAAAAGCAAATGGGTAGACTGCATCAAAGCTTGAAATATGGCAAGCTTGATGCAAGAAAAAAATTAATACGCTAAAAAAAAAAAAGCTGCTTCCTATTTAAAGGATGTCCAAATACAGTATGTTTAGCCAGAGATTATTTCTGAGTTTTCACAAATTTTACTCCTTTGCCAAATACGAGATATTACTAGCAGCTAGTAATAGTATACTTAAATAATTATGCACGTTATGTTTTTTCTTACATGCTTCTAGGCTGTATTCCAGAGTTTAGTTTAGCAGCAGGCTCAAGTTTAAGGCTGTGTACCTGCTTTGTCACTATGTAAAAATAATTTTCCACATGTATTTCTCATCCCCCAATCATCAAAGAATTCCGCTTAAATCAGTTTTAAATTCTGTAGCCCCTTAAGCCTTGCGAGTAGCCTTTTTAGCAGGTATGTGATGAAACACATTTGGGTTTATTCTCAAGAGGAAAGACAGCATGCAAAACAATAATATTCTGACATCTTCAGAATATTTGCAAGTAGTAATTTGCTGAGTATTTTGCTCGTAATGGCATAAACACAAAACCAGATGCATTATTCTAAAGGCCAGGATGCACTGTACAAGTAGTTGTTTGTATGGTTGTAACACCTGTGAGCGCCCTAGTCTTGGACTCACGGACCTTGTCAGTCTGTAAAGGGGGGGGGGGGGGGGGGGGGGGTGTTGGCTTTTGTGATACAAATTCTGTTGTTTGACTTGCATCTTTGTATTTTCTGTCTAGCATACAGCGGAAAAACGTCTGTCTACAGTAAGCAAGAAGAAAGGAAAGCCACAGCTGGAAAAGTAGGTTTCCAATGTAACCAGTAATCCAGAAACAAAGTGTAATGCATTCACTTTGATAAACAGAGTCTACATCAATTAGGTGCTTTGTTTTGCTGTTGTGAAACAAGAAATAACATAGTGTGAAGCCAGTCTACATAAAAATCCTTATTTTCTGAAAAGAAGTAATTTGAAAAATAGAATGTAATTGTACACATTCATTTCTTGAAATGTCAGTTGTAATTTAGCAAAAAGATAAAGGAGCAGAACTAGGTTCTTAACCGATACGGAATTGCTTTTTTTCCCCGTATATATTTATTTGAAAGTTAAAAGACGTAAGGCTGTCCAGAAAACACTCAAAATCAAATAAGGATTGACGGCAACCTTTAATATTACCCAGTGGGTGGTAACTTGCTGAAATACTTTATCGAAGATAATCTGCACATCAGAGAGCTTCAGAAATTCCTGTGGCCTACACAATACTGCATTGTGAGGAAGTGAAAATATTTCCACCCTTTCCTACTTCCAATTTGACTTTGCCATTTTGTTACTCTCTAGCCAGATGCTTTTATGCTGGTCTGGTTTGTAGCTGCGTTGTACATGTCATCGTTCAAAGATGATTTCAGTATCAGCTGCACCATTTCTTTTTTTGTGTTTTCTTTTTTAGATCTATATTTATAGTGTTTAGTAACACTGCTTGCAGTTTAGTTCCTCGTATCCTGCACTAAGAGCCTTTACGTATTTATTACCTACATTTGTTGTTACACCTCCTAAATATAACATGTCTGGCCTGGAGTCACTGCCTTTGTTTACAGTGGCATTATATGTTCATTCATGGTTGGTTATTTGTGCTCATACATTTGAAAAAAAACCCATGAAAATTATTTACACAGGGAGAAAGCAAAGAAAACTGACTGCCGGTTGAATAACAGGACTAATGGAGTTAGAGTTGCAGCATCACAGCACATCCGTACAGGGACAGCAAAAGGTAAGATGGTTTTTGGCAGGTTGTTTTTAGGAAACAGAATTTCCATCTTTGCTGGTTTATTCATTGTTCTGCTGTAAAGGGGAAATTGCAAGTCCAAAATCTGTTTTGTTGCAAGTCAGCATGTTGGCTGTCCAGTCTGTTCTTTGACTTGCTGTATAGAACGTGCTAGACTCAGCCTTCTATATGCAGTTGCGTAGGGTGTGTTTCTTTTTGTGCGTAACTGGAAGAATACTAGTGAAGTCTCCATAAGTTGCCTTACATGGAGGAGTAGTTGCAGAAACAGTTACCGTTGAACTACTTCTATATAAAATTTAGCTGTCCGAGTGTGTGGAGGTCCAGCAGTTCTCTTTGCAGCTTACTAGTTTCTTCAGCTGTTCTGGAATGGTCCATGAGGAACCTGTATAAAAGCCCTCTGGTGCGAACCATTGCTGAACTGTAGTGTGTAAACCAAGTCACTACTGAGCTACAACACAGAACTGCGTGTGCTACCCTGACAGGGTTTTCAAGTTTGGGTAATCCAACAAAATCCAGTGTCTACGCCAAGGCTTGTGTATATCAGTCAGTTAGAAGACAAAATGGTGTTTGTGTTCTTTCAGTAAATTGAGTCTCCAAGCTTTATCGCAAATTTCTGAAGAGCTGCTTTACCCATTGACCTTGCCACCTTGATATTTTCTAAGCTCCCAGTAGCAGTTGAGCCTCTCTGGTACTTCGCTCTCATGAAGAAAGCCAACAAAGAACTTGCCTTTTTCTACACCACCTAACTGGCATAAGTGTTGAAAAGACTCTTTCAGAGTGCCTTGTCTGGCTCTTGCTTCCACTTGGGGTACAGTCTTGATTAAGCTTTCATTCTTTCTTCTCATTGCTTCTCACCTTTGGGAGTTGCAGGTGGATTCCATTCTGAATTATTGTCATGTGTTTTGTGTGCAGTTTTTGTTACCTTCTACAAACAGTATTTGAGTAAAACTTTTAAGGATTTATGGTTCACAAACTTAGGAAAACCAGGACAATTTTAGAAAGCTATAGCTGAGGTCTGTACAAGCAGAAAACGTGCTCTACAGAACAGCTTTGCTGCCTACTTTTTTGATTGATTGCTGTTCTTGCTGGGCAAAATGCGCTGAGCTTACTGAGCTTTTACGAACGATGATAACTGTAAGAGGTGCAATTTTGTGTGACATAGTGCAAAGTTAAATAGGGAATGCTTCGCCATAGGAGTTCTGTCTGCTTACTAGCCACTACTCTGCAGATGTGAAATTGCCTGCCTGACGATGCTGTTGGGCAGTTAAGGCCACTTCAAGAAGAAACTGCAAGCCACAGAGGCTGGAGGCAACCAAGTCCTGTCAGAGATGAGCTTTCTGCCTGTGTGTTTGTGTACAAACATCAAAATGTCTTTTGAGAAAAACTATTGGAGACATAGTCTAAAGAAAAAAATCCAAGTTGCAGTCTGAATCTCTGCCTGGTTTTATATAGCCAGTCTTGGTTTGAAATGTTCTATTTTGAGGCAGTAACTCTTCAACTGCATCGTGTTTCCTTCTGTTTTTTTCTCCCTATTTTTAGCTTTTCTGAGGCATTGGTTAGTTACAAGTGTAACTTTGAAGACTTGATACTTAGCAATTAGCACTTTAGACTCTCGCTTTCAGTGATGTGAGGTTGACACTGCTGCTCGAGGTTATATTAGATATTTAAAATACTTGTTAAAATAATTTGACCAATGACGGGTTTAATCCAGGAAATTATTTCAAGAATTAAAGCATTTTTGATGATTTCCTCCAGCCTGTTCAATTTGCAGTAGCAACAATAAATTGTTTAATAAAGTATAAATAAAATATTAATTTATTAGAATCAATAAAGTAAATAGTGTTCTAATTTTTGTCCTGGAGTTTAGCCAACCAAGGTTTTGGGGTTGGGGTTTCCTTGAAGCTAGTGTCTGGCGTACATTCTGAGAGGGGGTGGATCTGTCTTATTCCTTCACCTGTGAGGCTGAACTTGTAAACCAGAACATACTAGCTACCCACCCTGAAAGCTGGTTTCTAGGAAATGAATTTCCCATGATCCCGTTCAGAATTTTGAAAACAACTTTACACTTTTTTTTAGTTCATCTCTTTTTTAAAAAAACAGGGTTTTTTGGTAGTTTGCTTAAAGCGCTTTCTGGAAGAGTTAATCATAAAAGGTGTATTATTTTGATGTGGCTTCCTGAGTTACCTTTCTGCCTTTGCTGGTATGACCAAGGAGTATTACATCTCTTTGAATGGAAGTGTTTGGCTGCTACTATTCAGAGGAAATGGCTGCTCAGAGAGGCTGTGGGGTCTCCTTCCCTGGAGACATTCAGAGCCCACCGGGATGTGACTGTGCAACCTGCTCTGAGTGAACCTGCTAAACGCAATGGCCTCCAGAGGTCCCTTCCGACCCTGACCATTCTGTGAAATAATTATTATTGTAGTGCAATTTGGTATGAGCGTCACAAAATTTATGAAGGGTGATCATTCTTTTCACAACTCTGCATTAAATATCATTTTTCAAGGTTACCAAGGATTCAGTCATTGCAAATTTAAGGTCAAAGACCAGTCCTGAATGCTGGCAGTGGGAATGCTAGGAGTACAGGGCACAGATGCAATTAAGTAGGAACAAACAATGATGTAAACTAGTGTGAGATGTGAGCAAACCAAAATAACCTCACTTGCGTATACTGAGATTAAAAATAAAAATGCCAATTTTTATTTTTAGATCTGAATTTGGATGCTGGATCTGGTCATGATACATGTGGAGAAACATCATCTGAAAGTTACAGTTCTCCTTCTAGTCCACGACATGATGGGAGAGAAAGCTTTGATAGTGAAGAAGAAAAAGACAGAGGTTGTATTTATGGAGAGTGTGCATGAATTTTTATATTCCTAGACCAGTCTCTTCCTTGTATTGATTTTAGTTAGTGTCCCAGTTTTATTGGCTGCTTTTATTTCTGAACCAGCCACAGAATACATTTTGCTTTGTAGGTTTCACGACTGGATGGTTTGAAAGCTTCTAGCAAACAGTAGAACCTGTTTAAATACTGCTGAGTTTTAGACAGCTACATACATGTAGTAATTTTCTGACCTCTGGCGTAGCACTGTCAAGAAATTTCAGCAGTACAATAATGGGAAAATCTTTGGCATGAAAGGGACTGGGTTTATACTGAATTATGTGTGGCAGGTCTGAGAGGTCCTTCTCTTTGTATTGACAGTTTAATTTGCTACTCCTTCCGAATATGTGTAAGCTGCGTTAATGTCTTTCTAGGTAGATGCAAATTCCTAATTCGGTCTGTGTCCCGCTCTTCATATTTGCAGATACACACACAAGTCAGAGACACCTTGATATAGGCAAGCGAGGGGGATTGACCTAGCTTGATTTGGATGAATGAAAATATCCCCAAGTTACTGTAGTTCAGGAAGGCGTAGCTGTCATTTGTGTCGTCAGACTTGGGAAGTTTTGTATGGGTAAATGAGCCCTGGGCATCGCTCTGTATTGTTTTAGATTCATTCGTGTGACTGATAAATGCTTTTGTCTCCACAGATACAGACAGCAATTCTGAGGACTCTGGGAATCAAAATACAACCAGGTTTACAGGTTACAGTGCTGTCAGTTCATCAAATATGAACAAATCATCTGCTCGGATCTCTTCAGTGAATAATGAAAACGGAAGCCTTTCAGAAGATCCCTTGAATGCAAAGTTTCAACATATTTCCTTCATGCCTGCCTTACACTGTGTGATGCACAGCGCTGCCCAAAAGCCTGAAGCGGTTGTCCCACCACCCATATCTGCAGATGGTAAAACAATGGGGATGCTCGTTACCACGCCTGTTGCTGTCTCGCCAGTGAGAGAGTCTGCAAATTCACCTCCTGGTGGAATGGGCCCAGTGACCTCTGGTGAACCTGAGAAACGCCTTGAGCTGATGGCTTCCCCTTTGCCAGTCCCATCCACTTTCCTTCCACATTCTGTCCAGCCTGGTAGCCCTGCTTTGCATTTGGCAATACATAGATTGAAAATGCCCTCTCCACAGGGGTCATCGGAAAGTTGCACAGTTAATGGACCACAGCAGCCAACAGGAAACTTAAATATCGGATCACCAAATACTGCCTTTATCCCAGTCCACAATCCAGGTAGTTTCCCAGGATCCCCAGTTCCTACTACAGATCCCATCACAAAACCTGCATCCCAGGTGGTAGGACTGAATCAAATGGTGCCTCACATTGAGGGAAACCCAGGAGCAATCCCTCAGCCTACCAATCTAAAGGTAGTTCTTCCAGCAGCTGGTCTCTCCACAGCAGCACCGCCACCTCCACCAGCCTCATACGCTTTGCCAGGCAGTCCTCATGCTAGCAGTGTGTTGCCTAACCAGAATACAAACGTGCTAAACACTGTAGCAACTTCCTCGCCGCCTCAGTCAGCTGCTTTAGGTGTTGGTCAGGTCCAGTCCACTGTTCCTCCTGCAATACCTACACACACGCCAGGCCCTGCCCCTAGCCCGAGCCCTGCTTTAACACACAGCACTGCACAGAGTGACAGCACATCCTACATAAACGCTGTTGGAAATAACAACACTAACGGGACAATGTTACCTCCGCAGCAGTTGGGATCTGGGCCTTGTGGTTCTTGTGGACGTAGGTGTAGCTGTGGGACCAATGGAAGCCTTCAGATTAATAGCTATTTTTATCCTAACCCACTTCATGGACAAGTCTACAGAGTTCCATCTTTCTTCACTCTGCCATCACTTTGCAATGGCAGCTACCTCAATCAAGCACATCAAAGCAATGGAACACAACTTCCTTTCTTCCTGCCTCAGTCTCCATATGCAAACGGGCTTATGCATGACCCAGTGATGGGGAGCCAAGCCAACTATGGTATGCAGCAGATGGCAGGATTTGGGAGGTACTATCCTGTATATCCAGCACCTAACGTAGTTGCCAACACAAATGGGTCAGGACCCAAGAAGAATGGGAACGTTTCATGTTACAATTGTGGTGTAAGTGGACACTATGCGCAGGACTGTAAGCAGTCATCCATGGAGGCCAGTCAACAAGGTAATCATGATAACTCCCAGCGGACTTGCTTTTGAGTTTAACAGTTTCTCTTTACCCTTTTGAATGTGCTGTTTCTGGTCTTGCCGAAAGGTGTGCGTGTGTGCGTATGTTTTGTGTAAATGGTTGTGCACTAGTGACCTGCTCTAAAACTGCAAAGTATGTTATCTCTGCCTGAAAATTTTGTAGAACAGTGCAAGGGAATGGAGTTCGCAGAGTGAAGTTGCAAATGAGCATGGTTTGGAGCTGGGAAGTCACACTGTATCAGTCCTAAATTGTCGTTCTTTTTTCACTGGCTGGTTTTTGGCATTATGTTGAGACTTGCATGTTGTTTCAATTTTTTCATTCCTGTTTAGTGTTTTTTTGGAGAGAAGTCATTGGCAAAAAGCGAAAGATATCAATTGCTGTCTATGATACAAACTTGGATTCTTAAAACTTGTGAGAATTTAAAAAAAAACCAACTGACTGGCCATTTGATAACTTTTCTAAAGCTTACCTTTGTACCATCAGCCATCCTTGTGTGCCCTATCATGCAATACATAAATGAAACATGTTTTAACTTTTCAGACATGTTGCAGCACAAAGGCAGAAACAATTGGAACTAAAAATCAAAGGAACGGCTTCAGTCTTGTACGCCATTTCTCTCTCCATCCAGAAGAATGGGGGAAGAGTGCAGTGTTTGCATGGAGCATAAACCATTTTTGATTCTTGGCCTGTGCCCATTCTGACTTTACTTGTTTGATTGGACAGGGACAGGAGAGACGAACCTTGTTAGGGGTTGTCTTTTCTTTGCATTTTTCCAGTCAAGGTAAAGTCCTACATCTACGGTCGATACCTTTTTTTAAACATACAGGTTTAGCAAGCAGATGAAAGAAAATAGCATAAAATCTTAGGACCTACTTTAAAAGGACAGGAGGATGATAGTGCCTTTTGACGAGCATGTCCATTTTGATACCTTGTAGTGGTTTTGTAATCCATTTTAATTGTGAGCAGTGACTTAGTAGTTCTCTTTCCTGTTTTAGGCACTTACAGACTGAGATACGCACCTCCCCCTCCCCCTTCCAATGATACCTTGGATTCTGCAGACTGAAACAAGTAAACATTGCCTACTTAAACTGAAGCTTGGGAAATTGAGGGAAGGTGTGTGCGGGGGGAGGTGGGGGGGTTGGTCTTGTGTTTTGGGACATTCCCGGTTTTATATTCTTTTGGTATTTTTCATTGCTTTTGCACCTCTGTTCCATACAAAAGAAGAAAGCTGAGTCCCTGGTCTCCTCCTGGTTCTACAAAAGGCTTGCGTAATGCATGTAATTCAAACACACAGCCAAACAATCAAAAAGAGCATTCGAACCATGCTTTTGCACTGAAGACTTGAGACATGTGCAATGTTTACTGCATTTTTTAAAAAAAAAGTCCTCTGACCTCTGACATCACTGGTGGAGCAGCCATATGGTGAAAGAAGAAACTTGGTCATGTTCCCCACCACAATCTTCTTCCCTCCCTCCCTGTTCTCCTTATGCTGCTGTTTTATTTTCTTTCCCAGTTTGTCCACATGGATTTGTTGGACTTGCATGAGTGTTTAGCAGTTCATACAGACCCTGCCCGTACTCTAAATTAATGCTCATGAATTGAGGGGAGATGTTCAAACGTCCAATTAGGAGAGTCCAAAGGAACACGCAATCCTGTATGTGTACTATATGTGACAATAATATATATACACAGCTCTTGAGAGTCCCAAATAAGTGAAAATACATAGAGCAGGAAGGGGATGAAACTGTATGGACTGGAACAGATTTAGAAAAACAAATGAGCTTAAATTGACAAATTTTTCTTCCATTGTAGCTTTTTAGCCTGTATGTTCAGCAACAAAGGTGACAAAAATGGTATGAATGTTGTACTCAGTGTGTTTGCATTTGTAATGAACATTGACAGCATTTTTTCCTTTTTTAAAGCTATTCTACATCGTGTCAACACAGAATGAACATTACTTGATTGAATATTTTTTTCCTAAACTATTACAGTGTTGCATTGTACTTAGAATGTAAATGTTTTATTTCAAACTGAACAAAAGCTATGGTTTTCTACAAAATAGTCAGGTATTAGTATTAGAACCTGTCTACCAAATAGCAAAGTCACTATTTTATAACAATTTACCACTATGCGTAATTACGGTATAATGTGAAAGACTGAAATGAGTGTTAAGATGGTATTAATCATGTCAGTATCATGAGTAAGTAAGTTTAATGCTGCTGTATTTTTTATTTTATTTTTAAAAGCCAATATATGTACTAAATTGCTTCCAGGTAATATTTGATTTCCTAAAGTGCACTGAGGTTATCTGGAAGATGAGTGTATTTTTTGACTGCTGCATCCAACACCGATGAAAAACTACCACTGTATATCCATAGGGTTTGGCATTCCTCACAGTTCATGGCAGAAGTGTTTTTTCTTAAAATCAGACCTGGTGTCCAGTAGAGGGATGAAATAAAATCGATCTTTGGTTCAGCTGTCTAATAAATTGCTAAACAAACAAAAAACTTGAAGAAAAAAAAAAAGCTTGATTACTACATTTCTTCATAGGTAGCATTTATATTTATAGCACCAGTGTACATTTTGAAACTTTTTTCTTGGAGGGGAGGGGGGAAATGGGGAGGGAGGTAGATGAAAGCTTTAATTTAAAAAAAAAAAAGTTTAAGTAGTAAATGAAAATTATTTTGATTAAAATTTTTATTTGATCTGGGTATTTTTGGACCACTTGAAATGAATGAACTGCGTTTGAGTTGAAGTGAGGGTGTTAAACCACCAATGGACTTGTATTGTGAATTACCTGCCAGTTGTACTTTATGGAACTTATTTTATGATTTAAAATACTGTACTGTAAATAGGAGGTATGTTACCTTCTCTTTATTTGTATGTTTACCATATACTTTGATATTTGAAATGTACTGGAAAGGTCACTTATATTTCTAGAAGAGATTGGATTTTATGCAACCTTTTTCCTTGAATTAACAGCAATAAAAAAAAGAAAAAAAAGTACCTGTGTGTAAGTGCCGTGCTTTGTCACTGAGAGCAATGAAATAAGTGCGATGCTCTGCCTCTGGGTATAGGTGTGGGATTGCAGAAGGTTTTGGCAAGCCACTATTTTGCTTGGAATCTGTCAGACAAAGCTGTGAGTATTTAACTTGAGGTAAAGTCAGTCTTGTATCTGAAGTCAGGATAATGTATCTTGATTAAAACTTCATTAAGATAGATGGATCTCTTGGAAGAAAGAGGACAACCTTGTGGATAGACACAGGACTTTAACCTGGGCTCTTTGAGAACAGTTAAGCCTGTCTTGTATTCTGATGGCTCCTGGATTTGGGGCTAAAACCCAGTTTAAACATGCTGGGTTTGACTGCAGTGCAACTAATGTGTGTGCTGATCGTGGAGTAACTGGAAAGCGAGATCTGTCTGCTAAAATAATGGAAGGACAACAGGAGTTGCCAGGACGATGGGCTTAGGAATGTGCAGATCACAGCTGAAGAGTCTGATGCACATGTAGTACCCAGATGTGCTCGGCTAGTGCCGAGAAAGAGAAAGGTCATCTGGGTATTACTCCACCATCTCACTTGACGGTATAGGCAGTGCTTCTGATTCCTACTGCTTAGCAGCGACTTGCAGAGCTGAGGACCGCAAGACTCTCTTAGATCTTTATCCCAGCTTACTCCCCGGAACACCCTGCTGCCTGAGAACCCAACTAATACGATGAGAAGGCTCAAAGCTGCCCATCAACCCAACCACTTTTGTTCAGGCAATTCCCGTAATAATTGGGGGGGTGAGGGGGTGGTATTGACCCCAGGTGTCCTGCAGGCATCATCATACAGCTTCCATTTCTAGAAATGTTCTGTGTCCCCTCCCTGGACGCAGGGGGAGTGCATACACCCATCCAAGGAATTTGTGAATTATTCTGTTACTCTGGAAATGCAATCCGCGATTTAGCGTGCCATCTGAGTTGCTGACGTTCTTGTTTGCCTCCATGCTACGAGCAACCCCGACCTTACCAGATCCTGGTTGGATCTAGCAATGAAAAAATTTTACAATGTGTACCTTCTGGCGCAGCAAACAGTATAAGATGCCTCGTTCTTCTGGTGCGTGTTTTGCTGGAGGCCCAACAGCCCTCACACCTAGCTGTCCTCTTTGGCTGTGCCACAACTATCTGGATGATTGGGTTCAGCTACAGCTCAGTTCTAGAGAGGGATTCTCTTTCCCACTGAGTGGCTTGGAAACAGTTTTACGCCCTAAAGATAAATGAGACGCCCCCAGCAGCTGGTTGGCCCAAGCAGCTACCCAAGCTGTCCATCAATGGTGCCCGAGTGCTGCCCGGCTCCGGGGTTGTGGTGTCTGCTGCAGTGCTGCTGCGGGTGGAAACGTCATTTGTACAAACCACGTGGTTCCTAAAAACGAACGATGAGGTGGTGATGTGCACCGCTTGCTTACAAGCGAACACACGGCCTCATCTTCCCAGCTAAGCGACCTCAGGGTGGCAGCGATGGCCTCATGCCTAGGGCTTGACTTGGCTGATGCTGCTGGAGAGGTGAAGGAACAGAAGGCGGGTGCGTTGTGCCAAGATGGACAGAAAGTAAAAGGTGCAGAAAGGTACGCTGAGAACTGCAAACCCAACCGGTGCCAAGCGACCCGTGCCACGCTACTTCAGTGGTAGAGGGATGGAAGGACCATCATCACTGGGGTTGGTTCTGCTCGTGGCTGCGCCGGGCGGTGTGCTGGGCTGAGCGGGGCCTCCTGCAGCGGCTCTCCTGAAGCGAGGTGGTGTAAGCTCTGTGCAGGCCGGAGAGCGGCTTGGGGAGACAGTGCTCGGGGCTGGTAACTACGGCCGCTAGAATCAGGTGCAATGTATATAAAGGGCCTGTGGACTGCACTTGTGCTTGGGAGGAGGAAGAGGTGTCCTGAAGGTGTGTCTGAGTTTCTGCTAGAGCTGAAGCGCTCCCTCGGCGAGGTGGGCAGGCTCCAGGCACTGCCCTGCGGACCTGTGCTCCCGTAGCAGGGGAGGGGAGGGGGGCAGAGCACATCCCGGCATTATCGTTATCGCAGGGAGAGCGTGTGGCCCCGCTGCCCTGGCCCTGGTGGACCTCAGCTGCTAATCAGGGCAGGGAAACGGGGGTTCTAGTTCTGATCCAGCCTTTGAGCTAACGGCAGCAGACACTCCTGTTCCCGAGCCCGATTAAGCTGTGCATTGGAGTGGGTTAGAGATCAGAATGTATGTGGTCAGGCCCAAAGGCCACCTATGCCTCCATCCGGTCTCCAGCAATGACCAGTAGCAGGTATTCCAGAAGGTACTTTTAACACAAAAAAGAGAAAGGCGGGCGGTAATTACTGCAAACGTTGCCTAGCGAAATGGAATGAGTCTCCTAAGTTTATCTTCACAATAGGTGGCAGCACGACTCTGCCAGTGGAACAGACAGGGAGGCACCATGTAAGCTTCAGTTTAATTTGGTTTTAGCATCTTCATGCCCTGAAGTATGAGGGGGGATTTTTTGACCTGTGATGATGTAACGTTGCTTTCTGTAGGGTTTTCTCATGTTCATATATTTTCTCACATGAAGAGCATACTAATTGTTGTCTTTCAAAAAAAAAAAAAAAAAAAAAGCACGCTAAATGCATGTCTGAAGCATTCACTACCTAGAGCTAAAACACCCAGCTCTCACCGTGAATGTCAAAGACCCAGAGAACTGCAGCCAAACGTGAAAGCTGTGTCTTAAGAACTACTGAGCATTAAAACGGTTCTAGATTCTTGTGTTCATACGATGAGGAATGCCTTCCGAGGACCATAAAGCCTTTTTTGCAAACTAGAATAATTCCAGAGGGAGTCTGGTTATCTTTCAGGGTAATGTCTCTTTTTTATCTCTCTCTCTACTTAGTCTGAAGGTCCACAGATTAGATATTTGTCTGGAATATCTCATGCTCAGGAACATGCAGTCCAAGAGATGGAACATAATAAAGTCATTATTTTTAACATTGATACTTGCTCCTTGACTAGTGTAAAGGGTCACTGTTGTATCAATGGGTCAATAAAACAATGTACAAAAGTACAGGCTGAAAAAAATGTGCTGAATTTGGTAAAAGGGTAGGATAGCTGTATCTTAACCATTAGTGCATTCGGTTTAGAACCCTCCTCTTTGATCTAAAATCGCCGTTTTTATTGACTTCTAAAGTATGGGGCTTTTCCTGAGACACAGGATGTTGGTGACTGATACAAAGTTAACAATTAACTCCTACTGATGCTTATTGGTGCGACTAAGGAAAAACGGGGATCATGGCTTAAAAAAACTTATTTGCCATTTAAGTTTGGTGTTAAAGTACTGGTTAGGGACTTCTTAGGGAAAAAAAGTATTATACATAATAAAATATAATTTACATAATAAAATAGTACATTAAAATGGTCTTATTTTACATAATTTGTAGTTTGAAAGTTTAAACCACAGCAATTTCAACAGCTTCAGATCTTTTTCTTGGTTTGACTGAAACTAAGTTTTGAAACTGATGGCATATCTAGGTAGAGTACTCAATATAAAACATAAAAGTAATTGTGTTGCTATTAAAATGCTCTTTTCCTTTTTTTAAAGTTATTTTTTTACAGGATATGCACATGTCCCAGCAAAAAAGCAGACAGCTTAGCAGTGGCAAGACTCTGGATGAAAAAACATCATGGAACATTAATTGCTCCTTCAAGACCAGACTGACTCTGAGGTGCACATTGACAAAGACATCTGGGTATTTCAAACTGAGCGTGTACATCCTGGCCTCTGTCAACATACAAAAAACCATTGCAATTTAAAGATCAATAATGTGTGAGGAGGGGAGGGGAAAGCAACAGCAACACCAGAACAATACCAACAGGCGTTGGGGTGTGCTAGAGGTGAGGCAATTTTTACGCATCGCTCGATTTCTTACCACAGCTCAGATCCATTTCATTGCAAAGAACTTCAAAAAGCCGCTGCATCTATTTGGTACAAAACCAGCTGAATTCTGCACTTCACCACAGCACAGCTGACCATACCAGAGATGTAACAGAGGAGACGGGCACTGCCAGCAACCTACATATGGCTAAGTTGAGTGGGCTTGGAACAGATTATAATAATACATTTAAAATCTTACAGTGTTCATATATCTTATGGCTACAGAGTTGTCAGCTAGCTAACGTGCCCTTCAAAGCGTTGTCTCCCTTTGATTTGTTTTCCACTTTTATGTGTTTGACTTTTTTTTTTTTTTTTAATTCGTCTTGCTTTTGCCCTGATTACCCTTTTAAAGTCTCTTTTTACAAGCAAGCTAGAACCATGCACATGATGGAGGGCCACTTGAAATGCTCTAATCCATGGAATGCAAACTCCCAAACAATAATATTGGAGCCTTGCTGATCCAAAATAGAATAACCTGTGCAAGGGGGTGGCTACTTCAGTGTGAGTGTGTACCAATACTTGCCGTTGCAAAGGTGGTTGGGGTCTGCTGGGAGCTGGGACTTCACATGGCACTTGGAAACCATCACATTTTTCTTCCTTTCTAAGGAAGGGTATCTCATTTCTAGCATGTTCTCGGGTGGAAGAGGCAAAGAATGGGATGTTAATTCGGAGTTAGACAGGAAAACCAATATGCTTGGCTACTCTACAACTACAGCCGGCTGCCCAAAGGTTGTCTCACCTCCAGTATCACTGGAGAGAGCAGCCACCCTGAGACGTGATTGTCCAAGTCAGAGCAGTCTAGCCAAGCAGCTAAAGACTTGTGGCAGCGCGTTCCTGAATTTTGTTCTTGTCCGTGGAAGACAATACTGTAATGCTTTTATTGCCATCTATCGCCAGCAGGTTCCTAATGCCGGTGCCTGTATGGGACAACCAGAGGGACAGTGCCCTGCATCACTGCCTAGCACAGACCTGGCAGGTTCACAGCAGCAGGGCAGTGATCTCCTGATCAGCCCTCTGCCCTCTGGCTAAGGACAAGGGGATGGTTGCCCAAAACGTGCCACAGGATTTTAAAAAGGATGCTGACGTTCAGTTTCTGAAGTGTTTTCCAGGCATCTGGGTGAACTGGGTTTCCATTTGCACCGACAGAACATTTGCATCATTTCTGACAAAGACATGGAAGCAGGAGGCGTTCAGCAGCTGGAAGATCAGTTCACTTCAGCAGTGACCATCCTATGGCGTATGGGTTACATCTCAACCCACATTTAGGTGGTGACCTGCCCTGGCCTGCCTGCTCTTCCCAGAGCACCCCAGACCCCTCTGGGCAGGGCAGTGCCACCTCCTGACCAGACCAGAGGCTGGTGTGCCCTGCAGCCAGATACTCGTCAAGCAGTTTTTGATTTGCGCGTGGAGGGGTGTGTAACGTGCCGCACACAATGGCAGAGGAGGGGGTGCTGGGATCAGGAGCCACAGGGGGGACCAGGACTGCTCGGTGGTGCTCTGCGCTGCAGAAGCTTAATCTCCCAACTTCAATCTTTTCTGCGTTTTGTTTGGTTCTTAAAAGAAAAACCTTCCTAGCCAGCACCTTCCTGCAAACAAGCACAGTAAGGTCAAGCAGCCCGACAGTACCAATGCTGTATGTACCAATATATATACCATATATACCGAAGCGTATAGCCAGCGTGGGCACCCAGAAAGTTTAATCACTTATGTGGGCCCTTACTTTGCGCGCACACACCCCACAAGCCTTCATGATTATTGCCTTAAAGTTTCATCTTTCAGCTCCTCAGTGCACATCTTTAACCAGTTTTAGACCACTTCCATATTCAAAAGCCTTCAAGCCTTTAGGCTCTCTGAGGCAGAGGGAAGGCTATGGGAGCTTCTCCCCTCCCCATCACGCATTGTCACTCACCCCCTATTTTTCAGCCTTTCTTTGTTTGGAAATGTATCTAATTTCCGTCTGAACTCTTCAAAGCTCCTAACTTCCATGACAGACGTGGGTAACATATTCCATATGCTTGCTTCCCTTCGGTCGGCAAGCTTTTCCCGTCTCTGCCTCTGACGGAGGGACATGCCAGGCTCCTCCTGTTGCCACTTGAAAGCTGGGAAGCGCCCTTGGTCCTTTAATAAAATTGAATCAAATTAATTTCACTTCAAACACTCTTTCTCTTGAGCTGCACACAGCGTTGCTTCGCTCTGCTTAGGTGTTTGCATATCGCGCCGTAATTGTTTCATCCGTGCCAGGGTATTATTTTTACAGCTGGCTGTGCCTTTGATACAAGGAAACGTGAGAGTTTAAAGGCAGGAGAGGGAGCGATGGTGGGGGAGCCGCCGCAGCTGGCTGCACCATCCTCGAGCGGGGAGCCGTGCCTTGCCAACCCGCTGCGCAGAGCACCAGCGGGGTGTTTTTTCAATAAAGGACGAGGGGAAAACAAGCCAAAGCTAAGGCAGAAATGAACAGCTGGCATCGTCAGGGCCTTGGGAGCACTAATAGGCCCTAACGAGCCTGCCCAGCCCCCCGTGGGGCCTCTACCCATCCTGCTCATGGCCCAGCAGCCCCAGTTCAGCTCAGCTGGGGGCTTTGGTGCTTGCTGGAGCGATGCTGTCCGTGTGCCTCACCCCGGCTAAGTGACAGAGAGGTCTTCCCAGGTGGGTCTCAGACCCATGTTGGAGGTATCCCCCTCTCCTACTGCTCCTGCCTGGGCCCCAGACCTGCGCCATCGCTGCACCTGATCTGGGGCTCTGGCTAGACCCGCGCCCAGCCTCTGGCCCTGCTGGGGGGCTGCAGGGTGGCTGGGGTCACTGTCCCTTGCGGGGCAGCCTTGCTCTCCTGCAGCTCCCTGGCAAGCATTGTCTGGTGTCCTGCAAAGCGCATCTCTTCATCTCGCCTGAGGTCCCTTCCACGTCGTACTGTCTGAGAACCCCTTCCAGGTGGGAAACGTTTTCCTTCTTACTGGTTCTGTGCCAGCTGTGGGGCAAAGGACAGTGGGTGGCAAATGAAGAGAGCTGGAGGTCATCCCGTTTGCAGGATACTATTTCGTGTGCTTCATAATTGCAGCAAAACCGAAGAGCAAAACACAGCTGGGGAGACGGAAGAAGAGATGGAAAGAACCAGACTAAAATGTAGCTATCAGAATCACTAGGTGTTGTTTATTTAAGGCTGGTTCAGGTTCAAATTCAGTCCCGGGTACTCTTGAACTAATTTCTATCATGCAACAAATGAAAAGCCAAAGCAACGTGGTGCTGATTGAGCCGGCTGTGTCTGTCCAGTGAAGCAAACAGGGTTTAGCAGCTACACTTCTATGCAAGTATTTTTTCAGCAGTACAGAAGCCATTAAACTGTGTGGTTATGGATTTCACTGCTCATTTGAGACCTATTAAAATAAGGTCTAACATAGTGTGCCTGAGGCAGCAGGCACAGGTGAAAGAGGGCAGATTTTGCACCGGACTGCCATTGCCTTATCAAAGGAAGCAAAATACATTTCTCTAATTTACAGATACCACAGTCCCAGCTAAAAACTCATTTGCCAGCACTTTGTCGGCACTCAGGGCCTAAAATGTTATTCTTCCCTCCTTGAGACAAAGAGCAGCACTAATGTGAAGGCAAACATGTTTTGAGTGAGGGCTGGTTTACTGCCAGAGATGTTTCAAGTCTACAGACTGCTTGTTCCCAGTCTAGAGCTTTGCCTGTTGTGTGTTGTATCTGCGAGGAGCAGAGCAAGTCCTGGTGGGCTCTCCCAGGTGGGGTGTGTGGAGAGCACCTGGAGCAGCAACATGGGCTCAGCTGGGCACAATTCTCCAAATGAAAGACAAGGTCATTTGTCCCTTCATCCCTCTTTCCGTTTGTGCTGCCTGTTGGGTCGTCTCTCATCTAATTTTTGGCCTCAAACCCTACTGTGCGACCATCTCCCATGATCTTCCTTGTACCTGTTCAATTCCAGTGAGGCAACGAGCCCAGCTGCAAAGTCCCCACCTCCAGCTCTGCCGCTGGGCATGTTGGGCAGTAATTTCTCTTCTCCAGTTGTGCTGTTTTCCTGTGTTTTCCATCAGTTTCATCCCTTTGCAAATGCTGTACTATGCTGTTTGTCTGCCTCAGTGCGTCCACAAAGACCTTGCTCTGTCCTGTTTTGGTTTGTTTGGGTTTTTTTATTCCACTGGCTGTAAGTTATTTCTCAGCTATCTTCTAACTAATTTAAGTATTCTTATTCTGCACTGTTTATTTTAGCATTGTGTTATGTTAGGATGATATCATGTTTTGGCTCAAAGAGCTTTAAAGTTCAGAAAACGTAACTGGGGACAAGCTCGCTCTCTGGATTCATTTTCTTCTGGGCATCAAGCAGATTGGCCTTGTCTTCTCAAGCATGGTGAGCATCAGCTACAGTGGGGAGACAAGGCTGGCCCATTGTCCAGGGCATGGGATGTTGGACAGGAATGTAGGTGTGGTTTCTGTTCCATGTGGGATTCAAGTGGAAACTGGGGTGCGGGTGAAATGGTCACTTCAGTGATCACTGGAGCTAAGTGTGTGGCAGGAGGATGGCTGGCCTCTGCCCTAGCATGGCACGAGGTGGAAGTGCACGTGTATTCAGGATCCTTCTACTGCCCAAGAGACCAAACCAGCGCTGAACCTGGCTGTGTTACAGCCCAAGGGAAACGCGAGGCTCAGACGCGAGCGGTGGTGGAGGTCTCACCCAGCACAACAGGCAGATCTCGGTGGCTCTGCAGTGCCCTTGTCCTGCTTCCTCTGCCCATAACGGGCTGATTCTCCTCCCCGAGGTATTCGGGCATTTACTTGGGGCAAAGGACCTCTGAAGCCACCATCAGTGTTGGGGGTTGATGCTTTCCTCCCTTGATAGGCTTCTCTCTTCTATTAAAACCAAACACAACAACGTGCTTTTTGACATGCTTCTCCTTTCCTCTAAAATTTAATGTCCTCACACTGAAGTGCCAGCTGGAAACAGGACAGCAATAAAAAGCTTCCACGTGAACATACACAGACAAATCATGAGCTAAGAAATGCTGTTCACTCCTTCCCTGCCCTGCCCTCAAGGTGCTGAACAGCTTTTGCTCGTGTACCTCTGCAGTTCCCACTGCCCGGGATCAGCAGCTTCCAGGGAACACCTGTGAGGTGGGATCGTGTCTCTGTCTCCTGCCCCGACCCAGCCAGTCCTGCGAGTTCCACAAGTCCCAGATGTCCCCCAGGACTATGTTTCAGGTGGTGACCTCTCGTATCCCACCACTGATACATCCAAGTGCCCTCCATAAGCATGCAAACCAAGATCTGTGGAACATCCCCTTCCTAGATTCATCGTGACAAATCCTTAATGAGCCACTGTCTTCTCCTGTCCTACTTAATGCTGTATCTGTTATTGTATAGACGGGGGGTCGGATTCAGTAGCCCACGCATAGATGTCTAGCATCGTTTCAGAAACCTTGGCACACGCCAGCAGGCCTCCAGCTGCCTCTCCAGGCATGTGCGTGTCTCCTGTATGGCTTGAGCCTTATTTTCTCTCTGTGTTGCTGCCACAAGTAGCTGGGGGTGACTGTGGTGGCAGTGAGACACCCAGGTGCTGGCAGCTGAAGGAGGCCCTTGCTGCATGTCATTTACAGTGGGTGTAATGGGCATAATTAACAATTACCAATTGATTACCAGTTTTTATCAGTTCCCCCCCTCTGTTGTACTGGCTACAAGTGGAACTGTGTCTGAATGGAGGCACATCTGCTGGAGTCTGATAGCTGAGCTTGGCACTAGTGCTTCTGATGGGACTCCTTTCTCCCGCTGGTGTTGTGTGCTTTCCCCTTCTCTTTTTCTTGCTTTTTCCTTCTCTCTGAACATGTCCCTTGTGAGAGTGTGCTCACAGCCACATGCCTTACTCTTTGTCCTGCTCAGAAGGAAAGGTATCCTGCTCTGCAAGTATCCAGCTGTGGTGTGGGGTTTTTTTCCTTGTCTTTCTAAGCTTACAGACAGGGCCTCAAGGATGTAGCTACAGTATATAGAAGGGTCCTAAAAATCAAGTTGTCTGAGCACTTGAGAAGTCTCTATAATTACTTCCATCCCTCCATGAGACACAGAGATGGTTTTGTCCCCTGTTGCACTGATTGTAAACAGCGGTACGAAGCTGAAGGCATAAATCATGTTGTCTGCAGCAGGCATTTGTTCTGGGAGAAATGCAGGCAACTGGTGTCAGGAGCCCAGGGCCACATCCATGCTCCTAAACCAGCCCTGTTGCCTGACTCTGGGATGGGGTGCACAGACACCCCACAAAGCTGACCCCTCTGCCCAAAAATGCATGGTGCCCCCCCATGCTGCCTCTTGGGCACCTGCCCACGCCGACCCTGGGACCACTGCCCAGGCGGGTGCCGCTGGGCTCCATCAGGGCAATGCTGTGGCAGGTGCTGCTGGTGGACCCCGGTCCTCTGTGCGCCTCCTTGACCCATGTAGGTACATCCCTGCATCCTCAGCGTAGCTGGGGTGGTGGTGGGAAAGTTAGGGAAGGAAAGGGTGGGATGAGAGCACCCAAGTTAGATGCCAAATGCAAGTTCAAGAAAGAGCATGAATCCTCTCTTTCAGAGGGAAAAAAAAAAAAAAAAAAAAAAAGACTGATGAATTATTCTACAGGCAATTATGAGAAATTTCTTGATCAGTAGCCCTTGTCCTTATGGTAGATTTCAACTCCCTAGACATCAGCTGGGAATATCGTACTGCTGTGACAAACAGGTCTTGGAAATTTTGAAAGTTCGTAGGAGAGAACTTCTTGTCACAGGTACTCAGTGAGCCACTAGGATAGATGCCCTCCTGGACTTGCTGTTTGTGAACAGAGAAGAATTCATGGGGGGGTGACGGTAGGTGGCTGTCCTGGCCAGGGTGATCATGAAATGGTTGAGTTCAAATTTTTCAGTGTAATAAGGAAAAAGGACAGCAGAGCTGCTACCCTGGACTTCAGGACAGAAAACATTAAGCTATTCAGGGAGATATTTAAGTACAGTAGCCTGGGAATCTGCTTCTGAGGGTGTAGGAGTCCATGAGCGCTGGTCAGTCTTTAAGAACCACCTTTGAGAAGCACAGGAGCAGGCAATCCATCCTGTTGTAAGTCACCATGGCAGAAAGCAGCTGGAGAACAGAGGGAGGGAGCGAGGATGGAAGGCTACCTGTGCTGAAGCCTGCAGGTAGTTTGACACAGTGTGAGCTGCTCTTGCTCATCTCGGTGAGGTTTCTGCTCAGAAATCTGAGACAGGTGACACCAAAATGAATTAATTCCCTGCCTTAGACCCATCACACTAACTTTCTCCATTGTTGCTGTATGTGTCGACACAGCTGCTGCGAAAGGGTAGGTGCACGCACTTCAGCTGCACCGTGGGTAATGAATTCGGTACCTTCTCTCCCAAACCTAGTCCACTCTTCCCCTCTCTGAAACCTAAAATAAGAAAAGCTCCTTTAAGTGACAAAACAAAAAAATGAGAGAATAGCTGCTTTGTAGACAAAACTGGCTACAGTTTTGTAACTTAGTGTAAGTTGGTGGCTGGCTTCAGCAAGGGCTTCCAAAATCTCTTCCTAAGAGCTGAAGGGTTGTGCCTACAGGATGCACAGGCAGCTCTGCGGTGCGCGTAGCCCAGGGTGCAGCGCAGGCTGTGTGAGCTTGGCTGGCCAGAAACAGAAGGCAGAGTTATCCCTCCCCGCGTGCAGCCCTTCTGAACAGGGAAATGAGTATGAGAGTAACTGGCTTATTTTCCGTACTGCCCCCAGTCTGTCTCCCAGAGGGGTTTTAACGCTTTTACTCATGACAATTGCTCCCGCAAGTCCTGGGTTGGAGCATTGGTGAGCAGGAGCCTCAGCTTTCGTTTCCTTCCCATTCAGGGTCCCTCCGCCAGCATAACCCTGCCCCTGCCAGGGCTGCTTCCTTGGCTGCGTGTGGTCCTTGTGCTGAAGTTTTTTATTTTTGGTTAACATCAGAATGGAGCTGTGGAATAATTGCTCTTTCACTCTTCTCTTAAATAGGCCATGCTGCTCATCTGCATAAATGTTCTCTTCATGCTTCTTGTCACTCTGCCTCGCAGGCTTCCTTGGAGGGGAAAAAAACCCAACCCACTTAATTTTTTAAAAAAGATGCCTTTTCTTCCTCATGAATTGCACTTGCTCTGTATGATAGCCAGCAACTGGCCCCAAAGGATGAATACTAAGCAGCCTGGCCAAGGGGCAATTCAGCTATAAGACATCCTGTGTATCCGGGGCTGTCCTGGAAGACCTTGAGGGCAGGGGGTGGAAGCCGGGGAGGAAGGCCACCTTGGTGGTTCCACCCTGCTCAAGCACTGGACCTAAAGCCAAAGCCAGGTTTTAGCCACTGGTGTACAAATCCCGGTGGCACGGGAGGATGAGCCGCAGATGCAAGTCAGTCTTCTCCAGGATGAACGCTTTTGCTGTCAAGCTGTTCAAAGGGAAACATCTCAAGGCTGAAGTGCGCTGGTGTGCACCAGCTCCTGCTCCAGAGGCTGGCTGCATGCCTCGGCTCGCCTCAGACCCGCAGGGAGGGTGGAAAGGATGGAGGGAGCCATGGGGGAAGGGTAGAGAGGAGCAAGACAGGCTTCGCAAAGCTGCCCACCTTGCCTGCCTGCCCAGAGGGAAATGCGACCCTCTCAAATGAGTTAAGATTTGGCCATGGACTGTGCAAAGCTCTGGTCCTACCACAAAGCGTAGCACCAAGGGTTTTCTCCTTCCTGCTGAAGTACTTGCCTGCAGAGCTCACACAAGCGATCATATCTAATAGCATTTATGTGACCTGATTATCTATCAGAATAAAAGCCAGCACAGCTTTCAGTGCTGGTTAGCTTTTATTGCAATGTTTTCCCAATGCACAGAGGCCACCCTGAAGGAAATGCGTAGGGAAGACTGGACCGTGCTCCGTGCTGGGCTGAAGCCCACGTTATTCTCACAGAGCCAAGGTGCAGCTTGTTACAGGAAAAAAAAATAAAAAAATAAAAAAAGGTATAACTTGGACCACTGGGAAAAAGGAAGCATGTGGAAGAGGGAGGATACGTGTGGAAGCAGCACCCATGCCTGGAGGGGTGAGGAAAGCAGGGTGCAGGAAGTTGCTTGGCTTGCCCATTACTGCATATTTGGAGGAAAAAAAGGAGTGGCACGAAAGAATGACCTGAGATCTCTGCCACAGGCTGCGCCTTGCTTACAGGCATTGAGGTAAGGGCAAGCATGGGGTTTACATTTTAAAATGGTGAAGAGGAATGTAGGGGCTGTAGACATTCTGAAACCCCAGTCCAAGACTGCAGCCTCTACCATCACCTGCAGCTCACTGCAGACTTCTGTTCCAGGCTGCCCTAGTTCCATTATAGAGGTAATTAGGCTGATTTTGTCCTGCTTCTCTCAGTAAAAGGTTGTTGTGGAGCCTCCTTGGTCTGACGATTAGAAAGTAAGAAGGTGAGACGAGCCATGTGGGGTCAGCTGAAGGATCCTTCTGAGCATCATATGTCCAGCGTCAGTCAGTAGTGTATTTAAACAGGAAAAGAAAAGCTCTTAAATGCAGTGAAGCCACAATATAGTATACAAACCATACAAATTATTGGCCTCTCTGGAAGAAAACGTGTAGTATTTGTGAGGCCACATCTAAGTGTACCATGTCCAGTTGTAGGGTCCTTGGTACAAGAGGAGCATTGACACGCTGGAGCAAGTCCAGCAGAAGAACGTGGCACAGCAGGAGAGGCTGAGAGAGCTGGGTTTGTCCAGCCTGAAGAAAAGGCTGAAAGGAGACCTTACTGCTGTCTGCAGCTGCCTTAAAGGAAATACAGAGCCAGGGTCACCTTGGCTGAAAGTGAAAGGATGAGGGGCACCAAACAGAAGTTATATACAAAGAAATCCCAGTTAAACATTAGGAAACCATTTTCACAGGGACGGTAGCCAAACTCTCTCCCACCGAGATGTGCAAGACTCTCCCAAAGGCTTGCTCTGACTTTAAAGCTGGCTGTGCTTTGGGTAGGGATTGGGCCAGATGGTGCCTTCCAACTGTAGTCACCGTGTGATTCTATTTTGTTTACAGGTACACCTGATTTTTTTTTCATTTATATGTATACCTCTAGTGCAGGCAACTACAAGTGTAATCACCATTGTCCATCACCTCCCATAATAAGGCCCCATTTTCACTTTCTTGTAGTGTTACCAGATGACATTAATTTCGGTTGAAATTGTCAAAGAAACTCTTCGTGCAGCAATTTTTCTTTTAGTATGTTCATCTCTTTCCCTTTGCTTGTTTCAGTTTATGTGCTCTAACCATTTCAAAGAACAACATTTCTGAAGAAGTCACTACCAAGAGCCAGGCGGTAGCTGGAAAACCAGACAGCATCTCCAGCAGATGTCTTACAAGGTTATCAAGAGACTGATGCTCCAGCTCTGTGGATGATCGAGGTCCATGCTTGAGCTCATCTGGTTTTCCTTTCTGTAGCAGTCCTCTTTTCCAGAGGATGGCACCGACAGCTGTGTGGATGTTCCTGAGTACCAGCTGGTGTTGGTGGGAGCCCTGCCCCACCACCACCAAAATCTGGTTCTGGTCCCCAGGATTTGGTGCCCCGAGGGTGCCTGTGGCTTGCACTGTGGCTCTGTACCTGCAATGCTGTGGGCAGAGTCCAACCTCTTGGTGTCAAGATCAGTTGGGCAATTACAAACTGAGATGGGACAGTAGGTCCAAAAGGAAGTAGGTCCTTCCCCTCTGCCACCTGCAGAAGGGCAGTTGCTCTGACTTCACTGCTTTTGGAACTCAGCTGCACCATGCTTGGTTAAAATGGCTACGACTTCCTCACAGCCCTCTCCGTGCTGCCTTAACTACATCAGGTGAAAACCGTATTTCAAATGAAGCTAGTGGGGCTCCAAGGCATGAGCGAGCCCTCTGGCACAACTGTCCATACTGTTCTTTTTGCAGCCCGTCCTCTAATGCTTTAATGCAGAAGGCAGCACTTAAAACAGACAGCTATCCCTGAAGTACCATCATTTATGAACCCTTCACGAACCCACGAAAAAATCAATAAGGAGTTTTTAAAAAAAACAACAAAATCATATTTCATCTCTTCTGTGTCAGCATATCTGCAGAGCAGGTTTAAGGTTGTTTTGCATCTGGGATAAAAAATAAATAAATAAAAATAGCAGTGTAGGATTCCCTGTAGAGGATTAGGTTTCATTTTAAAACTTTAAACAAACAGGGAAATCTTAGCATAAGCTTCTCGGAGATTAAGCATGCTGGCATTACCTTAGGAAGAAAGAGCCTAAGACTGGGACTCAGGAGACTTTAGGATTACCATCTTCTCTACCACCATACAACCTGCGGTGTGACCATCTTCTGCTTCATTCAAGCCAGACCTTCCAGGCTAACTCCCGCCTTCTGGTTTCAGCAGAGCTGAGGACTTAAATACCATTAGAAGATATGTTTTCTCTGTTTTCTCTCTTTTATTGTTGCCTGTTAATCTCTGAGGTGTTGCAAGAGCTCTGGGATGAGGACTGGTCCCTATGCATTTGTAAAATGATGTGCTTTGATCTCTATGGTTCTTCTCTGAGGGACATTATAAGCAGTCGAGTCGCCACATGCTGGTGTCCCCACTTTGGCTGTGTCCGGATTACTGACCACAGTTTGAGATCTGTGGCTGTAAAGGGTGATGTCGGCGTTAATGACCCTGGGTGGGCTACAGTGAGGTGCAACCAAGGGCTGCAGCGAGGCTGAATCGCTTCGTCACGATGTGTGACCAGTATCCAAGTCCTGAGCCTGCTGGGAGCTGCTGGCAGCAGTGCCCATCCCAGCACACACAGCCCTGCTCCATGTGCGACTCCACAGCCTCACCTGCACGTCCACAAGTCCACAGCACATGTGGGAGGAGGTACATAAATTAGGTGTGTCTTCCTTTTTTTTTTTTTTAAAGGGAAAAAAAAAAAAAAAGAAAGCATTTTGCTAAGCTTGACTAGAATGAAAAACCCAACCCGTGATATCAGACCGTGTGTTCCCACTGCTGCTGAAGGCCACAGCAAAGCTGCCACTCCCTCGGTCCCACAGCCTGGGGCAGTGCTGGGGACAGTGGGGCACCACTGTACAAGAGCACGTGGAGGTCACTTTTCCAGGTGGAGCAAAATGTCTTGCGTGGCTGTACCTCTGCTGACCCCGGGCACAAAGGTTGGCCGGTGCATGTGTGTGGGCGGCAGGAGCGGGTTTCTCTTCCTCTTTGATGTGACGTAAATGAGAATGACCCAGGGTTTATCAATCCCAGGTGGAAAATGTTGGGAGTGGAAAGCAGAGCCAGCCCGGAAGAGGCAGACCTGACAGGCGATTTGTATTTTCTTTTGCAGGATTCATTTTGGGCACGGGACGTGTGGGGTTTTGGTACTTTAGGGAAGGGCTGGTCATCTTTCCTGTGTGTAAAATGGCATCCATCCATCCAGTTCAAATACAAAATCGAGGTGGTCACGGACCTGCTTCAGCTTCTGACCTCATTTTCCTCATGCTTTGTAGGAAAAAGAGGATTGTTCCCTGTTTGCTCAAAGAAGCAAGCAGCGTTTGGTGTGCGTACCCGCACACGGCCAGGCAGGGAGGGCAGCGCGTGCCGTACGAACACGCTTGTGCTCACAACGCAGCTTTGATTGCACAGTTGTGTCCCAGATGGAGGTGACCAAATAATATTGTGTAACCACAGAAGGTTTTTCCAGAGTTACACAATGGTTGGATCCTGTATTGGAGATCAAGGAACTGCGACTAACTGATTTCAGGTAACGAAACACGCCCTAGACACTGGAAACTTTGCACATTACGTACGCACACCCCTCCCCCAGAAACTGTCCCCACAGAGATGACTCTATTTGAATTTGGTTTGCATCAAGATTAATGTGCTTGGCATAATAATAATTGACAGAACAAAGGTAACACTTCTGAACTAATAATGTGGTGTCTGCTACAGCGGAAAACACAAGGTGTCTAACAGCCTTTCACAGAGGCCCCATCTGTGAGCAACAGGGGAAAAATGTCGAAACAGCAGCAAAATCACAGCCAAGTGCATCAGGTGATGGTGACACCTCGACAAAGCACACTTTTACATATGGTCACAGTGAAGCCTTGATTTCCTACTTTGACTAGCCAGGGGAAGCAATCCCTGTCAAACCTGGCTTTTCCCCAAGATATATCAGACATATCCAGGGCCATGCGTGCTGCCACAGGAGCACATCCTAGGGGGAAAAAAAAAGAGGGGGGGGGGCACCCTAAAAAATGTTAGCTGCTCCTATTTCTCTGGATTACAGAAAGACAGGCATATTTTAGAAGAAGCATCCTGGTGAGTTTTGGCTTTTCCCATTGCCTCTAGAAAAATCCTGCTGCAAATCCCTCGCAGTCATACCATCTTTGTTATTTCTGGGAGACAGATGAATTTGCCATCTTCTGATGTGTCCCCAGTAAACTCTCTTCCAGGGGACAACCATCCCTGGTCAGAGACACCTAGATTTAGCGGGGAGACCCACAAGACAAGGAGAGCTGAAGACTTCTCTCTTCATAACGCATGTTGCAAGGCTTTTAGCAAATGCACCGTAGCTGCCACAGTCAGTGCTGGCAGTCTCTCCCCTTACTGCAGAAACACCCCTGCAAGGTAGTACGGGTGGCAAATATAAATGTAGCAACACAGCAAAACCCCAACCCCAAAATATAGCAAAAATATAGCAAAAAACCACACCCCTAAAAAACAAAGGTAACATTACATTACTACAGAGACCCAAGCTACTGGTCTGGGGAAATCAGAAAATTGTTTCCGCTGTACATGGCAAGCCGGGGAGAGCTTGGCACCAGAGTTGGTTGGGAAAAATGACGAAGAAAGAGGCTATGCTCCCAAGCGAAGCCTTCAACTGATGCACGCCCTGCCTAAGGAGGTGAGGCTCATAAAGACGGGGAAGTCCACTGTTGTGATACGAGGCTTATTTGCTCCTGGAGTATGAAACTCGAGCAGATATTAATTGAAAGTGTGTTTCAGGACTTATGCATTACTGCAGTAAAAACTGAAGTCAGGGGTTGTCCTCTATCACCAGAGAGGGTTCACATGAAGTCACGAGATTTCACCTCGTTTGCAGCCTGTGCATTTTGTATCAGCTCTCTGTAATTAAATTAAGTATACAGCATGGTTTTATAGGACAGCCTAAGCTTTTCATATAATGTCTTGGCAAGAAAGAATTTTTCTCAAGATACACACTGAAAACAGCAAGGATTTTTGCATAACTGTGAAATAATCGTTCTAGATATATTACTGTACCAAACACGACCTGCTCTCTTTATATCTTTTTTTTTCTTGGTAAACACAGTGCTCACTGCAATGAGGAACATTTGAAAGGCAAAATCTTGCGATAGAAGATGTTATCAGAGATATTTTTGTGTTCACAGGGCATATTACTGACAGTTGCTCTGTGCTTCATGACAAGCTCAGAGAATAATAAATTACCTGGAAAAAATGTTTCTATTCCAAAAAACAGTCTTTATGCCCCTCGGTCACAAGCCGGCTGTACTTGCTAAAGCCAGGCAAAAGAAGTAGTTTTCTGCATATTTTCTAAAAGCTTTAAATCATTTTTACTTCCCTGCATTTTTTTAAATTTTTCTTAAAAAACTGCAAAAACCTTTTCCAAACCCTGAGATCTGAATTTTATTTTAGAAGCACCACCAAATGCCAGAGGAGGACATTAGCAGCATTTACAACGTACTAGTCCAAATCTGCGCTCTGCCTCAGGCAGGCCAAATTCCCATTAGCACTTGAGGTTCAGCCAGTGATACGATTCTTGTTTCCCTTTTTGTCCTTTTCTTTTTTGAGCTGATTCACTGCTTTTGTCATCCCTGCGCACCAGGTCAGCTTAAGGATTGTGGCCAAATGAAAACAGTAACTCTCTTGAGCTGATACCCAGAGGAACGGCTTAGGCTGTTCTGGGAGCAGGAAGCATCACTCCTGCTACAAAAGAAATCGTATGATTGCATGTGTTACAACTGGGATAGAGAGGCTAGAAAACCACCTTCAGACAGTCCTTGTTGCATGGGTACAGTGTATGTGGAAGAAGGTAAAAGCCCTTGTATTATAATTTCTTGCCTCCCTCATTTTCTTCTTTTCAAACTCTGAATGACCCAGATGGAAAGAAAAGCACTTGTGCTTTGCTCACCTGCAATTAGGAAGGAAACAAGTTTAAACCGTGTGTGTTTGTGTGTGGCAAAGGGAGGACTCGTGCTCCCTAGTCTGCCCCCAGAATTACTCCTAATAGGACTAAACAGTGTTTTGCAACCGGGCTGTCGGCAAGCAATAAACTGCAGTCAGAAGGTGTGCCTGCATACTACCACCAAAACGCCAGCATGCTTTTGCATGTATCATGCTATTGTTATTATAATGGAAAATAACTAGATGTAAACAAATTATATGACTCGATACAGCCCTTTAATGGGTTTAGCTGCATACCTAGTGGTAGGTAAAAGGTAAAACAACAGCACTAGACAAGTCATTTCTGGACCCATTACAAGTAATTTGCAAGCACAGGCATACCAGTTTTGCAATCTCACTCATCTTCGTTTCCTTCGAACCCTGCGTCTTGCCAGCATCACTGCGCTCCAGCTTCTTTTTTTGTAAAGCTTTGCCTTTACTCAGCTCTCTTGCTCTGGCTGTGCTTGCACAAGCATCGATAAATGTTTAACTACACCGATAGTTATACCCTGGAGTAAAAGACAAAAGCGAGTCTTCTATGGACAGGGATTAATATTTTCCTCTAGATTTGCCCTTTTAATTACTAACTGAAGAAATTAGGGTTATGTTTGCCTAAAGGTGCTACTTCTGTTACGTGCTCCACAAATGCCTGAAGTCATTGCTTTAAGCGTCACCAGGCAATTTTAGCAAATTGAAGCATGTTTCTGAGCCTGTGCCTCACTGCTTATCCTGCTGCCTTGTATTCTGCTGTTCTGCCCTACATGTAGGGAACTGCCTGGCAGCCAGCTGCAGTGCACAGGAGTCCCGATGAACAAAAATAAAGGCTAAGGAAGGGGTGCACTCAGCAGGTACCTGTTGTGCAAGACCCCGCGAGTTTGGGCTGTGGGAACCAAAAGGGGTGCAGCCTCCTGGCAGGCAGTTTGATGTGGGGGGAACAGGGGCACAAAGACAAACTGTGGGAGCCATCAGGAGATCCAGCCTCATTGTAAAGAAAGAGGAATCCGTGTGCCAGCAAGCAGTCATGGAGTAAAGCAGCACACCTATACCTAGGATGCTGGGGGAAAACAGCCTGGCAGTGGAAAGGGTATGTTGCGCCGTTTAAGGGATGAGGCAAGGCAGTTGGTTTGTCCCAGGTCCTGTATCTACAGGTTCAGGACAAGAACAGGTCTTTGCATTATAACACAGCCCAGCATCGCGAGCGACCTGGCCCCGTCTGTTGCGGGCACTGCAGGGACCCCGGTGCAGAGGCATGACAAGCCCTGAGCACGCTGCGGCTTGCGGAGGTGTCATGACAAAGCCTGGCGTGATGCAGCGCTTGCTGCCTTCATCTCCCTGGCTTCAGTCTTAAAGCCTTTTTGGATTGATAGCCCATTCCCTGGCCTTTATAGGATATTGCATTAGCATGTTTCCTGGTGCTCTGGGGGGAAAAAACCCCAACACAAAAAACCCAACTAAAGCCAACCCTCCAGCACTGCAGCTTAGAAAAATCACGCTGGCTCAGCTGATCATACCACTGGGAAACACTAGCTTCTCCCAGAGCAGTGTCTGCTATAAGAGGAAAAAATAGAATAAGGAAAGGGTGGAATGAGAAAAGAGGAAACACAAACTGTTTTACAGTAAAAGCTTATGAACGTTTACCTACAACAGCAGCACATGCACCAGCCCACAGCGCAGCCAAGGCGAGCGGGGGCCGGCTGCTGGGTTTCTGCTTGCACACGGCTGCGGGTGCCTTGAAACAGGAGTGAAACCCTCCTCAAAACCTGGCTTTGCCATTTGGGGAAAGACAGACACGCATGCTATGCCAAATGTAGGTCAGGGCCATGGGTAAGTCCTGGGGTGCTCTGCAGGGACTTGCACAATGGGCTAGACAAATTGCACAAAGCAAAAACATACCAAGATCCCTTATAGCTGGCCTCTGTTTGTATTGCTTATTAAATATTTGATGAATGCTAACTGCCTAACCTACTTGCCCCTCGCCTGCCATGGTATTGACTGGCTTCTCTGTATTTCCCTACTATTGATGCATTTTGAGGAAGACAGCGTCTCCTCATGGTCTCACTGTTGCGTACCAAGAAGTCTTCAAGTTGGAAGGATGATATTTCTGTACAAAAACAAAGCAATGATCTTAGACATGAGGAATGAAAAAAAGAGTAGGTACAAAAACAGAACATGAAACAGAGACCACCCTAGGATGAGGCAAGTGATAGATGGGTAGAGGAAAATATCAATTGAGTAGCAGAACACTATCACCAGTTTACAGTAGAGGGGAAACTAGAAGTGTCTGGGGATGAAAGCGTATGGAGAATCATATTAATTTTCTAACCGCTCCTAAAAAATCTTCAGATTTCACCCTGGGAACAGCACATGCATTAATTTTATTGATACAAATATACAGAGGAATTGCAAATAAACTTCATTTTATGTGAAATTGCTCACTGCAAGATTTTTAAATTCCATACTGATTCAGAGGATACCTGGTTTTGCTGCCATAAATATTGATGAAGGAGAGAGAAAAAGAGGTGCAGGCAGGATTCGAGGTGGCAGGCGGGTTTTTATGTGACAGGCACCTCAGTAAGGTCAGTGGATACACGGTTCTTCTTGTACTGCTTTGTTGAGATTGTTGAGCCGAGGTGCTCTCTGGCTTTGTCAAAATCAGGGAAAACAGATGAGGAATGCTAAAAAATAACCCATGGCTATGTTGGATGAAGCCCCACAACAGCCCTTGCTCCAGTATTTCAGAAATCAGGGTTCAGTTTATTCAAGCATATGTCTCCAGAGCACAGCTGCTCACGGCACATCTGGGGGTGGGTAGCAGCGGCGCCACCAGCAAAGCACCGTTTTTCTTCATTATGAACAAAATGTGGTGGTTTGGGGTTTTCCTGTCAGCCATAGAGAAGAAAGAAATGGTGGGTAAATAGCAAAAAGCAGCCACTGTCCTTTTCCAAAAATGATGTCAAATACCTGTACGCTGGCATTTCTGTTACCCGCTGCCCACCCCTCCCTGCGCCGCCTCGGGGGTGTCCCTGCTCCCCGGGTCAGAGTGGAGCAGGCTGGGCGAGTGGGCAGGCAGCGCCTGCAAAGCCAGGGCGAGAAAGGGATGGGCATAAGCCGAGATGGGATTAGCAAGGGACATCAGGAAGGCCACGTATCCTTTTGGGGGTGCAGATCTCTACTGACTGAAATAAGAAAGCTTTCATTTCTATAGAAGCGTTTAGTGCCTTTTCGTTTCTACTTGTCCTCCCCAAAACACCAGTTGCACATGGGTGGAGAATGCAAATACCAGCACTGCCAAAGGGTAAGATGGGTGCCTCTAAGGAAGGGACAGAGGAAAGAGTTCATGCTGAGGTTAATTATTTGCAAATTGGCAACTATACTTCGACCTCAGAGACCTTACAGCAGCCTTCTAGTACCTAAAGGGTAGCCTACAGGAAAGCTGGAGAGGGACTTTCTACGAGGGCTTGTAGTGATAGGACAAAGGGGAATGGCTTTAAACTGAAAGAAGGAAGATTTAGATTACATATTAGGAAGAAATTCTTTACTGTGAGGGCGGTGAGGCACTGGAGCAGGCTGCCCAGAGAAGCTGTGGCTGCCCCATCCCTGGAAGTGCTCAAGGCCAGGCTGGATGGGGCTTGGAGCCACCTGGTCTAGTGGAAGGTGTCCCTGCCCATGGCAGGGGGGTTGAACTAGGTGGTCTTTAAGGCGCCTTCCAACCCAAACCATTCTGTGATTCTATACTTGAAGACCTGGCTAATGACACCTCTGGGCCATGAATAGTTAGTTGTCTGTAAGACTTCAAGGAGTCAAACTGTGACAGCTGAGAAGGACAGACAAGGTGGCTGCCTTTGAAACTGGGGGGAAAAGAGAAAACTGGCCAACTTCATTTCAATGAAGTCATTTCAAATGGACTAGTTCACTCTTGGTGATAAAAGGAATGAGCACTAAATGAGTGAAAGCAAATTTATTTCCTTTTCCAGCCAGTCACCAGTCTTGCAGAGAGAGGCAGCACATGTCATGTATCTTGGCTACAGAGTACTTTTGACAGCGTCTCTGATGTCATTCTTATCATAAGCTCAAAAGAGAGATTTTCCAGGGGGTGGCACAAAGCTTCTCAGAAAACTGTAGCAAGAGGGTGAGCAGCGGTAGGCGCAGGTGCGAGATGTACCAGGAACAACAGGGCAGGCTGGTGCCAGGGCTGGCACTGCTCAGCATCGTCACTGGTGCTGCCGAGGGCAGCAGGAACGCCCTGCTGGTCTGCATCCCCACCCCAGGGGGTGGGATGGGGAGAAACAGAGGGTGGAATTCAGGGCAGGGACAAGTTCATACTAGATGGTGCTATCAGGCAGGAATGATGGACATATCCAGCTGGGCAGTAGCCCGGATGGCGGATGGCTGGGTAGGATCCTGGCCTGGGAGCTAAAGCCTGGGAGAACTGTGTTTCTGAGACAAAGGCAAATGCCATGCTGGGATGGATGCACGAAGAAAGATACAGCTTGCAAGGCCCGGGCAGAAGCCCTTTTCCTCTACCCTGCAGGGGCAGCGCAGAGCTGCAGCCGGAGGTCAGGCAGTTTTGGGGTACAGCACCCTGTGAAGGAGCGCAGCCTGGCTGGACATGCTGTGTGGGGCAGCCACAAGGCTGACAGGGGGTCTGGAGAACATCACCTGCCAGGAAAGACCAAATGCCCTGCAGCTGTTCTGCCTGAAGAAACAAAGAGTATTCCAACATGTGGGGGTGCAAAGCGGAAGGGAATTACTCTACCCTGTCTGTGGGCATCAAGGAAGTTTCTGGTTAGTCACCAAGAAATGATTATAGCTGGTAAGGGCAGCGAGGCAGAGGACAGATGACACTGATGGAGGCAGTGGAACCTCCATCACCGCATATCGTCAAAGACAGTATGTTGAAACAATGTGGGTGCAGTCTATGTGTTATTTACATTAAGCAATATTTTGTATGATATATAATACCTTAAGTCAGTAAGAGACAGAAAATATCCCAATGTGTTCCCTTCTAGTCTACGTTCTTCACCGAGCACAGCTCAGGCTGAAATTCTGTGCATTAGATGTAGTTTGTAGGAGAAAAATCACCCACACGGAGCGCAGGATGAATGCCAAGTGGGAAGTATCCCCCACTGCAGTGCACTAGCCCGTGCCCTACAGGCCACAGGGCACATCCATCTGTGGGGTGTCCATCAGACCTGCCAGCAGATCAGGATCTGCAGAGAGTGAACTGCAGCAGGGCAAAATCTGAACCACCCCTAAGTACCAAAGCAGCACAGGCCAGGGACCCTGCAGAAAGATTTGCCTATGGATCAGGAAGGCAGCAAAACTGGTACCTTTTTGCGTTTGGAGCTTTTAGGGCAAGATTGCACACACTTTCAAAGGCATCCCCCCTTCTGAGCAAGCAAACACAAAATTTAAGTCCTTACCTAATCACAGGACTCCAAGAGCTGGAGCTTTAAGAGAGACAAAGTAATTTGTGACTCATGCCATAGCTGTGGCTGCTGGATGTGTCTGTGCTTGTCTCTTCCCCTGCTCGTGTGCCCAGGGCAGCCCAAATTTGAAACCTGATGTCAAGGGTGGCCTCAGATGCTCCAGTTTGCTTCTAAGGGGCTGCTGGCAAGAAGAAATAAATCGAAAATCTTGTTAGCTGTGGGTGCATAGCTGGTCTGTGCCACTCTGATTTGCATGCCACTACAAACATTGAACTACATTCTAGGAATTATGCTTTGAGCCTTAACGTTTTCACCAGCAAATGAAAGGCATTTTGATAATTGCATCAAGCATAAGGGAAACATCTCTATAGTTACTGAGTAACTAAGATACTTTGTCAACACAGAAGTGACAGGGTTCTTATTGCCTAGTTAGTTACTCAGAAAAATTGAACTATTTACAACAGGGGCATTCAATATATTGTATTTGCTAATGCCGCATTTCAGTGTTACAGCCATGGAAATCAAGACGCCTTAATAGCCTAGAGTTTGTCATATTTGAATCATGGTGAAGCCCCTTTAGAAAGGTAATAATGCTTGCAGGGATTATTTTGTATGTGTAAAGTGTGTTTTATTGGATGGAGAATTAAATTGACATAGTGAATCAGAGAACACCGATATTGTAAAGTTACTGATCTTCACCTCCCAATTTATTTCTAAAGACCTGCATCGCTGTGCAGGATTCTACACCACCAGGGGCATTTGAAGGCCCCTGGGTTTATTCAAGTTGTGGGGGGTAAAAATATTCTGGTAAATAGGGCAGAAGAAAGAGTAAAGGTTATTCACAGAGGCCACATTCTGTCTGTGGGTTGGTGAAGTCGCCTCCTCCTAAGCACTGAGAAGATGAAAGCTGAGCTGTGAAAAACCAGCTACTTAGGAGGAGGATCCCTTTAAACATGGATGCTGGCATACTGCTGGGAGGTTGCCTCCTTTTAATGTCTCGATACTGCCTTTTGATTTGCTACACGTACCATTCTCTCTCCCAGCTCTGTTTCAAAACGAATGAAAGAGATTAGCTGTGACAGGCGGTATGGAGAAAGCATGCATAAAAGAGGTGAACCTTTAAAGTATGGAACAAACCACAGTATTCAATATCCTGCAGTTGGATTTAATCAGGATAATGAATTGTTGCTCTTTTGCGAGCGGAATGAAGTGTGCAAAGCCACAGGCCAAAGACAAGTGGCTTGCCGGGGCTGGAGGGGGGGAGGCAGCCACCAGCCCCACCGCAGGCCAGCATGGAGAGCTCCTCTGGCCACAGAGGCTGGCATCAGTGGTGGCTGCCTTCGCCCACCCCGCCATAACCACAGAGTCCCCAGGCCAACGCGCTGTGCCGGGCCTAGCTCACTGCCTCCCAGGCTCACAGACACCCAGCAGCTCCCCAGTTGTGGGCGCTGCCTCCAGCTGCCAGTCCTGGCAGCAGCTCGCCCCTTCAGAGGGACGAGGGGGGCTCCCTTCATTAAAACTCCCTTTAATTGGCAGCGAGCGTGGAGTATTATGCAAACAGATTTCACTGAAAACAAGGAAAAGAGGAAAGCATAGGAAAAGAAATGACAAGATCCCCTGCTGCTCTGAAGCAGCTCCCTTGCTCTTTCTGAAGTAGGCTGCATAAATATTGATCTAGCTGGGATATGCCCTACATTCATTTGCACAGACATTATAAATGTGCTTAAGAATGAGAAATCAATCTTGTTTTCCTGCACAGTAAACATGTACAGCCAAGAACTCGCACAGACAATGCAAATCACAGCTCTCGGGCTTGCCGCTTAAACGTTGAGTCGGAAAAGGTGTTCTTGGGGAATATATGAGAAAAAGATTGTCTTACCTGTTTATTTTCAGGTATTGCCATTAATCCCTACACAGACCATTTAAAACACACCCCCACTCCAATTCTACTTATAATCTATCAAACTAGTTTTCTGTATTTTGCCTGCTGCATTTCTTTCGGTTACTTTTTTATAACCTTCTCCAAGCCAGGTGAGATATAACCTTTAGGCATCCCTATAACTTTATTGCTCCCTCTGCCATTAGCCTTCTGTCTGGTTGAGCATTGCAACACCGCAACTGGGAAAATCACATCATTAAGTTGCAAAAGCAGTAGAGTTCCTGCTCTAGAGAGCCACAGGGTAGCTTCTGAATCACTGAGTGATTAATAATTAATATCTAATTCTTGGATAATCTGTTTAGACAGTCACAGTGTAGAAAATGTATTAGTATTTTCTCTGGAGAACACTGCTACTAAAATAATAAAATTTTAACAAGTCCCCTCTTGTTATAATCCTACTGAATTACCAAAATAGTGCAGAGCTGCCTTTTCTAACTATATATTGTAGTGAAAGATTCTGCCTTTTTACCAAGCCAAGTGTATTTGTGTTCATAAAGCAGAAGATGTGGCAGACGTCAGGTGACAGAGATAAGAATTTGCATGTTCAGCTGGATTTTAAAAGAAAATGATTCAGCTCTTTTTGTAGTATCTGATTTAGCTGTTTGAGCTACCATTTGGCCAGTTCCTTTGCCAGTTTTATTGGCTTGACTCATTATTTTAAGTTATTTTCAACTTCATTTATGCATTCTAAATTACATATCCTCTTCAGAAAGCATTTAAAATGTTTATGTTGTTGCAAAGGGAAAAAAACAACTTTAAATTAAAAATGCACAAACCCTTTTCATAAACATAACTCCAGCACAAGGTGATGCAGTAGAAGAATGGAGCAGGCTTTAGATGGTGAAAACACTATGTTTAAAGACTTGGCAAAGGCACGAATTAAAAATGAGTCAAGTGATCCCTATTTCTTATAATTACTTGCCACACTGACAGAGCTCATCACCGTTGGCCTCAAAATGAAATAATTGTCATGCTGCATTTCAAAGCTGTGATTCAGGAGCTGCGGGATTTGTCTTTCTGTTTCACAATGTTGTTATATATGGAGATACTCATCTACACTGTGAGGATGCTGAACCTAGAATATTCCTGAGTTACAGAAGTGTTTATTTGAACACTGACTGAAATATGTAGAACTTGATAGTTTATCACTTTGCTTTTGGTGACCAATGATCCCGTGTTAAAATGCTGGATACTCTTACAACAGGCAGATACTCCATATTGTAAAACAGGGTTTTTTCCGCTGTATGTTCAATGTGATTTATAGCTACGGTGCAGAAGCAATCCAAAGAGATAAATTTGCTTATTGAAGGTAGCTGCCAGGCTCTACTACATGGAGGAGGAGCAGAAGCATCAGCTTACAGAAGGCAGTGTCTTCAAACAAAATGGTTTCAGCCAAAGAAACGGAGCTTAGAGAATAATGCAATGTTACAGCTGAAGTACTGGGATAATTGAGCCTGTAACATCTGTTCAGTCGTAGTGACACCAAAACCAAGCACTTCTGTCTGTGTTGTTATTCCTTGTTAAAGCAGAGTGTAAACATGTGACATGACCCCAGCACATCAGGGAATTTGGGAATATAAAAGCAGCTTGCTATCACAATTACCCTTCCCCTGCCAAAGAAGGAACTTTCCCAGCAAAACTTTAATAAAGACATTGTTTGGGTTGCTTTCCAATAACTTTTACAAGAACAAAAATGGGACCATGGACTTAATCAGTCCCTCTAATAAGGGATATTCTTGTGTCTGCTTTACAGCTGGAACAAAGGGTTAGGGTGTTTGCTTGACTTTTGCCTTATAGTAAGAAATCATACTGAATCATTCCTGGAAGGAAAATAAGGTGAGGGATTGTGTAGGAAAAAAAATCTTGGGTGTGTTATAAAGACTAAATTTCCTAAGAAATTATTCAAGATTCTCTTTTTGTTGCAAATTACTAATGAGTTTGATTAACCAGAACTCTTAATTTGCTTATTCTACTCTGTTGTGATTTCTCCTGCTTTGAATCAGTGGGAAGCCAATCCTAGTCCCTGTCCAGAAAATCCTCTCATAAACACGTTGATAGTTTCCCTTCCACAGTATAAACACAAAGGAATATTCAATTAAGTTGAAAAGGGAAACATTTAAAACTGATAAAAAGGAAATAATTTTTTTGCACAACATACAATTACTCAGCTGAATCCCTTCCTTCCTAGTATCATCACAACCAAAATCTTAGCAGGAGTCAAAAGAGGACTGGTAATACATGCATAAATATAAACAAGAGCTTTGGAAGGGATTTACACTCTCGTGCTTCTGGACAGAAGCCAGCATCCAGCCACTGCAGCTTTGGGAAAAGGCTTCTGAGGCTGGTAAACCCACACCATCTACCATCACGCTCCTTGCATCTTTCCTTGACGTGTGTTGTAACCACTTTGCAGCAGGACGCTATCTAGAAGGACCAGTAGTCTAATCCCCTTGCACTCCTGAAAAAATGTAGGTAGGAAATCTTACAAATTATTTACAAATCATTTCTGTCTCTCAGCTCCTGCAAAAAAAGAGCCAGTGATTAGGTATTTGATAGTCTGTCATTGTACTCGTTCAACGGTGACCACATCGACAACCGATTTCTTGCTGCATGACTCAGACTGCTAATTGCAGCCTGTCAAGTCTTGCCTCACTTAAGTTTTGTGCACGATGAGGCCCTGGGCGATGTGATCTCAGAATGACATTTGCCCTGCTTCGAGAAGGATGACCTCCCGAGGAGGTCCAGAGGTTACCCACCATAACGCACCTTACTTGGCAATACTTCATCTCTGCAATGAGATGTGTTCATTGTGAGTCTCATATAGAGGCTTTCCAAATTCCTTGGCTTCCTTCAGCCCGTGCATCCCTTCAGGGCTACATATTGGTCACGGAGCAGCCTGCCTTTGTACCTGTCTGGCCTCCATCACTCCGCAGTGACTCCAGAGCAGTATGACTGCTTCCTCTGACAGCTGATGACACCGGTGACAGGAGGGGAGTCAGCAGAGCTTTTCTAGCAGCTAGATTCTGCATGTTCCTGCACAGCTCCCCTGAGAGCTCCTGGGTCTGGCTGCTGGTTTTGGAGAGCTACACAGTCCGTCTGATTTGGAAAAGCATTCATTCTCAGAGTAAGCGATGAAGAACAGGCATGCCTGAAGGTAAATGCTCCCTCAAGGTAGCAGAGCTCTGTCTAAAGCACCTGAAAACAAAGGGTCACACACAGGGAATGAGCAAATACTTTTTGCAAGCAATGCCACCATGTGGGGGAATGATGTGGTAAATGGTTTTCCGCCAGTCACCTAAGAATCCACTGCAGGTTCCTTGTACACTGTGACATCTGATACGGAGAAAGTATAAAAGGGCAGCCAAGAATGGTAGGACACAAAATATTTGGCTATCACGCAGAAACGCGTGGAGCTCCACTGTGCTAAGTCACGAGGGATGTGAGCCCTGCCAGCAGCCCGTCCGCAGATGCTGTGGAGGAGAGCTCCACGGCTATGTCTTATTTGCTATATCATAGACCAACCGCATGGAGAAAACATCACTGCTGAGGCAGTCTTTTTAAAAGCCTGATTGCTCCTGGTCACAGGTACTAAGCTAGCTCCCTCCCTCTGCCTCTCCAGCTCTGCAAGGAAAACCTTCACCATGTGCTCCAGGTGACACCTTTGTCAGAAAACACATGCTTGAAATCTTCGGCTCCTGGCAGTGTTGAACCCCAGACCCACAACCGGTGCAGGACTGAACTGTGTGGTGTGGCAAAGAAATGTGGCAGCTGAAATTTGTGATACTATTATGAAAACAGCTTATTGGTATCTGTTGGCAGAAGTGATGTTCCTAAAAATCCAACTGACTTTCAAAGCACAGCATTTCCCAACTGCGCGGGGGCCACCGATGGGTTTTCACATGTTCATCGCCTGTCTTCTCAAGAGGCTGATGAATATTTTAACCACAAGGCATGTCCTGATCTGTGGAATAGGTAGGTCACAGGCAATGAATATCCTGGAGAGCGTGCTGCCAGTGACAGTGCCTGGGCACTTATGTGCTTGGGAAAACTAAGACCTTATTCTGCTCTATCAATGAGAATTCACATCAGTTTGGAGAACCCAGTTTACCCTTGCTCTGACCAGAGTAGGTGGAGTCTCACAGAGCATTCAGCTGTGTTCTCGGCACTGACAGAACAGCAGAGGACACCTTTGGAAAGCCAAAAGCAGAATGATGCCGCCTCTGAAACAGTTTGGATGCCAAATAAATACACGCGACTGTAGTTTGCTGTGCCCTGGCCAACACCTGCCAAACTAAAGATGCAGGCTTTCACCTCGGCGAGATCTGGATGTTAAAATATTAACTGTTCCCCTTTCCCTATGACTACCCTTCCCCCTAGTCCCAGGCCAGATCCTGCACAGACTGCCCAAGAGAACGGAGCAGGGCCTTACAGTGACCTGGGTTACTGCCTGAGGAGCCATACGATCTAGCGGTGACATGGTGGACTCATTTTCCTCAAGTTTTGTTTAACCTCACTCATGAATACTGGGCTCATTCCCATCATTCTAGCTTATTACTAAGAGCTCTTTTAATCTCATGTAACAGCATGGCACAGCCCTATGACTCTGCAGTCATAGCTGAAATGGCTGAGTGAGTAAGCAAGGGAGGGGTGGAGATTTTATGCCGAGGCATCTCTTTGGTAGGCACACTCACGTGCCGCAGACATGGCAGAGCAGGGCGATTCTGCACACGCGTGCAGGCTGCCTGCCTAGAAGTCAATGGGCATTTTGTCACTGTAGTAGCTGATGAAAAAAAAATCCCTGCTCTCCTAGATTTAACTCCTTCTGGTCCTTTTCATCAAAGACAGCTCAGATAAGTTCCCTACTGATTTCCTGAAAGCCCTTCTGAGCAGGCTGCTTGGGGAGCTGCAGATGTGACTGAGCTGTTTTAGTATTAACTTCTTGGTTGATCCTGCCAATATTTTAATTGTATGAGGCTTTATTTTATTAATCTCCTTGGAGGATTTCTATGTTTACCCTTAACAAGATACACCTTTGGTGTTGAAGTAATAAAGTTAAAAAGGCTCCTTCAAAGGGCATAATGTGCATCTTTGTTTATACTTCCAGTAAATGACTGCAGATGCAGCTGTTGATAGCACTCTGTACTAGGATAAATCATCACTAACACACATTTTGAGAGTTTAGCTTCCACTGTGCTATTCTTACTTCAGTGCTTACACCATTCACAAATAAATAACATGTATTTATGTGATAGATTCTTACAGTATTAAAGAAATACCTGAGATTCTTAAGTCATGATTCATTTTAATCCAAAGTATTTCCATTACCCAGCTGACAGTGCAGCTCCAGTCATACTGGCACGCTGGAGTGGCCAACACACTGCGCTGAAGCGGCAAATACAGCTGAGTAGGGACATGAACTTTCTAAGCCAACTTTGTTGCCAAACCTGCTGTATGGCAAAAACATATCTTCAGTCTTGCATGAAAGGCTTTTATGTACAGCCTTTTAACAACAGACACTACCCTCTGAGATATTTATGAGGGAATTAATGGGAGATGACTAACCTCATGAAAAGCTGATACCAAAAATGTCTGCATCTCTTGGGTCACTTCAAATACACCAGTCATGCTACTTCGGGCTATATATTATGTAAAACCATTGCATGTAAGTCACTGTGTTGGCTGCAGCTTAATGAATCCACATTAATCCATCCCTATCAGTAGTGATGAATACTGTACCTTGAGGAGTTGTAGGGCTCTAAAACAAAAAAGGCTTAAGACGCCATATGAGTATAAAAGATAAAAAGAAATAATTACAAGGAAGGATTTATAAAGTTCTGGAAGACAATCTTTTAGTGCATTGATATCTAACAGGCAATGAAACTTTTCCTTAAAAAAAACAACCGACAAACAAAGCACGTAGCTTAAAATGGAAGAGCTGAAGACACAGTAAGAGGATTAGTGTAGAGGGGTTACTGAGTCTACTGGCAATTATAAGGTCTGGCTTTGCAATTAGTATCAACACAAATTAAAAACAAAGTCTGTAAAATACGGCTTTGATTTTAATACAGTATTAATATAACGCTAGAATATATAACATAGAACTGTAATCAATCTGGGTCACAAAGCTGGTGTTTCTTTTTCTCAGATTTGTTTCCTCTGCACGCAGCTTTCAGCTGTACAGTTAATTCAGTGTCAGCTGCTCATTACCTTGAACATCAATGGAGATGCTGCTATTTGCTTCTATAAATTGCCTTCTTCATATGTGATGGGAACAAGAAGTTTGTGTGGGAGAAGAAACTCCCAAATTTTCTAAGGAAGCTGCACCTTCCAGCTGTTCAACTGCAACACATGTGCATGTCACAATGGGAAACACTTGTGTAATTGAAGGAGCTCCACATCACGCTGCTGACGATGGCTTAGGAAAACCTTACCTCACTGAAAATAATACAGGTTAGCTCTTCAAGAAATTGAAACCCAAGCGGCCACATACTGCTAGTGAATAACACTGCATGTCAGTCAAAGAACCTAACAGCAGGATTCTGTGCTCGGCTCCAGCCCCTTTGCCCACGAGAAGCCGGGACAGGGCTTTCGTTCAGCAAGAAGGAGCTTCACAGCCTGGTGCTCCGCTGTCAAGACACAGGGGCCTGACTTCTGCCCATCGCCTTGAGAGGGGATTAATGTGCAACCAGGAAGGTACTTGCCTCTTTTCTCCTTTCTCTGTGTTATGGCAACAATTACATTTGTAAAGTGCTTTGAGGTGCATTGATGAAGAACACATATTAGTGTCATTATTACTTGTATGGGCGTGGTTTTGGAATCAGAAATATGGACCAACCCTTGCTGGAAATTATTTAGCAGTCTGTAGGTACAAATAACCTTCTGAGTAATGCAAGTCCAGTGTTCCTGAATACATAAACACAAGGGCAACTGTAAGGTAACGTACAGCCTAATTCTATTTCAGGCATCAATTAACAGAAACTTCCCAGTTAAAGCATAGTTCTTACTTGTATGCTCAACCTAAGAACACATTTAAACTTAAGAGTTTCCTTGAATAAGCACCATCTTAAATGTTTTACTACACTGAAGGCCTTACACACCAAGATAAGCGCAACTAGCATGGAACATATACACACTTGTGCTCAAGCTCACAGCTGGAGCAGTGATCAATATACATTATCAGTTCCTTGTTATCTGCATATCCAATTTGCTCCTACAGCTGTGACAATCGCATGTGGATGAGAGATACAGGTGCATACCTAGCGTTTTAAAAACTGAAATTAATTCCTACTGATAAAATTATTATTTTAAGAACAGCTTCCATATGATAACATTCAATTTCTCCTTAAAAAGGATAATATTATATTGTTCAATTCAAAATGGTCCCTTTGCTCACCCATCTCCTGGTCTTTGAATTACTTGTACAGTGGCAAATGTTTTGTCTTTTGCTTCAGCATTTTGGCATTGAAACACATCTCTTGCTTCCTTATCTGTAGTGAAATTCTCCCTTTCTAGAAAAACAGACTACTAAAGAAGAGAGCTGAGTAATATCCCTAACAATTTGCAGGGTTGAAGGACATTAAATTCCTTCTTTCTAAGCTCCCTCCCCACCTTCATATGTTAACTGGAATCACTGAAGTGATTCATACCTTCTTAAAGCACAGAGGAACATTTAGCAGCACCATTGATGATGACTTATAGCAGAGAAAGTATAAATATAATCTTTCTCACACTAGTATTTCCGAGCGCTCATCTCAACTTTTGGTCCAGAACTGACCCGTCAGTCAATTTTTCTGTAGTCAAGGACTGGGGATTAAGCAGTTCCTGTCTCATGATGGCATACTATTCTGAAATGGTATCTCTGAAAACAAAACCCAAACCATACTTTGAGTATAGTTCATGGTAAAACTGAGTCTACAAAGGCTATTTGCTGTTTTTAATATCCCATGGCAGCAGACATTTCAGAACTCAAAACCCATTTCTGTACCCATAAACTGTCATTGAATTACCCAGCAAAATATTAATTGTAGCTAAACCAAGGGATTACACAAAAAGAAGTGGTGTAATGTTAAGAAAAGAACAGAACAGAACTGGCAGTAATATGAATCAAAGCCGGACCCATACCTGGTACTCCCTTCCACATTTGCGATGAAAGAGTAAGGAAAACCACAAACATCAGCTGATGCCCATAATCTATCCCTTCCCTTGTAGAAACATTTAACAACAGCACAGTGTATCCCTGAGGGCTTTACAGGAATTTGTGAGAAGTGGGGAAGGCAGATTTCAGAAGCAGCTGAACAGGAGTTAGCATACTCCAAGCACCACTGCAGTTACTCCGCCAGCTCCATGGTTGCGTACAGCAGCCTGATGCCTCCTGCCATAGCTGTAGTAGCTGCTGGCAGAGATGTAGGCGGTAAAGATCACCACAGCTCCAGCCTCTGTGAGGATTTCAGCTAAGCTTTCATCTGTTTCTCTTGCTCAGGGGATCCTTTGGCTCTGTTAACTCTGGATGTGGTCCACAAAAATCATCTTGTGGCTTCAAGACCTTCTGGCGTTTGCCTGCCACTGTGGGAGCATATAATTTGTTCATTCAGTATAAAGAGTTTTGGTATGGAGTCATTTATAGTAATCTGCAATAAATTACTTTTTATTCCCTTACGTTTTGTTGACAACTCTATAATCAGAAACTTCTTCAAGATTGCCGGATTCTGATTGGAAAACTGCAGATGGAAAACCATCCTGTTTCATTTTACCTGTCTTCCGAACAGCCATCATCAATCAAACTTCAGAAAAGGGAAATGTGTATTTCACCCTTCCACTTCCTCCTGACAAACATCAATTTCATAAGCTCTGTTCCCATGTCTTACAACAGCAGTTCATCCCTATCAAAATGCGCAATTCCAGGAGAGTTTAAGAGTATCTATCAGTTACTGGGAAACGGAGAATAGCATAGTTTTCTCATAAGCCTGAGAGTTCAATTTAAATATGCATATACTTACAGATATCAAATGCACTTCCCTGCATGAAGCAAAAATAACCAGGCTTGGTACCACTAACATTTGGAGATGTTGGGTCACTACAGAAACCACTGCCTTTGTATTCAGGAAACTATCAAAAGCAGCAGTGTGGCCCCTTTTTCCCTCATGGCGTAACTTGGGGCTTACAGCATGTAGGGAGCCTCACTGCAGCCTTCTGCTCCTGAACAAATTACACAGGGCAGTGATAAATCCAACAAATTTTTCCACCCTCAGGATTTCAGTACCGCTACTTTGTTTTTTAATTGCATAAAGCCCTTCATTAGTAAGGCTGCTGGCAGTTGGTGAGTTACCCTGGCAAGAGGGAGAGCGAGGTCAGCTCAGTCCCCGGCCACTTCTCTGAGCTGTATCGCAGGTGGCAGCTGCTCTGTGTGGACTCAGAAAGCTGAGGCATAAATCCAGAGCTGGAGCTATACCAGTCCACCCCATGGAGAAGCTGACCCAAGGCTATTTAAATGACCTTAACTTCATGTTCCTACATTATGTGGACTATCTCACCAGAGGAGACAAAGAAGGGTGTTTAGTCTGTCAAAGAAAGAACACAAAGTCAGCCAGGGGATACTCTTGTGGCCTCCAAGTACCTTGGGGGAAACGCTCTGGAGTTATACAAATAAAAAAGCTATTTGAGTCAAAGGGCAATGCCATGCTGGCACGTGAGCAAATGGGTATAGACTACGTGTGTGTAAAATTCAGACTGAAAACTGGAAGTTCCCAACAGTGAGGGCAGGGTGGCCCTGGGACAGGACTCCAGTTAGAGCAGAGAACAAATCAGCTCAGCTCATTTCAAAATGATGTTCGACTAGGGGGACCTCACTAACATGTACGATGTGGTACCTCTAGTCATAAAGGAGAAAACTGGGTGCCCCAGGAGACCTCTCTTCAGTTCCAATGTTCTTATGTAACATTGGAGAATCTCTGTGTTCTGGATTTTTTTCTGTGTATGTATCAACATTCAAGTATTTGAACAATTTGAGAAAAGTAGAGCTTCTTTTTTCCTGCTCCCTCAAAAAAAAAAAAAAAAAAAAAAAAAAAAGAGAGAGAAGGGCTGGAAATCAGTTTCTAGAAACTCTTTTATTTCAAGTACTACTGTTAACAATAATGTCCCCAGAGCTCGCTGTCTCCTTCTTCTGAGTGTGCCTGTGTGTGTGTTTTTGCACATAGAATATTTTCCTCATACATTTACATCAGAAGACCTGGAGTGACCTTCAGGAAGTAGGTGGTATGGGGGTGGTGCAAAGCAGTAGAAATAAACCAGAACATGCCAAGCAGTCAGAACCAGAGCTCAATATACTCAGTGTTGCAGTTCTGCTGCATGCTGCTACTGTCAGAGAAGGTTTTGGCCACCAGTTTAAGCCTTTAATGGCCAAGTGCTGCCGTCACCTTCTGTCAGTCCATGCTCTGGACAGGGTCCTGGCTCTCCCATGCCGCAGGAATTCCAAAGATGCTCTTGCTGGTGACTGCAACTCCAGATACAGGTCAGCGCACTGCACGCTGGCCGGACTGTAATTACAGATTGTTCTATGCAGAAAGTGGGTGGTTTCCATATAAAGGCAAAACATTAGCTTCATTGTTACAAAAACTTTTAAAAGGTAGTCACATAGCTCCATTGCAAATTCCTTAGGAAATACCTCTGTTGTCACCTGCTTGTACAGGGTATGAACATAGTAACCCAAAGGTGTGGAGGAAAGTTTTAGCAGGAGAGATAAACTTTAGTTTTATTATGGTTCTGGTTTATTTATGGTTCATATATTATATGTATGCACTAAAACCCCCACCAACTAAAAATAGTGTTTCACTGAGAGTTTATCTTAGGGTTCTCAACGGTGATTTATCTCCTCTGACATTGACGTAACTGGTTAATTGCCCAGAACTCCCACTTTATTGCAGTCTATAGCATTTTTGATGAATATCTGGCAAGATGTTTCACTGTCATTTTACAAAATGCATTAAGAAGGAAAGATCTCAGGCAGTTACAGCCCTATCCAACTGGCATTACTCAGCTAAAACATTCCCAAGAGCGTAAGAGATTTCTCTGAATAAATACTGTAGTATGGTACCCTTACAGTATGAAAACTCACACTTTCACACTGCTAATTGAACTTATCTGATTGTAATTTCCCTTTTTAATAATTCATTTAAAATCACATTGGGGGGGGGGGGGGGGAAGTTGGGGACAAAGCTGCTATTTAATGGTTGCTTCCAAGCAATTTTCAGCGAGTATTTTCAGTAATGTTAGTCCCTGAAGTACAGTGATGGACCAGTAGCACTGAAACTCTGTGAGTCTACTCACAAAGCAGCTCTTTCTTGCTGTGTGTATATCTGTCTATTTCCCACTTACATTTCCACGTCTCTCTCAATCTTCTATCTGGATCATCTCTCTCCTCAGATGAGATGATTGCCAGGCTCAGTGCTTGGGTTCTGCGCTGAGACAGCCAACAGGGAGAACATGTCAGATCGGAAAGAATGGAACGGTTACGGTCACTGAACCTGTAAAATCGTTTTCCATATGCTGCCAGGTGGCTATTAACCAGCAATTACTGCTAAGCACTGACGTTCCTATTGAGGTGCAGCACAAGGGTGACTGTACACAGATCTTATTATCAGTACTCCAGGCCATACAGGTTCCCTTGACTGGTTAGTTCTGTTGAAACCTTCTGGTAAGGCTTAAGGAATACAGCCATCGAAATAGGGACAAAGACTCGGAATAATTTTAACACGGGCTCAGCCCCGTGCCGTAAGGAGCGGTGGCACGTTACGCCTCTGCGGGGTCAGCGCGGGGAAGCGGAGTGATTTCCAGCACGTTCTGGGCTCCTGCCCTCACGCTTGGCCAGGAAGCAGGCTCTCGCCGGCGGCTGCCCGGCCCCGGAGGCGGCGCGGAGAGGCGAGGAAGCCGGCCGGTGGATGGCGGGCAGGGCGGTAACGCACCGCGGGGCGCAGGCCGCGCCGAGCTGCCCGCGGGGCCTCCGCACCAGCGCGGGCGGGGGCCGCTACGGCGGGACCGCACCGTGAGGGGCGAGGGCGGGCCACAGAGCGACCACCCCCCGCCCGCCTGCTGGGGGAAAAGGCTGGGAGGCGGCCGCGCTGGGGACGCCCGCCTGAGCGAAGGGAGCCCAGCCGCCCCCGCGGCCAACGGCAGCAGCGCCCGCCCGGCGCGGCGTGAAGCCGAACGGCGGGAGCAGGCGCTGCCGGGACTTGCAGGCGGGCGGCGCGGAACTGCACATCCCAGCGGCCCCCACGCACCGCGCCCCCCCTCCCCTCCCCAGCGCGGTCACGTTGTGTTTATTGGCGAGGCCCCGCCCCGCCGCGCGAGCGGTGGCGTCACCCTCGCGAGCCTCCCGCGCTCGGCGGCCCTTGTCAGCAGCGAGGCGGGGGCTGTTTAATATTCATGAGGCGCGGGGAGCCGGCGGGAGCGCGGGGAGCGGCGGCCGGCGCACTCGCCCTCTGCCTGCCTAATGGCGCTCGCGACAGCTGGGGAGCGGGGCTGAGCCGGGCGCGCGGCGCGAGGGCACCGGCGGAATGCGCCCCGCTGCTACGTAATCCCCCCCGGGACGCGACGCCGCGCTCCGCTCGGCCCCCCCCCGCGCCGCGCCGGGCCGCCGAGCGGCGCTCCCAGCAGGGCGGCGGCGGCGGCATCCCCGGCCCCGCGGGCGATGGAGCCCGCGCAGCAACGAGCGAGAGAAGCCCCGGCGGCGGGCGGCGGGCGGGGGGAGCTGGAGAGCGGCTCCCCGGGCAGGAGGAGTCAGGCGGCGCCCGGCGCGGAGAGCGGCGTGGAGCCGTCGGGCGGCGGCGGAGGGCAGCTGGACGGTAAAGGAGCCGGCGGCCCGCGGAGGAGGCGAGGGGGAGCTGGCGGCTTCGCTCCCCCCGCGGCGCTGGCGGCCAGCGGGACCCCGGCGGCCCCCGGCGGGGCCGGCAACGCCAACTCCCTGCTCCTGCGGCGGGGGAGGCTGAAGAGGAACCTCTCCGCTGCCGCCTCCTCGCCCGCCGCTGCCCCCGGCGCCGCGCTGGGCACCCGCAGCTTGGACAGGAAAGCGCTGCTGCTGAAGCCGCCTCGGCAGCTGCAGCCCCTGCAGCCCCCGGAGCGGGACTGGGTGCGGCGGGACCTGCAGCGGGGCTGCGTCCACGTCTACGAGCGCCACATGAACTGCTACCTGCGCCCGGTGCTCTGCACCCTGGAGACCACAGCGGCCGAGGTGGCCGCCCGCCTGCAGCAGCTCGGCCACCGGGGCGGCAGCAGCGTGGTGCGGGTGCTGGGCAAAGCGGGCGCACCGCCGCAGCCCCCGCCCGAGCCCGAGCCGGCGGCGGCGGCCCCCGCCGAGGCGCCGCCCGAGCCGGCGGCGGAGGGGCAGCGGCCGCCGCCGGAGGAGAGGCCGAGGAGCCGGCGAGGGACGCGGAGCGGGCTGGCCGGAGGAGACCGCGGGGAGGCGGCGAGGCCAGGGCGCTTGCCGCTGGGCGGCAGCGCCGAGGAGGGCGACTCGGCCGGCGGCCGGCCGAGCCCGGCGCCCTCTGACTTGAGCCCCGGGGCGCCGCCGGCCGAGCTGTACCTGGCGGGGCCGCCGCTCTCCTGCCCCTCCCTCCTGGGGGAGCTGGGGCCGGCCGGCTCCGACACAGAGAGCTTCAGCCCCAGCGCCGAGAGCGTCTCCGACCGGCTGGATCCCTACAGCAGCGGCGGTTCGTCCTCCTCGGAGGAGCTGGAGGCGGAGCCGGTGCCCCCCCGACGGAGTGGAAGCAGGTGCGGGGCCGGGCCGGGCCCCCCGCTGCCCAGGGGAGCTGCCCCCGGGGCGGGCAGGGGGGGCGCCGGCGGGCGCGGCCGGCGGGCGGGAGCTGCTGGCGGGGGCCGCGCCGCCGGGGCCGCCCGCCCTGTACGTGCAGCTCCACGGGGAGACCAGCCGGCGGCTGGAGGCCCACGAGAAGCCGCTGCAGATCCAGAACGACTACCTCTCCCAGCTGGGCTTCCGGGACCTGTGGCGGGTGCAGGAGGAGGGCATGGACTCGGAGACCGGCTGCCTCATCCGCTTCTACGCCGGTGAGCGGGGCGGAGGCGGGCGACCCTTGGGAGGGGGCGACTTCGGGGCGGGCGGGCGCGGCCCCGGCCGGCGGGGTCGGGGTGAGGAGAGGGCGGGCGGGCGGCTGGGCGCTGCCCCTCCACCGGGGCGGCCGCGGGGCTGCCCCTCTCACGGGGAAGGTGCCCGCGGGCGTCGCCGCGCAGGGGAGGGGCCGTGCGGGGAGGTCCCCGGCGGCGGGCAGGGCTGCCCCAAGCCGGCGGCCGGGGGAAGTCGGGGTGCCGGCGGAGCTCCAGGCTGCCCCGAGGCTGTGCCAGGGCAGCCTCCCCTCCGCTCGGCGCCTGGGTAATGGAGGTCGCTCTCCCGCTGTGTGCCGTTTCCAGCAGCGGCGCTGGGCGTTCGAGGTTAACTCGGCCTTAATCTACCGCTTTCCCCAGCGACGGGAAACGCGCCGGTGCCGCTGCCGCTGCCGGGGACCGGAGGGCGAAGGGCGCTCCCCGGTGTCCGCAGGGCGCTGGCGGCGCGGCGGCTGCGGGGCGCTCCGGGACCGCCTGGCGGCGGCGCGGGGGGCGCGGCGGCGGGCTCGGCCGGGGGAGCTGCGCGCCGGGCTGCTCCTGAAATAGGTCGCAACTGTGCGGGGCGCGCACGTTGCCCAGCTGAGAACGGTGCATTCCCGCAGACAAAACCCTGTGCTTCCGTGCTGTTGGCGGTTGGGATCGGTTTTCCCGTTGATTAGCGTAGCGGGACTTCGCTGAAAGCCTGGGGCAGTAGGCGAGGAAAGTACACGAGTACAGGACGTTCTCTTTGAAAGCAGGGTAGTCAAAACCTCCGTAATGAAAAGGCAGAAGCTTTTAATGTAGCTTTGCTGTTACGGCTTACAGTACAGAATTTTGGGAGCATTGGGTGGAAAAGTTAGCTCCCACGTTGTAATTATGCAACCTTCTGCAGTTTGGGAGAGGTTTAAAAATACCTTGTGTGTCAGTTGAATTGGTTTGTATGAAATACTGTGATCTTGGAACTCCCTGGGTTTTAACTGTCCTGTCCGTCTCTCCGACAAGGAGAAATTGTTTAATGTCCAAGTAAGCATTCCAACACCTGGTAAGTTTGCTTGTGAAATGGGTAAATGTGGTATCCAAAGCTAAGGTCATGCTAGTGGAGTAGCAAATGCCATCCATCCCCTTGCCGGCTTGGCTGAGCGGGGTGATCCTTCACTGAACCGTGAGAATTCAGTGCTTTTAACTGTGAAAAATAACGAGATTCTTCTTCCCTCGAGTGAATGCCACTGAATGTCAAATAGAGGCGGTAATGGCGGGGTGGGAAGGAGAGCAGTACGATAGATAAGTGCCCTTCTTTATTCAGGAGAGAATGTGGGAGTGGTGGTGAGTGGTCAGTTCAGCCTTTCTTCAGATTTCTTGGTCTGTTGTATAATGACCCCAGCGTAATGAGTGCAGAAGTAGTGTTTGTACAAGGGGTTGGGTTGACAGAAATACATTAGATTATGCTTGGGTTAGAAAGGAGCTAAAATACTTTTTTTTCCCCAGATGATGATGGTGGTCTGCATGTTTCTCCACTGAGCTGTTTGAGGGTGGAAGTCAGCAGGTGATGCTGGAAGGGATGTTGGCTTCCTGTATTTCCAGTTATCCCAGTGTTAAATGAGGATGCACAGATATGTTTTAAAATGGGACAGCTGTGTGCATCCTTTCCCTAACAGGATGTGTTCTAAAGAAAACACAATCAGAAAACATAACTGAGTCTTACACACAGTTAACCGTTTGCATGTAGCTTTTATGCATTAAATAATTCTTTATGCTAAATGTGGAGGTTCCAACTCTGTTTTATTTCAGTGGCTCAACTTGATTGCTAATGTAACTTGTACATTTGGGACTACTTTGTACAAAACTACTAAATAGGAATGTATTTTTATATGCATACATAGGATTAAATTAATGCAAATTTATTTCGCAAGTTCACATGCTAAGAAGTATGCTTCTGTACTTCCGAAGTGCAGTGTTTTTTGAAATCCTTCTCTTTGAAGGGATCTGTAATTAACATTTAAACCACCTGTGATCAGGTGCTTGTAGCAGAATGGTTGCAGCATCTAATATACCAGACCAGCCAAAACCAGCTAAGAAAATATTACTGTCGTGTAATCATACTGATTTTATGTAACTGTCTTGGCAGGTTGTCTCTGCTTCCTTATTTTATACACACCCACCCCCACCCCACCCCCAAAGATGAAAGGGAGGGAAGGAGAGGCACTTAAAAAGAATACTCATCAAATTAAACTGGAAAAGGGAGCGGTTTTTGGCCCCGAAGTTAGGGTGTTTTGCTTAGGAGAAGTACCTTTTTTTTTTTTTTTTAATAAATGATCCTCTAGGATCATACCCTAAGGAAAGCTTTAGAACAGTGATTTCCTGTTTGCCTGGGACTTCATTGGTTTAAGCAGCCTGGCTTGTCCCAGTAGATAAGAGAACCACTAGCATCTCTATCCCTGTAATTTCCTGCATGCTGTCTCAGTAGGATTTGGGGATCCTGGTCTTGTACCGATGTAAAATGGCATAAACCTAGGCTGGATTTATTGCATTGCTCCTAAAAAGAATTCTTTCACCTAATCCCCTTGGAGTTGGGAGAGAAGAGGGCACAGTGGTGACTTTCGGGTTTTTTTTTATTCCTGGGGAGAGACAGTTTTAAGGCTGGAAGACTGCTATACTGAAGCTTGACGTTAACAGACTCCAAATAAGATGGTACAGCCAATGGTTGTACTGATTACTGTAGGTTGGTAATATGTCTAGTTGTGAAATCTGGAAAATACAGATTTAAAAAAAAAAAAATTGCAAGGAGAATTGCGGAGAATCAGCATTTTTTTACTTTGACAAAACAGCTTTCTTAATAAGCAGCAGTCCACAAACATTCTGCAAATGAAATATCTGTTCTTTTAATGCAGAATTCCAAATTTAAAAGCCCCCAAACGTGATACTGGGATGGTAAAAGTACTTTCTGTACTTTGCCTTGGTTTGTTTCAGAATGTGGTTAATGCATCTTTATTTTGGTATCTCCTCTTCTTTTCTTACTTTAGAGTGTGGCTTATTTCTTCAGTCTCTTGACTCTGAGCATTAAACAGATAATGCTGTTGCCAAAACAGAACAGAATCCCCTACAGCTTCAAGGATCTGATCCTACTCCCTGTAATAACAATTTGAGCAGAACTGGGTGTTATTGACTGGTCATACTTGTCAACTATGTCAGCTTTTCTTTGTTGAAATCTATCTCAACAAAAGATGCTGTCCTCAAAGTTTGAAATACTTAATCTCTATTTAAAAGGATATGGTTAAATAGCTTTTCACTGACATATTACGTTACAGTTATGGAACTGTGTAAGAATCTGTGGTGCAATTACAGTCATGGTATTGTCACTGGGAGACCGATCAGATCAGACTTACTAAACTGTTCCTAAAACCATAAGAAGGCTCTAATCCAGAGGGCTTCTTGCAAACAAGTTACGGTATCCCTTATTGCTCTCTAAAAATAATTTTTCTAAAACATGAGTTGTCCAAGTGGCCTTGACTTCTCTGTAATTTGTCTGTAGGAGGAAAAATAGAGTAATGCACCAATCTCATAATTTAAAAACTGCAAACCCCCCTTATTTGTCTTGAGACTTTAGATCAAGAGTAAGTGTAGAATCATATGCAGTGCTGTGTTCGGGAGCATGGCAAGGAGCATGAGTAACATGATCTTGGTCTTGAAGACTGGTTCGGTACAATGGATGTTTGAGGCTTTTTTGTTTTACTACTGAAAGGTGATGTTGTTTGTGATTCTGGCACTTGGCCATCATTAAATTCTCCGCTCTTTGATGTGACATAGGGCTTCAGCACCTGCTGGCGTCATCAAATATATCACTTTTGAGTAGATGATTGCCTATAGGCAGAATATTAAGAAATGCCAGATGTAATTAGGGGTGTTAATTTTACAACTGGCTGTCACATTTTATTTGTGAAGAGATGCTTTTTGCTCATGTGACCTTTTAGAAAGCTGCGAGGAGAAACAAATCCAGTTTTGTCTTAAAATTCATTACAAGGAATGTTTGTATGAAGATAAGGGTGGGAAGATATTTTCAGGATCAGTTGCAGTAATCTAAGCAATTGTTTGGTTGATTTATTTTTAATTAAGAAGTACACTTAGTAGTTGGGGTCACATTAAGACTTGAAGCTACAAGGATGGAAACATGGTTTTAGATGCCTACTCTTACATGGAAACACTGTAGGCCTGGCAATGCTGAATGTTGTGGAATGTGACATGTATCGAATCGATAGCTGCTTGGTGCAGTTCAGCTATTTAGCTCATTGGTAAACTCGATTTAAGATGACTAAGTGCCATTTGAGGGGGTGGAAATGTGCCAAGGACAGACCTGCTTCTTCACTGAGGGTAGGAGAACAGCTGTGCCCTGAAGAGCTGCCTTTGGAGCACTGACTTAGTTCTGAAATCCATTTATCTTAGTTAACATGAAATAAATTAATTCACATTAGTGCGAATGGATGTTTTTTTTACAGATGTGATTGGATAGGAGAGGTCTCTGTGAACTTGTCTGAAACTGAAAGGGAAAAAAATCTCTGCCTAGGGCTGCAATGTTCTTGATTTTGATTTTTATTTTTTTTCCTTCCTAACATGACTTGGATGTACATTCTTTTACCTTGTAATCATTTATGTTTTGGCATCTCCTGCAGAGAGAAGTTATACCTAAAACTTGCCACTTTGGGAAATTACCTCATTTCAAATATATAACTTGTTTAAAGCCAAGCTTTGTCCTTGGTGGGACCAAAGCAGTGAAATTTCTAGTCTGGTTCTGCAGGAAAGTTTAAAATGGCTGCAGTGCCTTTGGCTTGCTCCACCTGTTCATGTGCATAGCCATTTGCTTATCTCCTTGCAGTTGGAATGGGGTCTTTCTAAGGTAGGCAGTTTTGGGGGCTCTGAGGGCACAGTGGCCTTTCCTGCGCAGGAGGAGCCCTGCAGATAATGCTGGAATGCTGCTGAGGCCGCAGCTGAGCTTGGTATGTGACAGCTGTTAAGTACAATGGTTTTTGCAACTTTAAAATTCCGTTGTACTCCTGGCTAGCATCCATAATTTAAGTATGTGTGAAGTACCAACACGGGAAATTTCAGTGTGATGTACAGAAGAGTTACTATATATACTAAATATGTAGTACCTAAACTGATATGTCCAGGAGCAGAATTTCCTCACTGCTGTGCAGAATACACAGAATACAGCATTCTTTTTTTTTTTTTTTTTTCTTCTCTTTCTTTTCTCTGTATGTATCTTGATACTACCCCCTCTTCCCAGATCTCACCAGTTATTTCCCTTTTTCCTTTTTTTTTTTTTTTTTTTTTTCCTTGAAACTGTGCATAAACATCCTCTTGATGATGGAACTGCTGGTATACCTAAAAGCCCTTGTGCAATTAAAACATCCATCTGTTCTGTTAGGGCACTGACAGACTGCGATGCATCTAAAGCACTACATGGCTCTTGGGAAGATACTACTTAATAGTACTTAAAAAAGAAACATTCATTTGAAACAGTGTTAGCAACTGGTAGGTGCTTCTTAATTACCAAAAATTACTTGGTAGTTTTATAAAACCATATAAAGAGAAATTTCTTTGGTCTCTAAATGATCCCCTAGAAAAGAGCAATATCAAGCACCATGTCTGAGAAGGTCAGTTCGAAAACTATGCATACAGAATTCCATAGAATAGAATCTTGAGAGAGAAATCCTGAAGAGTGCTGCTTGTTACACTCAGCTTTTTAGTTTGGAGGGGACCTGTACCTTGCACACTTATAGCTATATTTCCCTCTACCTTTAAGAGGTGGTCATTTTAAATTGTTTCAGCTATTAGTGTCTTGATTTAGGAGGGGAAAGAAAAAAAAAAAAAAAAAGAAAATGAAACCAAAGACTGACTTTCTGTTTGCCTTGGATAGTAGAAGCAAAGGCTTAGTCTTCAGTATTTCATGATGTCACTGCTTGTGGAATGGAGCACACTGGCATTTTAGATCAGATAAATCTGCGCATGGACTTGTTCTCAGCTTCCCTTGACTCAATTTTATTGCTCTATTTTAGAACTTTTGCTCAAATGAGGATTTGCACTCTGGGAAGCTGTATGTCTGAAATAGCCCTGTATTAACTTTATTCTGTGACCCAGCGAACTGAATATTGTGTTTACCTTTGAGCATTTTTTTTTTTTTTTGGTAAGGTCTCTTGGTGTGGATTCAAATGGAATAGGCTGATGCTTGGAGTCAGTTGCAGTTGTGTGAGGAAACTGACTCAAGTAAAAAGGATGGAGTGGGGTGTACTAATGACTCTTCTGTTTTGTAAGCTTTTCTATCTTGGCCATGCAATTCCAGCTTACTTTTTCCTTCTCAAAGCTGCTTAAGAGAAATGCAATGAACCTTTGTAAACAACTAAAAAGTTTTAAACTTGGTGAAAAATGAATGTGTCGTAACTTTTTCTAGATTTGGCTCTAAGATGGGAATCCTGAAATACTAAGCTTCTCACAAGATATTAAGAAACTTCAGAGGAAGACAATGTCCTCATTTTTAAGATGGTCGATACAGTCTAGATTATGGTAATCAATTGTCAGATTGGAAACCTAAGTTAAAATTCCAACTGTGTGCTAATGACAGAGTTGTGTATAGATTTGAGGTAGTTAAGCTCTACAGATTTTATGTTGGAAAGTTTCTGTGAAAATTCTAGATTTTCAGCTTCATGCTTCACTTAAAAGTGCCTAATTTTATTCTTTGTGTAATTTCTGTCCTTAACATAAATATAATTTTCAAAAAATAACCAGTGACAAATTCTAATTAAATGTTTTCCCATTGATTGGTGTTAAATACCAAAACAGTCTTAGGTATTGGAGAATTTTAAACTTAAGTCTTTTTATTTATGATATATTTTAATTGCCTTTTAATTTACTTTTTGTCATATGTGTGCTATCTAATAAAATGTTACACGCAAAGAATAAGCATCATCTGCCTGTTGGAATGCAGCAGCTGTCGTAACAGCATGGAAGGACCTATGTGGGTTGTAACTGAATAACACTATTGTGTCCCACTGAAATTTTGTTCAGGATTTCGGGTAGGCAAAATTAATAGTATAACCAGGTTTTTTGTGGTGTCCGGGCTGGGACAGCCGCTTATGGGTGTGTGTGTGTGTGTTTTTAAAAAAAACCAAAGCACTGGCAGGAATTGCCATTTGGATTCCTGTCTGTAAGTTACCACAGCTGTGGTCACCCCCTCCATGCACTCTGCCACTGTCACATAAAATCATTTAGTTATGTAAGTTGATAATCCAAATTCTTTTTGCCAGTTGCCACAATCAGGATTCCTTTTGCTCCCCTGTTCAGCTAACTAGCTCGTCCTGGCCCTTTGGGACTGATGTCTGAGACTTTCTGCTCCTGTGGTTGTGGTTAAAATATAAGGAAGAATGGGAATTTTGCCAAATCTCGTGGGTTTTTTTGCACACCAACACTCTCCCCCCCCCCCCCCCCCCCCCCCCCCCAAGTTATTTAGGGGGCAAAAATTGTTCTTTGAAGAATATTGCATTTAAAAATGACAACTGTTAAATTGGGAAGAAAGGCCTCCTGGAGTGAAGAGTCATTTAATTTCACAACATAGCATACTATTCTTTGAAGCTTTTTCTGTCGATGGGGAAGTAAAATTTCTTCCAGCTGGCTTTGACTTATTTGGAGGGATGCTGAAAATACTCGTTGCCCAACTAACTGTGTTCCTCGATGTGAATAAGCTAAGAATAACTATTTACATATTGATGTAAAATACTGAGTTTCAGTGGATTTTTTTCTCTGGTTTTATCTGGCTTAGTTCTCGGTGTATAAGGAAAGTGGAATTCTGTAAGTGGAGAAGATTTTTGAAGTTTAACTCAACATTTTTTGTGGGTCAGAGGTAAATTTGGCCCTCTACAGGCTATTAATTGTTCCTGGTCTTGTCCAATGGCAACGGGAATCCTCAAACCAACTTCACTAGGATCTGAATTGTATTCATAATTCTCAAAACCCCATAATAGCCACTTGAACCGGTTCCTCTCATCTGCAAGCACTCCAAGTGCCATGCCAACTTATTTAAATAAAGACAAAACAAATGGGCCTTGCTCCAAGGGGTAACGAGATGCTGGAATGCCTTTGAAGTTCAGGACCCTAGGCTGTAGGTGCGATTTACATAAACCTCGTTAGGTAATCTGAATGCAGTTTCTTTTCCTGTTTGTTCGATTTATGAAGCTTTGTGTCCAAAGAGAAAGAGATAGTAAGACCTGTAATTAAGACAAGTAGCAAGCCACTCCTTGTCTGAATGCTGCTCTGGCGAGGAGAGAGTTTCAGATGCAGCATTAAGGGTAGAACAAAACCTGTGATTCAGGCACCTTCAGTTGATAGGGATAATACCAACTCTTTCCCTTTGAAAAAGCTGCATGCCTCTTTAAACAATAACTGTGCCTAGTTCAACCGAATATTTGCTTTAAAATAAATGGTACAGAAAAGCTTAAAGTTCTTACTAGCAACGATTTTTGATTTTATGTACACCATAGATGGTCTGTCTAAGCAGCTCTCATGAGTTTTAAAGCTACCTTGAAAGTAGGACGTTTCTAAGTGGACAGTGAGTTTTTTCCGATCAGAACTGCATACAATGATGTTTTGTTGTTCTCAATCAACCACTTGCTTTTTCTTCCTGTCTGATCCTCTTTAACCTTTTTTTAAAGCAGATAAGAAGCAGTAGCAATGAGTTTGTGGTAAGAGCACTGCAAGCAGCAAAGCTAACTTGATACGCAATCTGCTTGCTCATATGATTGGTCAGATCTACCAGTGACGACTTATAACCAGTTATTTTATGATTGCTGACTCAAATTCTAAGTGCTGGGGGAATGTATTTTTCCTTCTACTGTGTGTTACTTAGTGGGACAGATGGACCTCTGGGGGACAACGCAGAAGTAGGTTTATTTATTAAACATAATTATGTCTGAGACAACCTAATATTGTATGTCACAATTGGCTTTCGCATCTATGTATATTTGCTTTCATGCTATGAAGCTTGCCTGTTGGAATAAAAAAATTAATGACAAAAACTGTTATGAATGAAGTGGTGGAAGAAGGCTAGCGTGTACAATGTACTGAAGTTAACAGGTTGGGAGCTTTTGGTTTCTGGTACCAGTATTGCATGGCTACAAACACAAAGGCAAGATAGTTTGCAGGTTGTCAATGGGAATATTTCTCAAAGTGAAGTTAAATCACATATGTGTGGGAGATGCAATTTAACATTTCAGAAATACCAACAGGAGCTTGTTGAAAGCTGTGTAATACGTAATTATACGAAAGGGCTCCCCCTGCCCCCCATTTCAGTCCTGGAGTTGAGGATTTTTAATGTACTGTCTTGATAAAAGCGTGGAGCTCATAGTGTGGTTGTATGGATTGAAATTTCAATGGTTAGAAGTAGACCTGAGTTTGTATCCTTTCAGAGCAAGCAGTTAACATTTCTGTCCAGGGTGTCCGAGCTAATAAAAGGGAGGATTGGCTGAAAATGGGAATCTGGACTCTTTGAAGTGTCCAAGCTCTCTGAAGTAGCTGTGGATGTGAGGCTTTTTTGTTTTTTTTTTTTTTTTTGTGTGGCATGAAAATTATGGTCCCTTGTTTGTATCAACCAAAATAGAATCTGTAATCTGTATATTCCCTGTGAATAAACTGAAGATTAGTGATACATTTCAGACTATTAAATGCAGAAAGTGTTTCCATTTCATAAGTTCCAGAACAATGGTATCAACTGTATAAGTACATTCATTCCCCTTAAGATTAGACTATAGCACTGAGTGTGTCTCTTTAATCTTCTTAATGAAATGACAACTTTAATTCCTGCTAATATGAGAAGAGTAATTACGTTATTTTACTTTATTCTACTTTACAGATTCCATCTTGGAAGTGTCCCTTGTAAGAAAAACTATTTTGGAATGTTTCTTTTCTGAATTCATGTGATAAAAATTCTAGTTTATTTTGTAACTTCCGTTTTTTTCATCATTGAAACCTAGAATGAAAATATCTTCATCAGTATCGTTAGATATCATAGTACAGAGATTAAGATGCTTTATAGCCTGCAGTGGACTAAGCCATATTTCTTCTGTCAGTGTCAGAATAAGCGTTTATCTGGAGAAAATGGTCTACTACAGCCTGGGGTACAATAATGTATTTAATTGCAACACCAGGTGGGGTGTGATCCTTTACATAGTGCTCCACTGGAGTGTGGGCAGATTCAGCACCTCTCGCTGCTTCGGTTTTGTGTTAATATGAGCGTATTTTGAGTTCCTGGCAAATAACTGATATTACTTACACTCTGGAGATGAGGGAATGCAGATTTGTCACCTTAGTTGTGAACAGTGCTGCCTTGAGGCTGTCAGGAGATTGCAAAGCACAGATCAGCTGTAGATACTTTTACCCTACAATATGCAGCTAAAATATTTTTTTTTTTTTTCCCTCCCTCCTTTTTCCCTCCCTCCTTTTTCCCTCCCTCCTTTTTCCCTCCCTCCTTTTTCCCTCCCTCCTTTTTCCCTCCCTCCTTTTTCCCTCCCTCCTTTTTCCCTCCCTCCTTTTTCCCTCCCTCCTTTTTCCCTCCCTCCTTTTTCCCTCCCTCCTTTTTCCCCTCCCTCCTTTTTCCCTCCCTCCTTTTTCCCTCCCTCCTTTTTCCCTCCCTCCTTTTTCCCTCCCTCCTTTTTCCCTCCCTCCTTTTTCCCTCCCTCCTTTTTCCCTCCCTCCTTTTTCCCTCCCTCCTTTTTCCCTCCCTCCTTTTTCCCTCCCTCCTTTTTCCCTCCCTCCTTTTTCCCTCCCTCCTTTTTCCCTCCCTCCTTTTTCCCTCCCTCCTTTTTCCCTCCCTCCTTTTTCCCTCCCTCCTTTTTCCCTCCCTCCTTTTTCCCTCCCTCCTTTTTCCCTCCCTCCTTTTTCCCTCCCTCCTTTTTCCCTCCCTCCTTTTTCCCTCCCTCCTTTTTCCCTCCCTCCTTTTTCCCTCCCTCCTTTTTCCCTCCCTCCTTTTTCCCTCCCTCCTTTTTCCCTCCCTCCTTTTTCCCTCCCTCCTTTTTCCCTCCCTCCTTTTTCCCTCCCTCCTTTTTCCCTCCCTCCTTTTTCCCTCCCTCCTTTTTCCCTCCCTCCTTTTTCCCTCCCTCCTTTTTCCCTCCCTCCTTTTTCCCTCCCTCCTTTTTCCCTCCCTCCTTTTTCCCTCCCTCCTTTTTTCCCTCCCTCCTTTTTCCCTCCCTCCTTTTTCCCTCCCTCCTTTTTCCCTCCCTCCTTTTTCCCTCCCTCCTTTTTCCCTCCCTCCTTTTTCCCTCCCTCCTTTTTCCCTCCCTCCTTTTTCCCCTCCCTCCTTTTTCCCTCCCTCCTTTTTCCCTCCCTCCTTTTTCCCTCCCTCCTTTTTCCCTCCCTCCTTTTTCCCTCCCTCCTTTTTCCCTCCCTCCTTTTTCCCTCCCTCCTTTTTCCCTCCCTCCTTTTCTCCCTCCCTCCTTTTTTCCCTCCCTCCTTTTTCCCTCCCTCCTTTTTCCCTCCCTCCTTTTTCCCTCCCTCCTTTTTTCCCTCCCTCCTTTTTCCCTCCCTCCTTTTTCCCTCCCTCCTTTTTCCCTCCCTCCTTTTTCCCTCCCTCCTTTTTCCCTCCCTCCTTTTTTCCCTTTTCTTGTGGAGAAGAGCTTTAATTGTAGCATGGTTAACACAGGGCTGAAAAAATAAATAAGCAAAATCCTCTCCAGAAAGTCCCAGCGCACAGCTACAACAAATTGCTTTGCCTGTTTATGTTAACAATGTAGGATCAGGCAACAGTGTAGTCAAAAGAGATTGAAAAAGCACAGCCTTAAAGGGGTTTAAGGTATATTGTACTTTTGTATTGTAGAAACGAGCAGTATTGTAGAAACGAGCACGTGAAAAATTTGGTTTGTTTTTTGTTTAAATAAAAAAAATCCTTTTTCACATGTATGTTTTTCACCCATCGGTACATCTCTTGTAAATGTAGGGTTTTAAGAGGCAAAGGTTGTGGCCTACATAATGTTCTCGAAGTGCTTGTCTCTAAGAAAAATTTGTGAACTAGTTATGAAACTACAAAGCAAGGCTAATCTTGCATAGTAATAATTGGATGTACTGAATCTTTAATGTTAAACTGACTTGTAAACAGTGGTATTACATGGGGAATATCCGTAAAGCTTATGCTTTTCAGCAATGTGTGCAGCAAATGTAGAGGAAATTCAGCACTTGGCAGTGCTTTCTTGCTAGCTGTCACCAGGTAAGCTGGGCATGATCAACTGGTCAAGTTAAAAAAATAAGCAGTTAGCAATCATTGTCCTTTCTGAATTGTGGACAAAGGTTCTGCTAAGGTATGTGGTGTAGTCCAAGTCTAGTCTTGTCTTGTAGCCCTGAAAAAGGATCGATTCCTGGTAAGCAGGTTGTGGGGACTCGGTGTCCAGGAGAGGACTGCGCATGTGTACTTGCCATGGGGAAATGCAAGAGTAACTGCAATTTTCATAGGGGTGCACTGGTCTTGCACCTATATGTTGTCTTCATTCTGTGAGGTTCTTGACAATGTCGCACTTAAAGAATTGATGAATTGCCTTTCTGGATGTGGTATTGTTACTTCAAGTTTGCCTAGATGCTGTGCCTGTTGGCAAGCCTTGGTCAGACGTGTTATTTGACACTGTCTTCAATAGGTCCTTTGGCCATTGCGCCTTAGCACTCTGCGGGTTTTTGGGTTGCACTGGCTTTTTGCATTCAGGTTTCACTTGTGCTCAGCTCTTTATTGCTCATATCCACTAATTTTTCTAAACAGATAGGGTATGTACTCAGTTAAAAATCCTTTGAGCCTTTTTCCATAGACATGGTTATACTGCTTTGCAGCAAAATGTGTAGTTGTTCAAAGACAGTTGGAGACTAATGTCTGACCTTCATACCTCATGTAGATGCTGTCCATACCAAAACAAATGCTGTGGCATAGAGTTAATACCCACTAACCTTTTCATAGCAGAAATGTCTGAATATAGCAGTGTTTCCATCCACAGTAGCAGAGAAACAGCACAATATCCTTATTTCCCTAACAAAAAATTAGGCAAACATTGTCTTATCATCTATACATAAACATCCTGTTTTGTCTTTTCGGATTCTCTTGGGCATTTGCTTCTCTGCACTGGAGTTACTGCTGTTCTTTTGGCAACTCATGTTTAGAAGAGTATACCCTCGTGGGACTGTCTGCAGGCAGGCATGCCTGGCTTCTTTGCTTTGAATGTGAGTATTTGTTTGCGTCCCTTCTTGTTAGTGAAAAGCGTGGCCATAGCTAGTTTCAGGTCTCATTAAGCCATGTTGGCATGGCCACTAATCTGAGCATTTCACTGTGACTTGAATTGATGGAAGGCTGTCACCTTTCTGGAGGTGCTGGTATTGGTAGAGGTGTCACGTGTAACAGGCCGAGTTCCCGAATAGTAATTGGGGTTAGCTGAACTGATGAGTAGACTGATTTGTGCATCACTTTAATCGTTCCTGCTATGTGCTGTTCTCACCCTATCCATTTTGTTGCATGTATGTGAGACTGTTGAGAGATTTGGTGGAAGGTAAGAGGAAGTTGCACAATTTTGTTTCCTAATGACTTCTAAGGCCATTATGAGTGCATTCATTCCTTGCTAGTTGTAAAGAGAGGGAAGGTAGGACATGGTTGGAAAAAAATGTAGAGGTTTTGCCTTTTCACTGTTTGCTGTTGTAGTTACTCTTATTCATGTGTGTGCTTTAGTTTTTACTGAAGGCAGTTGAAGTGAAAAGAGGATTTAAATGCTGACATATGAGTGCATCTGGTCAGGGGTTGAAGGTAGAGAGGTAAACACTATTGTAGCTTGCTTGAAAGTGCCGTGAGCTTTATAGAGTCATGGAATGGTCAGTGTTGGAAGGGACCTGTGAAGATCATCTGGTCCAGCCCCCCGCTAAAGCAGGTTCACCCAGAGCAGGTTGCACAGAGTCATGTCCAGGTGAGTTTTGAATGTCTGCAGAGAAGGAGACTCCACAGCCTCTCTGGGCAGCCTGTGCCAGTGCTGTCACTCTCAAGGTACAGAAGTTTTTCCTTACATTCAGAAGGAACTTCTTGTGTTTCCGTTTGCGCCCACTGCCCCTTGCCCTGTGGCTGGGCACCACTGAAAGGAGCCCGGCCCCGGCCTCTGGGCACTCGCCCTTGAGGTATTTGCAGACATTGATAAGGTCCCCTCTCAGGCTTCTCTTCTCCAGGCTGAACAGGCCCAGCTCTCCCAGCCTTTCCTCACCAGGGAGGTGCTCCAGCCCCCTCACCATTGCCATGGCCCTCTGCTGGCCCCTCTGCAGCAGTTCCCAGTCTCCCCTGAACTGGGGAGCCCAGCACTGGACCCAGCACTCCAGGTGCGGCCTCAGCAGGGCCGAGCAGAGGGGCAGGATCACCTCCCTCGACCTGCTGGCCACGCTCCTCCTCACGCACCCCAGGGTCCCGTGGGCCTTCTTGGCCACTAGGGCACACTGCTGGCCCACGGGCAACTGGCTGCCCACCAGCACTGCCAGGTCCTTCCCCGCAGAGCTGCCTCCCAGCCCTCAGCCCCAGCCCGTGCTGGTGCGCGGGGCTGTCCCTCGCCAGGGCAGGACCCTGCACGGGCCTTTGCTGAACCCCATGAGGTCCCTCTCCGCCAGCTCTCCGGCCTGCCCAGGCCTCGCTGAATGGCAGCGCAGCCTTCGGGTGGATCAGCCGCTCCTCCCAGCTCTGTATCGTCAGCGACTTGCTGAGGGCGCTTCTGCCCCTTCGTCCAGGTCACTGATGAGTCAGTTGGACAGGACCGGACCCAGCAGTGACCCCTGTGGAACACCGCGAGCTGCAGGCCTCCAGTTAGCCACTGCCCCACTGATCACAACCCTGTGAGCTCTGCTGTTCAGCCAATTCTCAATCTGCCTCACTGTCCACCCATCTAGTCCACGCTTCCTAAGTTTACATACGAGGATGTTATGGGAGACAGTGTCAAAAGTCTTGCTGAGGTCAATGTAGACAACATCCCCTGTTCCCCCCTCATCTACCCAGCCACTCATTCCATCATAGAAGGCTATCAGGTTGGTCAGGCATGATTTCCCCTTGTTGAATCCATGTTGACTGCTCCTGATAAGCTTCTTTTCCTCCACATGCCTAGAGATGACCTCCTGGATGACTTGTGCCATCACCTTTCCAGGGATGGAGGTGAGGCTGACTGGCCTGTAGTTTCCTGGGTCCTCCTTCTTGCCCTTTTTGAAGGCTCAAGTTGACACTGGCTTTCCTCCAGTCCTCAGGCACCTCTCCTGTCCTCCATGACCTTTCAAAGATGATGGTGAGTGGTGTGTAGCCTTAACATCCCAGCTCCCTCAGCACTCGGGGGTGCATCCCATAGGGGCCCATGGGTCTCTGGGTGTCAGGGTGTTAGGTTTGCTTAAGTGGTCTCTAAAGTGATCCTCTTCAACCAAGGGAAAGTCTTCTTTCTCCAGACTTCTTCTCTTGCCTCCAGGGTCTGAGAAACTGGACTGATGGCCTTGGCAGTGAAGACTGAAGGAAAGAAGGCATTCAGTAACTCCGCCTTCTCTGTATTCTTAGTCACCAGGGAGCCCACCTCATTCAGCAGTGGGCCCGTGCTTTCCCTAGTCATTCTTTCTTGCTGATGTACTTGAAGAAACCCTTTTTCTTGTCCTTGACCTCCCTCACCAGATTTAATTCCATCCAGACCTTAGCTTTCCTCATTGCTTCCCTGCACGTGCTGACCACATTCCTATATTCCTCCCAAGTGGCTTGTCTTTTTCCACATTCCATAAATTTCCTTCTTCTGTTTGAGGTTTGCCAGAAGCTCCTTGTTCATCCAAGCAGGTCTCCTGCTGTCTTTGCTTGATTTCTTACTTATAAGGATGCAGCTGTCTTGAGCTTGGAGGAAGCGATGCTTGACGATTAGCCAGCTCTCTTGGCCCCCTACCGTCTAGAACCCTAACCCATGGGATTTCTCCAAGTAGGTGCTTTGCAGGTGAATGAAGAGCAAAGGTAAAAAAAAAAATTATGGATGTGGTAAAGAATCATGGTTTGTCTCTAGCTGGTGAAGACTCTTGCCTGCAGGTAGAGAGAGCAGTGCTCTGCCACCATCGCCAGCTCTGCTGGACGCTGGCAGAAGTGTGGTGGTGACATCACCCCAAGGAGAAGGTTAGGCAGAGTCACTGGGGCTGCTTGTTCTGCACAGGCACTCGGGAAAGGGTTTCTTTCGTATGCTGTCTAATAGATTCAGCCTTTTATTTTATAATATAATTAAATAACCAAGCCTTTGTGAGGCTCCTGAATTCCTTTAATTTAGCGGCAGCACAGAAGCTGAATTCAGAGCATTCATGGGCCTGTACTATCTCCCTGACTACTTGCCAGGTCTATTCATGCTGTTCTGAGTGCAGGAAGTTCTCACATTCATTCAGGGTTGTGGGGGGGTGGGGGTGGAAGGCGTTGTGTAGTTGGCTTTTTTTTTTTTTTTTAAAGCAAGGGAAATGGTTATAAGGAAAATTCTTCAGTGATTCCATGGGACCAATTTACCAACTGTTAATCTGTGAGTAAATAATGGGAACAGTTTATACACTTGGCAGCTCTTGAGAAAGAGCAAAGAATCATGAGAAGTTCACAGTCCACAGCCCCAAGATAGCTGAATACTTTGGTATGTTAGGATTTGTCTGAACAGGGATAGACCAGCACTTTTTTGTTAGCTCATGTAATCTTATATATTCTGAAGTACTAAGTTTGACGCGGAAAACTTTACTCTGGCATGTGGTAGCTGACTGCTTATACTTAACTTGCTCAAGTTAAATAATTCTTTCTCTACTCGAATTCTAATGCTCTAGCCAATATGTTCATCTTCTACAGACTGACTTGCTAATGCTATCAAGGAGGGGTTGAGGACGTGTATTTGCTGCCTGGTGAAGCAAAGGGGGAAGGTGGTGACAGTGGCTTTCCTTTGGCTCAAGAGAAGGGTAGAGGTTGAGAGGACAAGAAGGTGAGACAAAACTGAGAAAGCAATGACTAAAAGAGAGTAGACAGGAATTACAAAATTCTTTGCAAACTTCAACATTTGTTTCACTTCCCAGGAGCTGTCCCACATCTCTAAGCTGTGGTATCTAATCTTTATAACTAGATACCACAGTGATAGACGTAATTGACATGTGTGAAGTGCATAGGCAAAAGGAAAGTGACTTCTCAGTGTGGGTTTCCTGCTGGTGCAACTGATGCGTTGTGGGAAGTGTGCAGCTATCTAGGGTGAGCATAGCAGGTATTCAACAGGTTGCATTTTCACCAAAACAAACAGAATTGAGGTAGTACACACTCTCATGCAGGGTTGATGTTCACTTGTAAACTTCTGTGTCTGGATCCTCTGTTGCAGAATGGAAAGAGAAGTGCTTGACAGAGCAGTGGATATACACCATTTGGTAACTGTGAATGAGCAGTAAAGTCCATAGCTGAAAACCTTTTAATGTAGACAGGGTGAGCTATATCTAACGTGTTCCATCTGGAAACTGAATTGGAGGTGAGGAATCCAAAGTTTGTCGCTCTGGCTCATAGGATGTACTTTACATCCTATACTACATAGGATGTACAGAAGCGTTTTTATGCTGGGGTATAAAACTTGCAAGGCAATGTACCCTTTCAAATAATGTTTTAAACTTAGATTACCTTAAGTCTAAGTAATCATCTTTATAAGCCTCCACCTTTATTGGGATCGTGGCGTGCACAGGACTTAATGTTTCCCCTACTCTGAGACTTAATTTGCTACGGTGATGTTGTCCTACAACTTCCTGCTGTCCTGAAAACCAAAATGCATTTTTGAGTTGCATTCCTTTCCTTTGCAATTTCTGTAAGGAAAAGCACTGTTCTTCTACTCTGATAGTGAGTATTTGGGCTCCTTTTGCCCTTTTTTCTTTCCATCCTCTAGCTTGCCAGTTTTAGAGATCAGTCTGAATTTCTCTTCATGAGATTTGAAGTGTTGTGAATGAAATAATTTTCTTAAGGTGCTGTAGTTTCTGGAATCACAGTCTGTTAAGAACATTTATGTATGGATTATGGCACGTGTTACCACAAGTGCAACTGTGTGAAAGTAATGCCAAATGTCTGGATTGTTCTAGCAAAAACAAGGAGTGTAAAATTACTGCCGTTGGATGGCCTCTTCATATTGCTCATTTTTTTCTTTACTTTAGAACTGTGAGTTTTGATTTCTGTTTTGTATTACAAGTAATGGTGCTGAATATCTATGGCAGCTTTTTCCTTTTAAAACAGCTTACCATTTTAAGTTATGAAAGTACTGTGACAGCTTTGCTTTTTACAGATTTATATTAAAAACCTTCTGCTTGCCTACATGTATAAAAATATATATAATATAAAGGTTTTTAATCTCTTCAGCATTTGGAAGGTCATTACTTAAACTTACTTTGTGGACCCAATTTTATAACAAGACTAAAAAAGTGTATGGAAGCACACATTTGCTTCATGGTTGGTTTTCTGGTATTTTTTTTAACAGCTTGTGAAAGTCTTTAGCAAAATGATGATAAATAGCATCAACTATTCCACACGTTCTTGAGTAGTGGAGGAAGGGGAGTAAGTCAGTTGAGAGAAGGTTTACAAGTTAAAACGCCTGTTGCCAGGCAGCCCAAGAAGTGAGTTTGCATCACTTGGAAATGAGAGCAAATTATAGGTTGATGTTGGAGCAGAGTGGACAATGGAAAAATAGAGAAAATGAAGATAAACTTGACTGTTTAAAATTAGCTTGTTTCTGCTTCCAGACTACAAAATATGAAAGAGAAGGTAACTATCTTCAAAAGTCTTAACTCTCTTGTGAGTAAGAAGAGAGCTGGGCCACACTCAAGGTGTAATTCCCTGCCCTTTTTTGTTACTATAGCATGTTATGGTGAGTTAATGACTGCTGATACAAAATGGGGTGTTTGAACATGTGTAATTATACTATTTCTCCTCCTAGCTGTAAGAGTTGTGAGTAGACAAATGCTCAAGAGTCACCCTTTCTCCTGTAATGCCAAGTCTTTTTTTATAGTTTCTGGATTATGTAAGCAAGTCGAGCATTTGCCACAAAATGCTTCATGCAAGATAATACCACCTCTATGTACCAGTCTCTATAGGATTGTGTAGTTCCCTCTGCCTTTCTAATATGGTATTAGGGACCCACTGCACAGGTAAACTAGCAGTCAAAGACTTACTGTGTGGATGAGGTTTATACATAAAAACGTGTTTTTCGATGAAAGCCACTTACATGTCTCCTTTCCCCACCATCAGGGGCATAGGATTTGTCCTGTTGAAACATAAGCCTTTAAGATGGAACTTCTCAGAGTGCGTGTTTAGCAGAAAGAGTAATTAATGCTGTAGCCATCATGTGAATGGAAAATATTTCACTAAACATGTCTATATATCTAGATACTAAAGAGGATAAAATTAGACTTTGGAATTTCCCTTTGGTCCCATTTAACTTAATCAGCTCTTAGACATACTTTTATTAGGGTGATAGGTGGTTATCTGCCACTCTTACTTGCAATGTCAGCGTTGCACTGTCCTTCACAAGAGTGTAATGTGCAAACCAGTAGCATTTGGTGCAAATCAGGACAGTCAGATGGAGGTCATGTTATTATGTTCTGTCATCTGGCACATTTCTATCATTTCTTCAGTTTCCTTCTGAGTTTCAAGGCTGTTGTGGTCGTTGTATAGCACCTTTCTTGAAAATGTTTTAATTTTTCTACTTCAAACTTTGAAAGTTGGAAAGTACATTATTACAGGCATATATTAGTTCACTGGTCTTCAGTGTTTGCATTTTATAATGAGTATAAAAGACACTGGGACTGTAATTTCTAGGATTCTTGCATCCATACAGGATAAAACTTGACTGTATAATGTTACTGATACAATAGTGCTGTCTTCTTCTTTTGGTCTGCATATTTTTGTGGCGGGAAAAAACCCCAACTGTGTAAGCAACTGTAGTAGATGCACAGTGTTGTCGTGGTTTGGTGGTTTTTTGTTTTTGTTTTTTTTTTAAGTGATGTTTAACTTGCTGAACTATTTTGAGATGAGAAGTTATTTAGGAAAGCTTTCGGCTAGATGGAAAAATTTGTGGTGCCTGTTCCTTTTCATATTGCTGAAAATTGTGAGCAATGTTGAGTTGTGGGTTATTTGTTGTTTTTTGGTATTTTTTTCAAGGCCAGGTTGGATGGAGCTTTGAGCAACCTGATTTAGTGCAAGGTGGCCCTGCCCATGGCAGGGGGGTTGAAACTAGATGATTTTTAAGGTCCCTTCCAACCCAAACCATTCTGTGATTGTTTTAGCACATCCATTCATTTCATAGTTTTGATTTTAAAACTATGGGGGGAAAATGGTGAATTGCTTTTTTTCCTCTTCCCTTTAGTGTTGTTATTTCATCTCTAGCAGTGAGCATTCCTTAAAATAAAAAAAAAAAGAGGTAATGCTGTCTTCTTGAGCAATCGAATAGTAGAAAAAATGAGGTGACAAGGTAGTGTTTTTTGATGGCTGCCTACAAAAAAGAAAACATGATGGTTTGACAGAGCAGTGGCAGCTACAAGCAAGGTAGATTCCAAATGGCATTGGTAAAGTGAGTGCGGTGAGAGAATAGTCTGTCTAGGCTATAAACGCTGTTCAACTTTGCTGCAATACAAAGCACTGAAATCCTTTATCCCAAGAGTGGTCAAGTGCAGAGTTCATTATGTACTGAAGCTTTTCACCCAGTGGATCTGTGGTCTGTCTTTCTGCATCTAGTACAAGGATTCCTGCAAGTCATGGGAACACTAACGGAAAGCTAACTTCATTGCTGCACATAAGAAGAAGGAAGACATATAGTAGAAGCATGTTAGTCCTCACCTGACTTGTCCTTCGCAAGCAGTATTTGCACCAGGGGGTCCTTGCGTCACTCAGTGTAGATGCATGTTGCATCACTACTCCTGCTGCCTCCAGGCTTCTCCTGGCTGGGGATTTCTGTAGCACATTCAGAAACAGTTATGCTCGTGTTCTTCTGTTGGGAGTTCTGTCTTTAAAGTTGGTAGAGCAAATGCTTGTGAGGGGGAGATTTTTATCTCCCCCTGCTGCATATGATTGACATGATGGAAAGTCACAAGAGCCACAGCCTTTGTTTCTGCAGTGTACAAGTGGACAGTGCTGCAAGCAACAGCATTCACCTATCTTGCAAGCAAACCTTCCAACAAATTGGCTGGGCATTATGCTGTGCTGCTGCACGGATGTCTAAAGCAGTCAGGCATTCTTCTGTTTTAACTGACGTCTGTCCAGAGCTGCATTTGGGTTGTGAGTATTAACACAGATGTTTGATGTGGCTCTGATGTTGGATTTTGTAATAATTTGCATTAGCAAGTTGCTGGGCTAAATCATCTAAAACTTCAGTGGCCTCAAATCTCTTGTTTTAATAAAACCTCCTGTTAGTTTCTAATCCAGTGTGCAATTAGTTGAAAGAAATCATTGGAGTGCTTTTCCAGAGTCTTAATTTGCTGAGGAATCAAGTTGTTGCTTGAAGGACTCGGCTTTTCCTTTCCCTTCACTTCTGCCTGAAAAAAAAAAATAATCAGATTTGTGGACTTAAAAATTCTAAATGTAAAATTTAGGGAAAAAAAACCCCCAAAACAGAGGAGCTGAGAGGGGTTTGAAAGGCAGAAATTGCATCAGGTCTGTAATAAACCAGAAAGCAAGCAAGTAGTCTTTTTAACAGCTTTTAAGCTTTATTTCTGCCTAGCTTCATAACAGGCTAGGTAAACACTACTGATTAAGTGTGTTGCTCTAATTTTTGTGCACTTTAAACCTTAATCAGACTTCAGAGCGTTGCTTTCAAGCTCAGAGGCAATTATCCAGATTACTGAGATTAAATATTTGTGATTGTTGGACTTTTACTGCAGCTTTTTTGAATGCATGTGTATTCCACTGCAGAGGAAGAAAAATGCAGTCATATGCAAGGGCATTGCTGTTGTAGTTTCAGGGGCAAACAAGGGGGAATGCAGGGAGCAAATACAGTTTACCTGGGTGGGGAGATGCTGAGGGCTGCCCTGCCATCTCCGTTGCCCTATTGCCTGTTAAAGATTACTTGTCTTTAATTAAATAAGAGAACAGATCATCCTTTTTTTTTTTTTTAGTGATGTTGCTTGGTGTTTACAGCAAGGAAAGGGTTCTTGATCCCCCCTACCCCCAGGTTTCTGAAGAAATCTCGCGTGCTGCCCCGAACCACTGCTCTTGGAGATTCTGGGGAGTCTTGTCTCTGTTTGCACAGCTTGGGGGAGATCTGATCCTTCAGTGCCAAAGGGCTGGGCTGGGCTGAAATGAGAATGAAATCTGTTTCCTTTCAAGGGATTGCTGTACCGAAGATAGTGCTCTGTTACATTTCATCTAGAAAACTTTTTGAAGCAGCTGCTTTCCTGAGGCATGGGTTTAGGTGGGGCTTTTTGCGCAACTCTTCTGGATATCCATTAAAACAAGAAGATGCTGGTGTGTGCTTGCTAGGCTGCTAGTCATGGTTAAGTAAAATGTATGTGATCTGTGACTTGAAGAACCTTGTTATTGTTTATTTCTTTCAGCCCACAGAAATGCATGGGAATGGGATAAGCCTTCTGCAAGAGGAATCTTGCTTTGAGTGGATGTATGGGGCAATGCTGGCTTGGCTTTTACGGTGGTGGTGTATGTACAATTCTGTGCTTTGTTAGCATAGTCTTTTTTGCCCTCACTGCTGTGCACTAATATGCAGTATTTTTTTCTGAGGTTGACCAATCTTTTTAATGGATGATAGCAGAATTTTGTATCAAGGAATCTTTTCTCCCACCCCACCCCCTTTTTTTTTTCTTTTTTTCTTTTTCTTTTCTCTCTTCTTTACTGCAACTGAAGATAAGGAATAACAAGACTTTTTTTTCAGAATCGCCTAGAAGTGATGCCTGTTGTTGAGCTCGATGCAGTTGATCTTAACATGTTTGCATGGGACTGCTGCTGTTCACTAGGGCATGCCACTTGTAGGGTTGCCTTCATAGGCAAGTTCTTCCATCATAATGTCTGTGAGACACAGAGTCTGAAAAGCATGTTTTGGGGGGTCAGATAAATACCATTCAGCAACGAGTGCTTCTCATCATCTCCCTTTTGCAGTATTGGTACCTGTGGGCTACAGAGAAGTCTTGAAATAGAAGTAAGTTTTGGTACCATTACCTATGCCTATGGACATCTTCCATGTAGGTGAACAAGGAGTAGTGGTGTCTAACTGTGCCCTCTTGTGCATGTACATTTTGTTATTAAAAAAGTTTTGTATAATGGGAACTGCAAAATCATATGATACTGATATGACTTTTTTTAAAACATCTTAACAATCTTATTTTTCAAGTATTTTAAGTGAGGAGTTTGCCCTCTATCTCTAGCAGTTGTTGAATTCTCACAGGCTTCTAACTTAAGCCTTCTTAAAAATAAATGTGTAAATATTTACATGATACCTTTTCTCAGTGAGTGTCTTCCCACGTCTCCTGCTACATACCATCCAATCCACATATTACAGACTATAGTTAGTAATATATTGAACTGGTGCAGTTATTCTATATTAAGTGTGATAATAATGTGATTTTAACACTAATAAATCAAAAACTTTAAACTTCAGGCTCTTTCATCTTTGTTAATTTTAATGTCTGGGTGCTGAAAACTGAGTTGCATACAGTTCAGTGACTAGCTTTTGTAGGGATGTGAAGGGACAAAGCTACAACACAAAATTCATAGTGTCTTTGCTTCTTGATGGCTTGAGACCCTTCTGTCAGCTAGGCATTTTTTTTAAACAGGAATTATAAATTGCTTATTAAGGCTGCACATTCAACACTTCCTTTCTAAAACAGAGTGAACTGCATCAGTGTAATGGGCAAAAGGAACTTGTCTTCCTATTTTTAAGAAACTCATCAAGGGGAAAGTTGAGCTTCTCTTTTCTTCTCTTTCCAGGTGCTGGGTAGTCACCTTGCAGAGAAGGTTTGTTAGTTGTGTAGTGTTTTCAAATATGTTTAACTCTGCAGAAGGCTTTCTTACTATAGAGTATTGCATGAAGTGTTACAGCTAAAGGAAACATTTTCAAAATTTTTAAATGACAATTAAAAATGAACTAGTGACATGGAGGAATTTGAAATAAAGAAGACTGCACTTCTAAACACAAAAATTGAAGGTTAAGCTTGGATGCCCTAACTTGCATAACTTTTAAAGACTGAAGCTCCAGGCATAAACAAAATAACCCATCCTGCTCTTCTCCAAAGTAGCACTTGGTGCAGATTAGAGAATTGCTTTAGGGTAACTTGCACAGTAGTGGAGTATCATGTTGACATATCTACTGGCATCCTCTGGATCCAGGGGTTAGTAGAAAAGACTCAAAGGAGAGATTGGTATGGTATTAGGAGGTTGATTAAAACTAAGCGTTTTGCACTGCTACTGGTACTTGGGGGTTTTTCCACTTGTGCAGATGGCCAAAATGTTTGGAGGAAGTCCTTTTGCTTTGTGATGTGTGTTTGTTTTTCCCAGGAGGCCATTTGAGAAAAAGGTTCTTCTGGCCTGCCATGCCGAAAAAGAAAGCAGAGCACTAGATAGAAAATTGTTCTGCAGGAAGAAGTCATCTCTGTTAAATCTTCTGGAGTTTCATATTTCAGCTAGGTATCTGGGTGGTATTCATGGCATGGGTATTTTTTGGGGAGGGATTAAAAGGGCCTTAGTTTTGTCAGTATTACCTTGCTGAGGTTTATCTAAAATTCACCAGCTTGTGTAAGCTGACTGGTTACCAAGTAGTGTTGCTGTATAAAATAACTGTGTAACCCCTTTTGTAGCAGTTTTGTTGACACAGGGAGTTGATTTCCAGAATAGAAAGTGTTGGCTGTCAAACGCAGATTTTAAAACACAAATTAAAAATGGGTGGTTGTTATACTTATCAGATGTGCTTGGTTAAATTTAAAGCAGGTGTATCTGAGAGATTTAAAGGTTTCTTTCTCTGTCTGCACTGTTGTATATATTCTGTGCTGTGTGTTCTCCCAGAAGCATGGTTAGATAGAGAACAGCCTACTTGGCTAACAGGGCCACAGAGTAGCTTGGGCAGCTGTTCTAACAGGAGGATTGTATGTATTTAGACACTGTTTTGAAAGGGTTGGTTTGTTTAAAGCATTGCTCCAGAACTTCATTGCCTTCCCTGGAAACTCACCTTCAGACTATAGCCAAAATGAATTGGTGGCTGTTGCCTGTTTGTTCTTATGCTAAGAAGGAAAAATGTTTAAGCATAAAAACTCATTTGGGGGGCGGGGGGGAAAGGGAGAAAAGAAAAAGGGATGTGTGTTACATTGTCTTTTTATCCTCAGTCATCTCCATGATGAGCTCCATTGCAAAGACTGGAAGGAAACTGTCTCTTAAGATGGTATTGGTTGAGGTGTTCATGTGTAACAGGGGGAAAAGAAACATGTTGCACTGATCGCCTCAGAAGTACTGCATATAATGCTAGTTCCAGGTCCGTCTCCTAGAATGTGGGTGACTATGACAGAAAAGGAACACTTCAGGTAATTGAGAAAGGAATTTACAAAGTTGGTGGGGAATTACTTTAGATGCTCTCAAAATGGAAGCTGGAAAGGATTTGATCTAAACCTAAATGCTTGGGATTGAATAAAATCCAAAACTCAAAGTGCTTTCATCTCATCTCACACAATGTTGTTTCAGCCATCTCTGAACTGTGAACTGAATTGAAATGTAAGCAAAAATAAATGTGATTTGTCTCTGATGTAAGCAAACATTTGTTAGGAGTATGTCTGTCTCAAAGTTTCTGAGCTACCTCTTGTAATGAGATTTTCAGAATTAGCCTGCCTTAGAGACAAATGAGCTGTGCAGGAGATAAATAGACATTAGTTTGAACATGTTATACCCTCTCATAGATGCCAATGTCCTCGCTGTGCTGCACTACTACTTACGTGGGAAAATCACCTTTGGGGGGGAATTAGAGAAAAATTGGGTCCTAATAGAAGCGTAGTATGACAGAAAGCTTTATAGGGTAAAATACAGCTATCGCCTTTTAAGATCTTTCCCATTTAAAAACATGGGTTTCAAGTTTTTTTCTGCTAGAGAAGTGAATCCGATATTATTCTGCTGTCAGTGGGATGAGTTTTACCCCATTAAATGTTGCTTGATTATCAGGTAGAGATTAGCAAATTCTTTCTTGAAGAAAAGACTTTCTTCAGAGGAGAACATACGTTCTTTGCCAAGCACAGGAGTCAAATACCTCCACACTGAAGACTGAAGCAAAGGCATTGGGGCATAGGCTACCTCAGCCTGATGTTTGTAATCCCACTGAATCACCTGCTCTGTTCAGCCACAGTCCCACGTTTTCTTTGGTCATTCTTTTGTGAGTTACATAGCACTAGAACTGCATTATTATTTACCCTTGATGTCCTTTGCAACTGCAATTCCAGCGGAGCTTTGGCTTCCCTAGCACTATCCCTACAAGCCTGGGAAGTGTTTCTCGATTCCTCCTGTGGAGCATTCTTCAGGACTTCCTTGCTTAAGCAACTCTCCCCCCACACCTTTTGTTCTTGTGTTGGTTTTTGGTTTTGGGGGTCTTTTTGGTACATCTGCTTGTTTTCCTGAGCATGGGGGTGGACTGTGCTTGTGCTTGGAGGGTGCTGCTGTTAAGGCCCTGCCAACTGTCCTGAGCTCTGCCCTTCAGAGGTGTCTGCCAGGGGATTCTACCTACCAGCTTCTTGCATAAGCCTGAGCCTGCTTTTGTGAAGTCTAGGGACTGTGCCCTGCTGCTTTCCTTCTTCACTCTTTTCAGGGTCTTGAACGCCAGTGTTTCATGGTCACCACAACTGCAGTTGCTGTTGATTGCTGTAAGCCCAGCCAGCTTGTAAGCCCAGATGGTCAAGCCGGTAAATAAAAATGTGTGTATCGAAACTTCCCTGAAGTGACTGGACCTGGGAAGTCAGGTTCTATATCTCAGTTCTTTTATGGATGTTTCCAATGTCTCTTTTGAAGAAACAGCACTGAAATTGTTTCAATATGTTTTGTTTGTAGAGCATTTCTCTTTAACTTGTAGCTACAGTCATAATTTACTACATGCACTTAGTAGTTCACTTCTGCTGTGCTTCTTTTTGCCATTATCTACAGGGAGTAATTGGTGACTAATTTCATGTTTTGCTTACTCTACTCTCCCCTATCCCCCAGTATAGTGTGCTTCTTGCATAATAGTGTTTTTTGGGGTTTGAGGGTTGGGGTTTTGGTGTCTTGGTTGGTTATGGTTTGGTTTGGTCTTTTTGTGTGGTATGCTTTTTTGTGTGTGTGTGTGTGTATTTTTTACTTTTTTTTTTATTTTTAACATTGGTCTTGATTAGCTTGCAGCCTTGGTTCAGCTTTTTCATTTTCAGTGCTTAGGGGAGGAGGAAGGCAGGGTACAAAATGTCTTAACAGGTGAGTGTTGTGGAGGCAAAAAACTCAGGGCTGTCTGCTGCATTGGTATCGGTAGCAGGGTGTTGGTTTCTTGTACAATGTCGAAGGTCGTTCAAATATACCAGAACTGTGCTGGGAGGGAGACTTGGGTGACTTCCTGAAATTTAGTAATATAGGGAGGGAATGTGTAGCACCCTGCCACTGTATTTAAAAATAGATAAATGAAAATTATGTGTGTATGTATATGTTTATGGAGGAGCAAAAATACAGGTATGAAACCATGGTGTTAAAATCTGTAAGTTTGGTTGCCTTACTAATGCTTAGGTCTCTGACCTTTTTGAGGTACCCAGGAACACATGATTCTTTTGTTGCTGTAAGAATGGCCTTTTGTGAGGAGTACATTATACAGATAAAGAGGAACTTGGGATACCTTGGACACTAGACTTACAGGGAGGGTCCCTAAAGCCGCCTTCTTTAGAAAAAGGGGGGAAGGGTTCATTTTCATAAATACTTCTGTAGGTGTTAATGCTTTACGTGGTTTCTGGCTTTTATACCATGATTGTCTAGTTTTTTACTTTTTTAATCTAGGTGTCTGCTATCTGAAGAGGGTAATAGGTTTGGTGACATAGATGAATATGTTGTCTACAGGTACAGAGTGTTATTTCCCTTACGAACGAAGCTGAAGGTTCAGCTGTCTGAGGCCAATGCAGAAGAGAATGGGCTTAACTTGGGGAATAAAGCAATGCCAGGCCAGAGTCTTCTGGTAATGTGTGGCATCAAACTGGGCTGGCAAAGCTGAAAGTGCTTTCTACATTCAGTTTCACTTTCCCTTCTCTCCTTTTTCTGTCCTGTGTTTTCTGGTGAGTCAAGCACTTAGCAGCATCAAGATTTATGTGTCATCATGCAGAATGTTCTCTACCTTTTTCCTTTCATGCCAGTCAAGGACCAAGTGCTTCCTTCTTCTGGAAGCTTGTTTCTTTTTAACCTGGATGTTCCAGATACTTGATGGAGAAATATACCCTTGCAAAGGCTGTTGGTAAATATAGAAAATGATGTGCTGCAAGAAGGTGAGACTGTGGAAACCCAAAAGAAGTCTTGACATAGCAGTGGGTTGTCCTTGTTCTGGTGAGACAGGTCTGCTTTGTTTCTTGGGCTAACTGTGTCTTCCTCGTTGTTTCTGAACAGAGGTTACATAGGTGCTTTATCACTGTTAGCATTAAACCTGTGCGTTTCTTCTCCTTCTGCTCTTTTTCTTTTCTTTTTTTTTCTCTTTCTCCTGATCTTAAAGGCTTCATGCAGTATGACTCTATACCTCTGTAGTGCTGTAAACATAGTGCCTGAACTGTTTGTAGCTTAGCTGGGGAAGCTGGACAGGCTTTGAGATTTGGGAACTTCCGAGTAAGGGTCATCTCTTGCCTTAAAAACGTGATTGCAGGAAAGATGTCTAGGGCTGTTTCAATCCTCTTGTTTGTCCTCGGATATGGGGATGGGGGTGGTGCCTGGATATTCTTCTAGAAATATAAAATAATCTAAAGGGCTTCTAAGGGTCTCTGGATAGTTGTGGGCATGTTGCAGATAGCAGGTGTCTTGCAGTAAACCTCTCTCTAATGAGGCTTTTGAATTTTTGTTAAAGATGGAATAAAATGAAATATATTTTACTCTTGTTTCTTCTGGATTCATTTGGTGCTTAAAATGTTATCCTTTGTAATCAGTGTGGCACAGCATATGCATCCTTGAGGCTGTCAGTTCAGGCATGGACTCTAAAATGTTTCTAACTGGATTCTAGATTTCTGTTACTTTTATAAAAATATTATTTTAAGAGGGAGGAAACTAATTGGTGGATGAGTGATGATTTTGGTCAGCTGAAGGTATGAGTTTACTGTGTGGAGGCTGCATGGAAAGTTCAGGCTCAGAAGTTGAAAGGAAGTAAATTATTGTAATCAAAGGTTATATGGAAGGGGTATTGCATAGCAAAAGCAAATGGGTATTATACTTGGGTTCTTGAAAGTACTTCTCAATGGACTCCTCACAAATGAGCTCTATGTGTGTATGGATGTTGGCTGAATATAGTGCAGAAAGAATTGGAGACAGAATTGGACAGACTGTTTTGAGGCTCTTCCAGGAATAGAAAGCAAGAGGAATACCATTTGTATCTGTGGAGCTGAGGGAAAATAGGATGCTGGATTAAACAGATCTGGCTATGAGGTGTCCTTAGGAGTTCTAAGAAAGTAATAGCTGGTGGTGGGTCTTCTACCCTGGTTTATAAATGTAAGTGCTATCTAATAATGAAAACAGTTAACTTAGATTATGAAAGCTGCATTTTAGAGAGAAAGATCTCTTTCCATGTTACTGATGTTTGTATTGCTGAATTGGAAATGAAGTCTCTTGTGATTTAAAAGTTAAGATTCATTAGCATTTCTGCAGAGAAATAGATTTTTTCGTCCAAGTTAGTACATATGTGTTTGTGCAAAATTTCTTTCAAGCTGTTTTAAGCAAGACTTTCTATGTTACTGGATTCGTTTCTTGATATTTTTAGAAAATGGTGTTCTGCCTTTAAAAGAAATTAACTATTTCAGAGTTGAAGAACAAGTATCCCAAAGAGATTTGAAATAACTTTGTGGAACATTGGCAAACCTTTCAAAAGCATTCTGCTGCTTTTGCAGCAATAACTTGAACTGCAGGGCTCATTCTCCAGCATACAACTGTTGTAGCTCTTCTTATTCTGTAGCTGTTTTATTGAAGTAAGGGAGTTGAGAGGTATGTGGTGAGTCATTTGTATTATTGAAGTTCACCATGGCTTTATCCATAGCAGCATCTCCTGTAGAGCTCTTGTTCTCCATTTTTACTACTCAAAAATGTAGACATGAGATGAGTTTTAATAGCAGAAGCTTCAGCTGGAGAATCTAGACAAGTAACTGCATTCTTACAGAAAGCACTACATCTGACATGACTGGTCTAGGTGACCCTGTTCAGGTACTTCTTAACACATAAGATTAGTAGGGAATTGCCATTGATTCTGGTGACTTTCAATTCTGTGAATAGTATCCTTGTCAGATACGGAGGTTAAATCAGTATGGACTGAGATTATAGTATCTATCTGCCTCTAAGTTGTTACCCTTTTTTTTTCACTTAAAATGTTTTGTATATTCTTTAAAACAGCTTACGCAACTCTTTAAAGGTTTATTTAATCTTTATAAGGACCTGTCCAGGATTTATGTTACCTTGGATAGCATGAGTAAGCAGACTGTCCTCAGTGAGCTGTGGTAATAACATTTTAGATAAACCAGTTGCGTTTTCATCAGTTTACAAAATTGGGTATTAACTACAGTAGAAATGGTACTGGCTTTACTTTGATAGTTTTGGTAGTGATGATGTTTATTCTAATTACAGGTGAATTCAGTCTTTATTTACAACAAAACCCTAGAACTCAGCACCTGAAAATGCGTAACTCTAAGGGCTTACGTGCCTGCTTTCTCTAGCTAAAGAGCTGGCCCAAAAATACGCCTATCTGTATCTGTTGTCTTGCAGTGCACATGACTGACTTCACATCTGGGGCTGTGTCAGGAAGCACTCCAAGACTGGTGCTCACTGACTTCTGTGACTAAACAAAAATTTATTGTAAGTGTGAAGTATGACTAAGTACAGAAGTCTATCATTTTATTTGTTTTCTGAGTAAGGCAACCTGTGTATCCCATTTGAAGAAGTACAGAAGAGTAGTACCTAATGAAAGCCATCTAAAGTCCTGCTGCAGTGGTTTGGTTAAATTTGTAGCTATAGTCCGAAGTAATGAAACAATGCTACAACAAACATGGTGGATTGACCTCTAAAATACTATAAATCCATTGAGTGTACAGTATTAATACTTTGTGATTAAAATCTTCCTCTTAAATGGAACTCCGATGTCCGAGATGATTGTTTGCTGCTTCAATTTCCTTACTGTCTTAGCAAAGGCTTAGATGTCAGTTTTATGTGATACTGCCTTTAACCTAAGTTCCTCCACCAGAAACTTAGTGTAAAATTAAAACAGGGAGTCTCAGCTGTGTGCCCTAATGGGTTAAAACTTGAATGCACTTCACTAGTTTGTGAACTGGGGAATTTCCACGAAGAGAAGAGATTGAATCAAAATGTTGTTCTTTAAAAAAAAGAAGAGCAAACAGTATTTTGAAGGTGTCATTGAACAAATTTTAAGCTCTTGAGAGAATACTTAAGCTTGTCTGTTTAGTGGTGAACATAATTGATTCACCTTCTCATTGCGCAGAACATAACTCAATTATGGTAGGAACAGTGTCTCCAGAGATACAAGCTTGAGTGGATATATGAGATCTTGGCCTCCATCCAGCAAATGATGCCATGACTTCTCTTACTTCTGGTGCTTAAAATCTTACACTAGACTCCTTCTGTGGGAATTAATGCAAACAGAGGGGAGGGGGAACTGAAGGGGTATCTGTTCAGTTTTAGCTGCCCTGATAAGGCATTGCTGTCAGTTTAAAATGTAACATGGAAACTTGTTTTTATCTGTGCCCTTTTAGGATGCTTACTTATCTCTGTTGGGTATGCAGACAGTCAAGGGTGGGGGTTTTTGTGGTGGCTTTTATTGTGTTTGGTTTTGGTGTTGGTTTTTATGCATGAGCTCTGTTTTGGGACCTTTCTGCTCTAGGATCTTGCTGCAAACCAGACACTTTCTTTTTTATTTTTATTTTTTATTTTATTCTTCATAGGCTAAATTATTTAACAGAATGGGTTTGTTGCAAGAGTCCAGTAATGAACTCAGTGTTATCTCTCAGCACTTCATCTGCAGATATGGGGATGAGATGTTTGGGGTTGTTTTGTTGTTAATCCCTACTAAGAACCAAGTTGAGAGATTCTTGATTTGAGAATACAGTACTGAGGCTTTTTTCAGAATGATTTGTGAATACTTTAAGCAGGGCAATTACTGTCCTTTTCCACAGTATTACTACTTCTGTAGTGGTTCTTAGTCCATTTTTTATCTGCTAAAACCGGAAGGGTGGCAGAAGCATGACCTAAAGCAAACCCAGACTGCAATAGACCTTTTCTTTTGTTTTTATTTATTAAAAAAACAAAAGAAGATATGGAATCATGGAGTAACTTAGGTCAGAAGGGACCTCTGGGCCTCAGCTGGTCCCTCTTCCCACTCAGAGCATGTTGGATCTGATTAGATCAGGTTGTTCAAGATTTTGCCTAGTGAAATTTGGAATTATTTCTATGGAAATGGGGCAACTTGCAGTTGAACATTGTACCACTGATCACAGGCCTTGACCCTGGTGGTATTTTCTGTTTATTCAATCCATATCTCAACAAACTGAGGATGCCACGGGAGACCAGGTGAAAGGCTTTGCTAGTACAGCAATAAACATCATCCACTGCTCTCCCTTGGCCTGTACAGACCCTCCTCGTGCCCCAGAGTATGGTCAGATTGGTTGAGTGCAGTCTAACCTCATGCTGGCGGTTCCCAGTCACGTCCTTGTCCTTCAGGTACCCAGAAATGGCTTCTAGGAGGATTGGCTCTGTAGTGATTTGGGTTGTGCTGACTGACCCCGGATCTTGCTTCTTGCAGATGGGCATGATACTTGCTGTGCAAGGAAGATGGTGGGGCTTGTGACCTCCAGACCTCTGCTCCAGTCAACAAATCTGTGATCTTACACCAGCGGGGTTGCCTGTTGCAGTTTGTGCCACTGGCACGTAGAACTTCTGAAGAAGTGGCCTTTCAACTGACCTTTTTAGCCTCTAGATCTGAGCATTGTTTCACGTGTGTGGTGCCTTACTCGGACACTTTTTAGGCTTAGTTTTTTCTCTGAGAACTGACTCCAGAGTAGCAGAAGTCTTGTCTTGGGCATCTAATTTTAACGGCATTTCGGTTTGCTGTGGGAATAAACCTTGCACAGATTTAGTACAGAGCCATAGTTTTCCCATAAAACTTCTGGAGCAGAATTATTGCTAAGAACAGAAGTAGTTTGTTTTGAACCTACAAAAAAACCCATTTAGACAGTGGACTTGATTAAAAATCTTTTATGTTTATATACTGCTGCAAATGCTAGCTTGTCCTAGATAAAAGTACAGTATAGAAGTTGTAGCTGTTTTGCAGAAGGTCTTAGTAAGAGCTCTAGCTGCAGGTGCTTTGGCTCTAAGTGCATTTCTTTATAGGAAGAACCAAAATACAGACAGTTGTCTCCTGAAGCTATGAGTGTTCCTGGCAGAAAGCTGAGAGAAGAGAGGGATTTCTGGAGGAAGAGAACTCACTGGGGATGTCTGACTTCTACTTAAAAATAAAATATATTTTTATTGATGCAGATAAGATTGGATAATTGTCTGTTAGTGGTGCAGTTGTTACAGTAATCTGTTGAGAAGTATAAGAGCTGGAAAGGGAAATACAACTTTTTTTTTTCAGTGCCTGAGCTGAGACTTTTGAGATGGAGTAACTAGCCTTGATTGAGGGTACTCTGATTATTCAGGATTTGCAAGCTTGCTTAAACTTGTGTTTGTATTTGTGTTTGGAAAAATTGGTTCTCCTTTGTGAATGTAATTCTGGCTTCAGGGGTCAAACTTTAGAAGCTGAGCATGAGTAACTTGAACAGTGCTTGTTTAGTCTATTTGTGCTGTTATGGTTGAGCTGTAATTACATGTTCAATCCAGTGTGCTCTTCTGGAAAAGTATGTGTTGCTGTTCTGCAAGAGTCTAAACAAGTATTTGTATTCAGCTGATTGCATTCCTTCAGCCAATGTGCAGTCTTTTAAAAATAAAAATTAGAGACTTTATATATACTTACCATGGTAAATTAAGTAGAACAGTTAGTCTCCTCATTTGGAACAGAATATGTTTAGAAAAAATGCTTATGAATGTTATACATGTTTCTGTAACAGAGGAAAGGGTGAAGTATTTGTTGATGTTATTTATGTTTCTTACTGTCTCTGGGTGGGAGGTTACCCAGGAATGTATAGAGTAGATAGTTCTGAAATCCTGTTGCTTCTGTTGTCCTCTGAAGATGGGACAGGAATCTCTGTAGCATGGGATAGATGCCACTTTTTCATATTTCCCATGCAGTATCTCAGTGCTGTTAGACTGCTGTTAGACAGAAGCCTAGGCATGCAAGTAATGAGGGCACTGGCAGCTCATACCAGGTGTAACAAGCACTTTTTAATCTTGTTCTTCATGAAAACAAGGTAGCTTTTAAAAGGCTACATGCTGTATTAGAACATTGAGTCTGATGCTTTCTAAAATCCTGTCTGCTAGCGTCAGATAAGTTTTCTCAATTTGAACTCCACTGTGAGTGAATCTGGTGGTGTTTTTAGAATAAAGTGGATGTTGGAACAAGATTTGTGTGAGCGCATGAAGTCTGATTTAGGAAAGTCTGAATTGGCACTGCTGGAGGATGCATAGGGAGTAAAGGAATCTGAACTTCTCACCTAGGAAGGATGTGGGAAGGTAACACTTAATGGTCTTTTAAATTTGAGATTAGGCTTCAATGTGGAGGAATTTGTGAGGTACCTGAGCAGAAAAAAAGATTCTTGTGTAAATACAGATTTTCCAAGTTCATAACAAAACCTTGTTTCTAACAATAAACATGTATGGGTACTCTCTACCAAGCCTGTGGCTCTGCTGTGTAAGATGCAACTTTTGTTACTAGCAGTAGATTACAATGATTTAAATATTTTCATGCTGCTTATTCTCTGACCTAACGCTTCTTAGATGAAGCTCGGCTAAATATGTGCTCAATAGATAGATTCCTGGGTGGTTAAATTGTGTGAAGTTGTGGGCAGAGCCTCAGTCCTGATGCTTGGGGGGTTTTTGCCTGTAATTTTTTATGGGTAGTACTTTGAGTTCTGTCTTGAGCATTTTTGTGCTGTGTCTTCTGTGTGTGATAGGCTTAGATAAATGCTAGATTGTAACACTGATAGTAACAAACAGCTATTGTACTGTGCTCTCCCCAATGAATGTCTGCTGTGTTCTGTAATTATCTGGGGTGAAAGAGGACACTTGAGTTCTTAAAGTAAGCCATTTTCTGCTGCTTTCAGGGACAACAGTCATCCAGGCTGTAGAGAGAGCTTGTGTTGTCATTTCATGCAGAATAGTGTCATACATGTTTATTCCAGTCTACTCTTCTCAACTTGTCTAGCAGAGACCTTCATGTAATTGGACCTCATGCAAGTGTGTGTTTTGTTGTTGGTTTTGAGGAGGTGTGTGGGGATGAAAGGAGCATGTAACATGCCTGTAAGAAAGCTGTATTTTAACTCCTACAGTGGCCTGGGACTGACTTTGTTTTCCTGTCTGAATGATTCTGTTCTATGTGTTCCTTATTATTCTGTTCCTGTGTCTTCATTATTGATGTGCGCTTTTATCTGGAAGAGTTCTGCATCAGGATAGTTGAGCATCAAGACTTTGGGCTCCTGATCTTCAATGAGTGCTGCTAGTGACTATTTTCTCAGTAATTTTGTGCAACAATATGATGGATCTGTCTTCCCAGAAGCACTCAAGGTGTTCAGTACATACATGCCTTTGTTACCTTAAGTCTTGGGCATTTGTTTGTGTAGAACTTTGAGTTGAAAGATGGGGGGGGGGGGGGAGGCAGGGGGGAGAAGTGGTTCTTGATAGCATTCACAACAGCTATGTAATAGCTGGGAATTTGGGTTTCTTCATTCCAGTGCTATTTTTTTCCGTAGCTGTTACTCTGCGTGAGAACTAACGAGCGTCCATATGGCATGACGGATGCCTTGCACAGACCAGAAATGAATATTTCATCATGCCTCCCAAAAGATTATGTGTAGTCTACTAAGCAACGTTTTTACAGCAAGTAGCCCAGCTTCCTGAGACTGTCACAGCTTCCAAGTGTTTGTCTGTTTGAGGGAGAGAGGGCTTGGGCTTCAGACTCTGCAGCTGACAACCTGGATCTTGCTCACCAATCTGGGATGGTCAAGTTAAGCTGTGGATCCAATTCTAAAATGATGCTTGGTTGCTGGGAGTATCTAACCTTACTGCTTAGGTTTTTGGTGTTGATTGTTTGCAAGCTTTGGCAATCTAGCAGCTAATTTAGAGGTAAAAGCAGTTTGTTGTGGTGGGATGTTGAGTAGGCTTCTTTTTTTTTTTTTTTTTGTTTTTTTTTTTTTTTTTTTTTTGTTAGTTTGGTTGGCTGGTTGTTGGTTTGGTGGGTTTTCTTGGTTTGTTTGGGGTTTTTTTTCCATCCTGAAATGTTTCTGAAAGTAAATAACATCTTCCTTGTCAGACTGCTTTGTGACAGGGTGAAAACACTGCAAGTGCAGTCCCTGGCTGTGGTCTCTAATCACAGCAGTACTGAAGTGCTGATTAGTTATCCTGAGAAAAAGTTATTGACCATAGGGTTGGAAACTCTATTTGCTGAGGAATGGATGCAATTGTAGCAAAGAAAGGTCTCCACTAGTAGGGGATTTGAAAGCTTACAAAACCAGACTGTTTTGATGGGTGATCATAGACCCTCAAGCCAGTCCTCTGCTTTGTCAGAATATTTTGTTCTGCCTTCCTTCTCAGACAGGGGAAATGCAAGGATTGACAGGGACAGTGGCTCATTTTTCATACATGGGTCCCTACTTTCTCTGGACATCCAAATGCAGGGAAGCATCATTGTTGTCATATGAGGGTGCTGACAGGAACAGGCACTGCAGTGTTCTCCTTGTCACTGAGCACTGTGATGGAGAGCACTGGGACACGGTGCTGGACAAGGTCTTTTCCCTTCCCATGGGCTGGCACTGTTGAGTTGTTTGAAGTCCCTTCCAAGAGGAGCCAAGGGTGTCACATTAGGGCAGTTTCTGTTCTGATCTCTCCTGTAGGAGGCAGCTGAGATATCCATAGTGGTACTGGTGTATGTGAGCTGCAGTTGCTGTCTCTAAAGATGCTTCTGCTTTTATTTTAGGTAATTAAAGGCTGACCCTCTCTTTAGGGTGTGTGATTCATAAGTACTTTTTTCTGTTTTGATTGATTTCATCCTGTAAATTAAAAAAAAAGAAATGGAGAAGGCTTTTTTAATAGAACACAGACCACAGTGCCTGGATTTACATACTCTGCAGCAAATAGCTAAGGCAGCGGGAAAAAAAAAAGGGGCGTCTTTGAAGCAGTTAAAAGACTAAAACTTTTCCATTTTATGGCTTGTACAATACAGTCAAAACCGGTGCTGATCCTGCATTTGTTTGTCAGACAGCTTTCCACTATAAGAGAATGGTGTAGTTGCTGGTAAGGTAGCCAAACTGTTTGGGCTTTTGTTTTCCATACAGTGTGTCTGCTTTATTCTGAATTATTTTTAGGAAACCTCAAGAAAAATATTTAAACTACTTTTTGGAACGATTAAGGGAACTAAATTTTGTTCCCGTGGAAGAGGTAGGGCTGTATGTGTGTATGGTGAGGGGAGGAGTGTTAACAGCTTTAGCACTTCTGTATTCTTGGGAAATAAAAATTTGCCAGATGGTGTGTATTTTACTCTTTCAGCAAAAAAGCTTCAAACTCCTGTACCACTTTTCAAGCAAATGAAAATCTTACTGTACACATACTTGAGGAAATGTAGTTTGGAAACTGCATCCTTGGAAGATAGCAGCTGTGTGAAACGTTGAGCTTCTGGCCCCCCTGAATTACTAAGAGGATTTTTCCAACTACGTATAGGATATGAAAAGTGCTGCTTTTGTATAGGATGCGAGTGAAAACAAGGATATAATCTTCCTTTAAAAAAAACAAACCAACTCAACTTTTCAAAGGCAATATTGGGGGTTACAAGTTTGACTTGCTTGCAGAAGGGAATGAGAAACCCATCTTGGTGTTGCCTGTAAATCAGAGGCTTTTTAGACATATATTTCTGTGGCTGGGTTCCATTGCTGGACTGTTTGGCAGCTTGTAGTAATTTCCCAAATGTATATGGTCCTATTCCTTTATTTTCATCTTTACTTGTGTGTTCAGCAAAGTCTTTGAGGTGTAACCAGTTTCCTGTAATGAAATGTCTTCAGTGGTGTGTTTTGCCCAGATTGGAATCTCATTAACTCTCATGCATATTTTAGGTTTAGGAAATTACTTATGCTTCATGCAGGCTTCAAATGGTGTGCCACTGATAAACTCTTCTCATGCCACAGCTGTTGGGCTTCGTGGAGTAACGGATGTTTCATCCTAAAACAAGAGGAGGAGTTGCTGCGTGATTTCTGGCCAAATACTTAATGCAGCCTTACAGAATGAGTGAGCTTGATGTGTTTATTGTGGGAGAGGCTCCCCTGGTATTTATTATTAAAGGCTGGAATTTAAGTGTAGTTTTCTTTACATAAAAAAATAAAAAGTAAGTCAGATTCAGGCTTCAGATGCATGAACTTCTAAGAATATTTTTTTCGTAATTCAGGCTGTTTCAGCTAGGGTATTCTTGGGTTTTTATTGCTGCTGAAGTTTCAAATTGAGACCTTCATTTATATCTAAAGAATCTCCTGTAGCGGTTTTTAGACTGTGAAAGTGTCTTGAGATTTGGAGGGAAGAAAAGGAATTGTCTTGCTGTCTCAAATCTTTCAAACAAATTTAACAGCTCAGACACAGAGCAGCTGATTCTAGCCCTCTGAGTGGTGGGCCTGATGAACGTACAGTGTGATTTTTCTGTGTTGTTTACAGTGTAGTACTCGGCCAAACTTCCAGAAATAATTTTCTTTGTACACAAACTTGGAAAAATACTAGTGCCTTAACCACAGAGTGAGTGGATTACACTTCAGAACATAATTTCACTCTCCATGGCACGCAAAATGAACAGATTATATGGCTCTGTTTTGGTTAAATAATTGTGTGGTTTTGCTTCAGATGTAGCTGCTATAATTTAAAAAAATGGAGTAGAATTGCTTTGAGAAATTGAGTCGTGACACCATGGAAAAGAGAAGGAATGCAGGGAAAAACCACTCCTTTCAGCTTCTCTGCAGCTCTTGTGAGAAAAGAATGGTATTCGATGTCCCTGGGAATTCCTACTATTGCGTGCTCTTGCTAAGTTAGCAGTATACAGAATAATGGGGAATTCTAATAATTGGTACCTTTCCTATTTAGGCTTGCGAAGCCTGATGACAGGTTTTTAAATTTAATTGTAAACCCACATCTGAATGTTCTTAAAGAACTCATTAGTACCATGAGCTGCTGGGATAGTGGTTTCTTTCGTACAAGATGAAGCTTTGCCAGCAATTGATGTCTTGACTGTTAAGCAGTATCCTCAAGATTGTGTTTTATGAGGAGGGTGAGAGAAACTTGGATGGGTCTCAGCAAAATCTTTAGCAGGAAGTAGAGAAAATCTGAGAGAATTCCTCCTCATTTGCTCCCTGTTGTTAGTTTTAAGATGAATTTTCATTCCGTATCGAAGTTACTTCAGCTTTTGTTATGACACAATATGAAGACCAGATTTTACTGAACTTGACAATGTAACTAAGCCAACATTGGGCAAATTCTTAAGCTGTTTCTTGGTTTGGTTTCTGTTATATACTGGGTAGACTGCTGATACTCAGAAGGAAAAAAAAAATTATAATGATCTGACCAGGCTTGAAAAGTTGAAAGAATAACCCTGAAAATGTTGTGACTTAAATAGATTCTTATAATCATAAAAGTGAAAGGAATATCAAGTCTATTTTATTTATAGACAGAAGGGATGGTGAAAATATGCCAGAGCTTGCTTCCTTGTTCTAAGCAAATTCTGCTTTTGTCCAAAAAAATACATTAACTTATCATTTCTAAAACTTTGAATGTCTTTGCTAAGGCGGAGGAACACTGTGAAGGTAGATGATTGTGCTGTTTGCTAGTCCTCTTCCATTTGTACATGGAGTTTTTCAGATATGGTAGCTAAAGATCATTTCCTCTTGATCAAGCCGTAGAGTTCATAGGTCTTGTGCAGCTAAGATTCTCTCCCCTTTTTTTCCACACCCCCAACCCCCCCTTTTTTTTTTTTTTTTTTTTTAAATTTATTTTCTATATGACTCTTCGTTCTGTGTTCAGCCTAGCCATCTCTTGCTGGAACTGATTGTTACATCTTGCCAAAGGATTGCTCAAAGCAGGTGATGAGGTGACAGAGACCTTTTCTTGCTTTGAATTATTTAATAGTGGGTCTCTAGTTGACATTTCTAATATTAACTTTTAATAGAGGTTTCTGTCCTCTGGTAATCCATCTGGATTGCTTGATTGGGTGACAGATCTTCCCCCCCCCCCCCCCCCCAGTAATGAAATCGGTTAGCAGGAAACCTTTTTCAGCCTTCTGTAAAAGGCTTCAGTCTGAATATCACCTACTTGCTTTTAAAGTAATATAGCACATAGATTTTCGTAATTATAAAACTGGGCACTAGCATGTGGCAGGCACACTTGGAATGGTCACCAGCCTTTTTAAGGGGACAGTGTGAGGTAACTAGGAGTGGTATTTGTGAATCTGTGGAGTTTCCTCTTCATTGGCCCACATCCCTCTTAGAGTAGTTTTTATCTGGAATCCTGAAGTAGCAAAGCTTCAATGCCTTCTACAGAAATCCCTCTTGGTGAGGAGCGGGCTGATTACCATTACCCCACTGGCTTTCTGTGCAGGGCTGGGTTGGCTTTTTGGCAAGTAGGAGGAGATGTGCTTCTCTGCACGTATGTGCTTGCAGTCTCAAGTTGTGAGTGATACATCATCAGGGGCAAAGATGAGGGGAAGAAACAAATTCCTTAATGCCGTCAGCCCTCTGGGAAAACGTGGCAGGTATGTCTGCTGTATCTTGTAGGATAGCTTTTAATGAAGGAAAACCTTAATAGATTGTATATAAAGGCCAGTCAGTACTGGAGCAATGCAGCTGACTTTTTGTGTAGCTTACTTGCTTACAGACACATGACTTCGTTGTTGCAAATAACAAACTTCTATGTTAGAGAAGTAGCAGGAGTCTCAAGTCAAACTCGGTTCTCTAAGACTATCAACGTTCTTTCGTGTGCAGGGTGGTGTACTGCTAGCAGATGGGGAAAACAAAGGTTGATAGTCATAGCTGGAAGACTAGGGTAACTTCTGCTGTTTCTCTCATAGCAGCTGGGACTCTAGAAAGCTGGCAAAGTGCAGTGAAGGGTATGGAAGAGAACAGACAGCAAGGATGAAAGGAAAAATATGCCTAAGCATACAAATTGCTGAGAGTTGCCACCTCTCGTTTTGTTTGGGTTTTTTTTCTTTTCCTCTGCTTGCACTAAATGTACACAATTCCCATAGCCCAGGAGCTGCACAGACTATGAAAGCATCCGTTAAGTATTTGAGGAGGCAGTATTGAATGCTCTTTTAATTTAGCTTGTCATTTGTCTCATCTAAGTTGCAATATTTTTGCTTGATGAGGAAAATAGATAAAACCTTTCCTCTTATTCTGGAGACAATAAAAGCAATTTTTACTTATTTTCAACCTGTCATTTCAAGAGGGAAGCAGTCCAGTGTGCACTGGTTTAAATACTGTGTATGATAGCCCCTTTAAGCACTCCTTCGATTGCTGCCAGCAGAACAGTCTGATGCTGATGAGGAAATCCTACCATGGAGATTGCAGCTTAAAGCGGACCAGCCGAAGTTTTCAGCTGAAGGGACTCTTGCTATTTCTGTCAGCAGAGACATTGCACTGTGTCAGGGTAGCTTATAAAGTCTGATGAGCCACATCAAAGCTGTAAATCAGTTGGTAAAAGCTCTAGTGTTACATCAGTACTGCAAGCCTTGTCAACCCAGTCATATGCAAAGCAGTTGCTATCAATGTGTGTTGGAGTGTCATCTTCGAGGAGTTGAAAGCATTTTTTCAATAACAGCATGTTTTACATTTTTAAAAAGGAAACTTCATTTTAAATGTGCAGTGTTGTCTAGAGGTAGACTTTGCTGCTTTGTTCTTCAGTCTCTCCACTGCAAATGAGTTAGAGGTGCACAAAGTGCAGAAGCACTTGCATGGAAACTGTCACCAGAAAGAAACCGTTGCTGCCACTGAGTCCATTTCAGGACGCAGTTTCAAAGCCCAAGTTTCATCCAATTATTACATAAGTTATACTAAAAATAATGATGTTGCAGTCAGCACTTGGAAAAATGAAAGGGAAGCTAATACTGATTTTTTTGTGGGGGCATGTGCATTGTGATTGTCCACATTTTGCAGGCAGCATAGCAGATATTCTGTGCACAAATCAGGCTTGTAATGTCAAGGGGACAGTTTGTTGAGTTGATGCTTTGTTTGTGATAGAAGTTATAGCTATGGTGACAACTAGAGCTGGGACTGCAGGCAAGAGATTGGCTTTGTAGTTACCGTCATAGGAACAAATTCTTTTATATTCTTTTATATTCACTTATGGAGTGAGTTACACCACAGTTTTTTGCAGTTGTTTGTTTCTTGCTTTCTAGATCTTTCTTTTTAATTAGATGCACTTTAGCAAGTCAAGATACCAATTCTTAAGACAGTGGGAGTAGTAAAACTTTGCTGTCTGAAGGCAGGAGCTGAGGAATGAGAGATGATGAGATCCTGCTTCTAACCACTGACTCATTGTGGCCTGAGGCAAGGCTGTCTCTCATCTTAACCATCTGCGGAATGATGATGATGATACTTGTCTCATGGTGGTAATTGGTAGCATGTGAGACAGTTAATGTGATACTGGAGAAATGAGGTGTTCAGTGCATCTGAGGAGGAAATAAGGCAGAGGCTGCTAACTAGAAGATGACAAAATAATTGTCTCCTTTCTGGAGCAAGATCCCCCTTTTCTGAGGTTAGTGCTTTACACAAGTAAACAGTCTCTTTCAGAGGTGTGAATGCTCTTTTGTAGAGTGCAAGACTCTTGCGGTGCAGCCTTTCTTTTCTAATCTGTCCCTTTTGGACTTGCTTTAAGTTTTAGCTGATAATTGCAAGAATTTTGAAGTCCTGACCAATGCAGCCTCAGCGTGTTAAGTCTACGCAATGTAGTGTGTGACTTTTTAAATTTGAGAGTTCATGGTTATGTTTGCAAGTCCAGTGAGTTCTGTTGATGCTTAGCAAAGCTTGTGAACAAGCTTCAGCTTGTGAGCTCTCATTGAGCACACAGCACAGTCAGATGGCTGAGTAACGGGAGATGACGGCTAGAATGCTCGTGAATGGAAGGAACCGTATGCCACATGCAAGGCATGGTGAGACAAGCTTTACTATTTTACTAATTCTTTGTGTATTGAGTCCTCCTGACATCAGGGTAGTAGAAAGCTTTTCCTTTTCAGTTGCTCTTAGTATTGACAGAGTTGATCTAGAACTTCTTTTGAGTGGCTGCTGCTTTGGCAATTTTCATTACATTGCTCTGACCAGAAATTAAAATGAATGTTTTCAAAAATTTTCAGGGAAACAAATAACAGATGACAGACAGTAGTCCATGCCGGCTTCACAGTATATTCCTAATATGAATCCAACTGCCAGATCTTAAGAAAGGCAATTTACTTGTGCCCAGATGTCTTGTTTAGCAAATTCAGGAAGTTGTAGTTGTTGGGGAAAAGTCTTGTTTTCTGCGAACTTTTAAAAGGTGGACACTTGTATGTAATATAGTGGAAAGCGTGAAATGGGATGTGTGCTTCCCTTCCCCTCTGGATTTCTTAGAGTGCATTTGGAGTATGACTGAGGTTAGAGGGTATAAGAACAGTAACTACAAACTAGATTCACTTTGACAATTAATTTGTTAGTTGTGTAATACATGAGGATCCAAGTTCGTCATGTTCTTTACAGGAACATGGAGGCAGAAGAGGTGGCCTTGGTACAAGTAAGCTGTTTGGGACAGGCTTGTGTTTTGCGTGTGCACATGTGCCTTGGGTTTTTTTGGTTTTGTGGGTGGAAGTTTGCTGCCTGTATTTAGATGTCACCTAGCATAGTGGGTTCCTTGGCTATGATGAGGATTCCTAGGTGTTACAAGCAAAATAAGTACGTAGAAACAGTAGAAGCAGATGGCTTAGATGAGAGCTGTTGAGAACAGAGGGGGCATCAGCAATGTGGTGAGAGCGCAGTGCCTAAGAGTAGTAAAATAACTTTAATCATATCTTACTAGCATGTGGCTTTCTCCTTTTTTTGCTTCTCTAAAGAGATCAGAAGGGTTCTGAGCTAGTCTGCAGTAATTCATTTAAAGTCACTTAATTCTCTGGGATTCTGCGGTTAGAAAGTACATCCTTCTAAATCCTGTTGACCTTCCTTTCACAATCACAGCAGTTTTCAAGAATGGCCTATCCATGTAAAGTAAATCAATGGAGTTTAGTCCCTGTGGCACAGAGCGGTGTTCCTTAGCTTCAGAAAACCAGTGGAAACATGCAAGACTTCCCTTGAGCTGTTTTGGGTTTCCTATAGGTTCCTGACATTCTTGTATGCTTTTACTTACAACGTACTTCATGTGAGGAGAGGAGACTGAATGCATGTTCTGTGATGGTAATGGAAGGCAATACACTAACTTTGAATTAATTGTTACCTGGAATGTTCTGTGATGGCTCATGGCAGCTTCAACACTAATAGTACATTGTCTGGGTTACCTGGCTCTCCTGCTCTGTTTTTCTCTGCTTGCTAAGGTCATTTTTCCTTTTGTAATTCAAGATTCTCAAAAAACAAAAAGGAATCTGTGTGGCATCCTGCTCCCCTGCAATGTCCTTCACTTGAAAAAAGAAAAGAAAACGCTGCTTTAGTAATACATGGAAGGGGCTGGATTTGTTCCTGCAGCAGTCCAGTCTGGTATGAAAGCAGAAGCGATACTGCTATCTATCTTTTGCTTGCTGCAGCGAGAAACAGAAAGGGCACTGTATGCTGCTTAGATAAGAAGGTTGATAAGGAGATTAAGTCTTTTAAATTCTAACAACATACCTGTGTGTTATCTTGTCCACAAAGGTTTTAATCTGCATATATTTTTTTTTTTTAACTGAAAGGTGGAAACATTAAAAATTGGTATCAGCTTATTATTTATGTCGAGTATGAAGTTCAAATCTGAGTGTAGGGGGAAAATTTTTGAAGTACGAAATCAGAATTGACCGTGTAGGTAGGACAGATACCATAAACTATGTCCAGATTTCAGAATTACCTCCTAGATTGGTTCCTTTCAGCTGCTTGAAGTGATATCTTGCTACTGTTGTCATTACAGTTTCTAATGGTGTAGATTCCTGAAAGGAAATGTTTATTAGCAAAGCACATCTGGATTCTCGTACTTTTAAAGTTGTTAGAACAATCAGATGCTTTGGTGTTAAGGCATTACACATCAGGGAAAATGCACTTCTCTGTACAGTGAATCTTTTTAGCATCTGTGTTGGAAATCCTTGTAACAAACTGTTGCTTTGGTTGATAATGACTTTTAGGTTGAGATGGTTCTTTTGAGACCCCAGCCTTTGAAGATCTGCATAGCAACTGGACTTGAACACCGCATTTGCTTTAAGCAATATCATATATTTTCAGCTCCCTGCTAATAAGCAGGGTTCTCTGCCATGAGACTGGCAGAACAAATGATCAACTGACTGCATGGTAGAAGCAACTTGCTATGAACTAGTCTAACTTCTTGTTTAAGCTCTACTAATTCTTCACATGAAGTTTTGTTTGGAAAGACTTTCTTTTGGAAAAGTTCCTAGTACCCAATCAAAACTCCAGTGTGTGTGAGCATGTGTGTGGAAAATATATTTCTGCCTTCTGTAGGATTCTTCGGGGGATTTTAAGTAATTTCACCATCAAGAAAGCACATATTTTGCTTTGTCTTCTAGTCTAAAATTGCATAATTTCAACTTCCATCACTATATATTGTTACATATTTTCCAGATGCAAAGACAGTTCTTGAATTTTTCATCTAGCATAGAGGAGACCTGAAGACTGAGTTGTCCTTTTTGCCTTTTAATAGGATAAATAGATCAAACTGTTCATGAGTGTCACTTAAAGGTGGATCTTCATTCTTTTTTTTTTTTTTTCTTGAATCAGATTTCCTTTCAGTTTTTGAGCTGTGGATTTCAGACCTGGCCATAGTATTTCAGTAGCAGTTGAGCTAGTAATACAACACTTTTAATCCTATTTGCTATTGTCTATTTATATTCTCAAGGATAAAGTCAGCCCCTTTGACCTAGCAGCATGGAGCTTTTCTGATTCAGGTGGGAAAACAGACTAGACTCATATGCTTAAAATTGTTATATAGGGATGTCAAGTCTGACCTGTTGTCAAGACTGTCATGTGGCTGTGAGGTTACCCACCGCAAGCACATTCTGCATGGGGTTGTTTTTCTCCATCTGTCTAGAAGTAAATCGAGGTCTTTCTGAATTACGTAGCTTAAAAATAATCCATATGCTGGGTGATGGCTGGCCCATGCCTCCTTAGCCAGAAAGATCTGGATTTCATCTAGGCCTGTTAAACAGTTTTCTGGAAGCTAAGGTCTGTTACTTTTGCAGAATTACTTTTTTCAACTCCTTGTAAACTTACCCTGCTAGAAACAAATATAATCCCTCCCTCATAGCCTCCACCTGATTAGATCTTCCATTGGCACCACATCTCTTTTTGGCTGAACTCTCTTCAGGTGTTTAAGAGATGACTTTCCTTACATCTGTTTGTGGATTTATAGTGATGTTCCACTAGAAACATCACCCAGGTGACTGACAGTTACCAACTAAGGTAGTGGTAGTAGCTGCAGGGAAGGTAACCTGCAAGTTAACCAGATGCATTATGGTTGTCCTTGGTGCACTGGACTCTGATGCCCATCAGAGAGGTCAGCTGGTTTGTCTCCGGAACCTGCATGAACATTTGCATTTTATGCATTGACAAGCATATGGTTTCATCCTCTGCAGCTAATCCATTTGACTGTATATTGATAACAAGTCCTTTTAGTTACTTGCTGCTCCCTCTGACTTCTCTTTATTATAGCCACTGGAACCATCCCTGCTGGCCCTCACTAGGCAGACTTGCTCATCTCGGGTTTTCTGCATCTTTGTTGGCCAGCTGACCAGTTGATTTGTTACTGTTTTACTACACGCTATGGAGAAACTGTCTATCAAAAAACTGTTGGAAGTCTTACTTCAGTAGAATTACTGTTTTCAACTACAATTGCAAAAGATCAGTGTTTCTAGAGGAATTAGTTTACATCTGTTTTGATTAAAAACATGTTGATTTGGTGTGACTGGGCTTATTTTACCATCTCCTTAGAACAGCGTGTTTGGAGACTTAATTCTTTCAGCCTGGGAGGTCTTAAATACCTGGTTCACTCGGGTAAAAGCATGGCTTTCCTCCAGTGCTGCAGAGCTTTCCTGGTCCACCCCCCTACCGCTGCCCTTTTAATTTCTTCTACTTCAATAACATTGAAATAAGCAATGGCTGTAAGATGGAAGTGAGGTGGAAGAACCTTCAGAGCAAGTGTATTAATTTTTTGAAGGAGAAAAGGTGTGTGTCTTTTTTATATATATATATATATATATGGTGGTAGAGGTTTTTTGTGGGTGGTGGGTTTTGCTTTTTGGTTTTTTTCCTTTTTATTTCTCTGTTGGGTTTTTTTGTTATTTGGGGGGGGAGGGGGTTTAAGCTTTGAAGTCCAAGCTGGCTTTTTCAATAGCTGGAGTCAGGAATGTTGTTTCTGCTGAACTGTTAATAGCAGTAAAATCGGTACATATGCAAGCTGACATTTAATAACATATGCTACAGAAGTGTTTATGAGTAATTGGAATTGGGTTCCCGCAATGTTAAGCATTGTACAAAACATTCATTCCTACGCTTGAGATCTGTATATATGCAAGACAAAACCTAGGTAGTTCAAGCAAGCATAAACAAGCAGAGTGGTAAATGCAGGGAGCAGGTGCATTTATTAGGCGGCTGCTTTGGTTTCTGGTCTTGATTAAGTGTGGGTTAATGGGAAGAAATGGGAAGCTATGGTGAGATGCAGCGGAGCAGGAGAGAAGGGCAGGAGTAGTGTTGCAATTGGTTATGGAGGAGCTCAGCTTGGAAAGAGTGGGGCGAAATCACGTGTGGCATTAAGAGCCAAGCCATAGCCTCTCAGTCTGTTAGAGGGAGAGCTGGAGGAGGACTGGGAGCGAGGGCTGGGCTAACTCACGAGGCCAGTGACTTCCTTGCCAGTGTGAAATGACTGCACTGCAAGATATGCTCCTTCTGTCCTTTGGACTGTGAGAGCTGTTTCCCCAGCTTTGTTTACTCTTCAGTGTGAGCTGTGGCAATAAAAATATTTGCAGTAATTAGAAAAACTAATCCTTTATGAGAAGCAGAAGCAGTGATTATACCACTTACAAGTTGTCCTCGTGCACTTCCTGGTGTGATGAAAAGCAGTTGTTTATTTGTGTAGTTCTCCTTCAACCCTTTCTCCATTCCCTCGTTCTCTGAAATTTGAAAAATAAATACCTTCTCCCCTGCCTCTTTTACAAATGGCTGCTTAGTGGCAAGGACGCTTCTAAAGAACTTACTTTAACAGAGAGGTTGATCAATTTTCTGTGTGAAAGGATGAGAAATTGAGTTTTTCCTCCCTCTTGGCTTGCCGCCTACCTCCCACGTTACCAGCAGTGAACCTGGAAGTACCAGTGCTCTGTAGGACATGGTGATTCCCCTGGAGCCTCCTTTCTTTTAAGGAGCCTACATCTGAATCACAGTTGTCCCTCTTGTGGTGGCTGCGCATTGTTATTGCTTTTCTAATGGTGGAACACTGGTGTCCTGTGGTTTACTATAATAACATGAGTCACTGGAATGTTGTCTAATTGCTGTTGAAATGTCTTAAGGTAATTTTCTTGTTGAATTTATTTATTCTAAAAGCGATGCTAATATTTGTCATCTGTAACTTACAATATACCTAGTTCTACAGAACCACTTGCTGTAGGTGCAGACGTTGTGAACTTCAGAGGAGTAAAGCCTGCCCGCTCTGAATGCATTGCGCTCTTAACAGCCAAAGTCTGTTTTCTTTTAGCAAAGAAGGTAACTGTTCACTGTGGCCAGAGTAATTAGTGTCATTTGTTTTTCTGTAGGTTTGTAGGTCAATCATGATGTTTCTCTCTCTTTATGTGATTACGGTATGCACACGCTTCTGATGGGAGGTGAAGTTGCAGCCTTTATAGTCCTCAGGGCCAAGGTGATTGTGAATTGATGATGTCTCAAACTAAGGAATCCAAGGTCTGCCTCCAGGAATAGCATCTATCAGTATCTTAAAGATGACAGACTTCTTACAGTATATCCTTGTGACTCTTATTTCCCTTCCCCCAAATGTGAATGTCAATGCTACTGGTTGCATTTAAAGCAGTGCTGGGAACTGGTTTGTGCAGGCTGTCTTGAATGTGACTGCCTTCCTTGTTTGGATTTGATGCTTGAGAGATGAGACGAAGAATACATGGGAAGTAAAGTTCTGTCAGCCTCTCATCTTAATTTGATGTAATTTTTCTGCATCCTAGGCTCTACTCTCATTCCAAAACTAGTGGGAATAAGTAAGGTTCCAGGACAGATTTCACTGGTGTTGAAGGGTGAAGGTGATAAATTCGTCTTTGAAGAAGAACTTACTTTCTAGCTGGTGGAACTATTTTAGTGTAGATACAGTAAGGTAGTTATTTCCAGCTCTGAAATGACTGAGAAGTACCTGCTCCATGTTTTATTGCTTCTGGGAGAAACACCTTTTCTTGTTCCACTGCCTGGTGGGTAGAGCAGGCTGCTGTGTGTAACCTTGCAGCCCTGCCGCTGCTGTGTCTTGTGTTCTGTGTTCTAGTTGCATTGTCTCTCCTTGGTGACTGATGGAAGAAAGAAGGCGGTTTCAAACACTCTAGTTGTCCAAAATACGCTACAAATATTGTAGGTAGCAGCTTAGCACCAAGAACAAGCGAGGGTCATAGCTAACAAACCCGTGAATCTCAGAGCCTTGGTAGTTTTGTGGGTTTCTTTTATTTCTTATCCTCATACCTTAGGATTGGAGGGCAGGGGGTATAAACCGTGAACAAATATGTGGTCACGTGAGAAGGATTTTTTTGAGGGATATTGTCTTCTGGGAAAGTACCAAATTAGGTTCACCTCCATCTTGCAGAATAGGAGGGTGCTGTTGCTCTCCTGAAGCAGGATTGCTGCAGGGTGGAAAGGGTGTTGTAGTCATTGCTGTAGGCCTTCAGTGTGGGCAGATACCCGAGTCTCTGGCGGGGAAAGTGCTGCTAAGCCTGCTACAATAGTTTTGCTTTTCTTCACTCTGTTTTCTGTAGATAAGTCAGTGCCCTTTGGAAGAAGCTACAGGAGTATAATTAGCCCAAGACTAACTGCAACTGTAAAACTACCTCTGGTGTGTTGTGCTGTTGGCACTAGGCTAAACGTTAACAAAGTGAGCTTAACCAAGAATGGGATATACCAGTAGGAAGCTGTGGCTGTTCCATCTGACTCTTCGAGTTAATTCTAGAGCTCAAAGGAGAACTTCGAGAGTGAGCAGCCTGGGGGCTCAACCAATAAATTGCAAACGGAGAAGTGATATTTTTATTTTAAGAATTTTGTGAGTGGTGGCGTAAGGGAGTAACATGCTTGAGGTATGCTAGTATGGATGACAGCCAGGCTTTTCTGCAGATAGTTGATTTAATGTTTCTTAATATTTTTTTATTTAAATTTTTTTGACACCTTGTCATTGAGTTGGAGGACAATCTTAAAATTTTACCTGAATTCAGTGACTTTTTCTTGTAATCGCAGCAATTTGACAAAGGAGTTAAATGAAAGAGCAAGCCTTCATTTGGGTTTTCAAGGATACCTTGTCAGATATTGTGGGTTTGCAGTCTGTATGGAAGAGGGGGAACACTTGTTCCAGATGTTGTTTGTTTTTTGTGGTTTTTGTTTTGGTTTTTTTTTCCCCCTAAAAGGCAGTAAACATGATGAATTGGAATAACACTTGCATTTGTTTATTTATATATAACATTCAAAACTCTAGAAACTCTAGAAACTTACTTGTATCTTTTAAAAGGTTCTATAAACTTATTGATGCGGAATAGTGAACACTGAGGTGAGTATACCAACAGAGGAAGTCCTCAAAGCTTCATCTGTACTTAGTTTTCATGACAACAGCTATCACCTAGCCACTCAGGTAAGAATAAGGAAACCATTTTGGGGTTACAGAAAAAATAAGGAATTTTAATATTTTTGCTGTTGTTTTTCTGTTCTTTGATAGCCTGCCTTCTTCCCTTGTTAGAGGATCACGCAGTATCACACCCTCCCCCCAGCATAATGTCTCCAGTTAGGAGGCTGGACTCAAACACATGTAGCAAACTTGCCACTGTTCCTTCTCTTGAACCTTGAGCTAATTGCAGACTGCGTAGTTTGCCCCTAGATGACTTAAATAAATTCTAAACCCAAAAGAACGCAACAAAACCAACCAAACCAAAAGCCACAATGCCAACCTACAGTGTAAGGTGTCTATCACTTTGGAGGCTGCAACACAATGAAATCCAACTGCTGTTCTTTCCTCTCGTCAGTTTCTGTGCTGAAGCCAGTAAGCTCTTCGCAAGGTATTTAAAACAAAAGCCAACTTGGAGCAAATTTAGAAGAGAAACAAATGGACAGGGGAGTGTGGAGGTGCACTGCTGACCCCGCAGGTGGAATGGAATGTGTCTGTTTACAGCAGCATAAAAATAACCCCACCAGGACACATGTTGCCTAGGCAGGAATATCCACACAAGACTCTCCTCTTACTTTATATCCTTCTTATGTGGACAATACAAACTTTATCTATTAATCTGTGGGTTTATTAATCCACTGTGAACTGAAGTTTAAATATAAGATACTTAACTGAAAAAGCTAAATGGTATCAGACTGCTGTGAGCTATCTGTTTTCAGCTTCCACAGCCTTACTTTTCAGTGACTTTACTAGCTGCTGTAGTTTTTTCTCCTAGCCAGATAATACAATAGCACGCTTTTCTGGCATAGCATTTGTCAGGGCACTAAACCTATGGGCATGGAGCCTGCAGAGCATTCAAAAAGCAGGGCATGAGCCTCTTTTTAGCACATTCATGTAACGTAACTTTCTGCATTGCTATTCACTTAATCAGAATGGCCTCTCAGCTCAGCAGCCTTTCTACTTCAGAGAATGGTTTGACACATTTAAATCGGCAAGCAGTGGTGTGGTGTATCAGCTGGGAGGGTTGTTTGTTTGAAAAGAGTAATACGGAGACTTTTGTTGCTAAGGAATAGAGACCTGCATTGGAATTGAGGTCTGGAATGTGCTAGCTTTAATGCTGCTACATTCAGTGATGCCTTGTTTCATAGGCAAACATCTTGTTGAACAAGTTTTTCCAAATACATACAAGCTATGATATAATGAAGACTTGTGGTTGATTCCTTACTTTTTGAAACACTATTTCTTGTAGGTTTTGTGATGCTCTTTTATAGAGAAGTCATTTTAATCTGAAATGTCTTTTGTAGGAAGTACTTGGGAGTTTCCCTAGCTGTAGTTTGGAGACTAGGATGTGCTTCGTGCATACCCTAAGTGGTGTTTTGGCAGTGGAAAGATTCAGATTTAGCCCACATAGTTTGGGTATGTTATATGCAACTGGTTGTTACCTTTTTTTTGAGTTTGTTCCCAGATCTTCAATTACTTCAACTGTAGAAGACTGTGATTTTGATGTTGACATGCAAATGAATCTATGACTATGACAGGTAGCTCCAGAACTTCTTGCCTGAGTGTTTTCCTGCTTACATGCCTGGTTAATGGAAGCTTCTTCTGTGTCTTCTAGTGTTGCCACTTAAAACCACACATTTACCATTGTTTCTGCAGGCTGATTGCAGTGGTATAATTTTGTATGGTGGGAGGGTGGAATGAAGCTCTGTAGTGATTATGGTTAGTTTGGGGATTTAGATCACAGTATTTGGCTCATGAGGTTGCCACCTGACCTATTGTTATCTGTGATTTTGTACGTGTGGGGGAAAGTCACCTGCAAACAGCAGGTGTGGAAATTACAAGGTGGAAAGGATGTGTGTAAGGTGGTATACTGTAAAAGGATTCAATGACCAGTAGTAGCTTAAAAAAATCTCAAAAGAGAAGGCTGTTTTCTAGCAGGGTATTTTCATGGTCTTGACCAACTGTGTGTTCCCACAAACAAGTATACCTCATAGCTGTGGGTGGTCCGGGAAAGGAACACTGGAGATGAACTGCAGAAGCAGGGGTAGCAGGAATGAGAATACCTTCAGATGATCCTGCTGCTGAACCGGACACATGATGTCAAGAAACCATGGTCTGAGGAGAAACCCCTAAGGGAACGCTGGCTGTCTTGTATTCAGAGTGCAGAGGCAGGATGTAAGATTGGTTTTATAGGGAGTGAATTGACAGATTTTTTTTTTATTTTTTTTTTTTTTTTTTTTTTTTTTTTAGGGAGTGGGGGATGTGGTGATGTGTTTGTGCTTGTTCTGTTTCCATATTGCTAAAGTTAACCTTTCCCTTCACATTTTCGATTGTTGGTGAGCAGCATGCAGCTGATGGCGGAGTATTTCGTGGACAGATTGGATGTGTAAAAAGGAGCAAACACTCAGCAATCCTTTGGGACAGGAGGGAGGGAGAGAGAAAGTGTTGCAGCAGTGAGTTTGGGAGATAGCAATCCTGTGGTGAAACAGTTCAAAGTGCTTGTACAGAAGAGACGTAAGTCACCTCTGCAGAGCCCATATGACTGCTTGCCTGGATGTAAAGACAAGTGGCTGCAGAAATTTCCAAAACTCACGTTAAAATTATTGATGCTACTCTACCAAGACCTAGCTTACATGCTTTGCTGTTGAAATACTATTAAAAGATTAATATAATGCTTCGCTGTTGACAAAAGAGCCCCCTAGCAGCAGTAGAGCAACCTAGACTGCCTAATGCATGCAACAGTATAAACATACGCCATTTCTTCCTAGAATATGAAAGGTATGTTGTACTGAGTAACTAGCATACTTCGTTCTGTCTACTCTAGCTGACGTTAGACATGTCAAATCTCTGATAGGAGGTTTAGGAGTGGCTTTCCTGTATATTGCATTAATGTGAAACTACTTTAAATATTAGTTGACTGCTTCAAAAATTGCCTTCAAATGTGTTAAGAGTATGTCAATTCTAAAATAACTTCTTCCCTTACATAGGAAGATGAATTAGGTTGACTGTACTGTAAAAATTTCTCAGGCTGCTACACTGATAATTCATTATTAGGCACAAAGACTTTTAATTCCCCCAGCGCTATGTCGTGTCTGTCCATACATGCCCCCCCCCCCCGCGCCCCCCCCCCCCCCCCAAAAAAAAAAAAAAAAAAAAAAGTGACTTTCAGTTCAAGGGAGATGTCATTGTGGTTTATGCTGCAAGCTGTTGTATGGATGTGGAGAAAGGCTGGTATAATCGTAAGCATGCATGATCTATTGCAATTTTAATTAGGAAAATATGAGACTTGGGAAAGTTGATGGCCCTTGGGAATTAAATGGGCAAACTCAGTCTTCAGAGAGCAAAAAGCCATAAATTTGTATTGTTTGAGAGACTGCAAATATTTAGCAGTTTTAAGTATCAAAGGCGGATAACTGTTTAACAGTAGCTGTTAAACAGATTTTTTGTTGTTTCGCAGGTGGAATAATAAATGTCTAATTTACACCTTGTATTTTATTACTTTATTTTAAACCCACTTTTACTTTATTTTCTGCAAGTTTAAAATTTATATGACAAGTCAGGATGAACTTTTTCCTTTAAACAAAGAACATAGTATTGCAATTCTTACTGTTGTTCTGAAACTACTGGTGAAGTACAATTCAGAAAAAGTCTGTAGGTTTTTTTTCCCCCTCTTTTCCCATATTATTTGGCTAGCCCTCGTTAAATCTACTCATAGTCTGATACTTGTTCACAAACATACCTGACTTCCTTACCTTGTGAGAAAGCATCTCACTGGAACTGTTGTTTCTGATCTTTGCCTCTGTGTAATACCACTGATTTTGTGTACGTTGATGTCACTTCTGTAGAGTTACTCCTGTCTGCGTTCCTTGCTTAGAGCTGTGGAAGGTGAATGAGGAAAAGACATCTGTAATCTTTCATATGGCTGGTCTTTAGTAGGAAGGCTGACAAAGGAGGAGAACAGACTTGTGGTTTAAACCCCACTTTCAATTTTGGACAAAATAGTGAATTGCAGCTGGGATGCAGTTGTGGGGTTTTGTCTTTGCTAATAAGTTGCTCCTGGCCTGTACCCTTTACATGGTGTGAATGTGACCCTTAACGTCCTTGCATGCAGTAGTCCTTTTGTTGCTTTAATAACAAAGCCTGAGAAATCAAAGGGATAAATATCCTTAAGCTGTTCTCTGATCATGGAGTTTCACTGTTGGATTTAGGCTGTAAAAAGGAAGCAACAGGCTATGGGACTTGAGTGGGATTTCATATAATTTAAAACCAGCATCTAAGTCTTTTTGAGTCCGTGAAAGCTATAGCTGCTTTGACATCAAGCCCGGTATTAATGTTAAGCTGAAGTTGTTAGTGAAATACCCAAATTATTGATAAGGATTCCAGAGAAAAGGCAAATGGACAGCAGCCACTCAAACCAACAAAACTCTAGTTGCATTTGCTTCATAGTAGCCTATTTCCCATTCGGTTGTGACATCAATAAGGATTGTATGCATTTGAATTAGTGTAGTTTCTGACTGCAATAGGTGTTAATTCAAGTAAGATTTTTGAGGAGCAATACTGTCATTTCTGCTCAGCTGAGAGCTCCGCTTCTTCAGCTGCTGAGTGGATCAGGTATTTCTGCATGGGCAATGTTTGTTGATGCCACTTCTAAGGTGGCTCTGAAGATCCTGAACATCAGCAGCCTTCAGCTTTTGGGTTTTGTTTCCCCTTTTAAGGTGGTAAAGTTCATCCACCACTTTGAAGCTGCCAGCATGGTTTTAGGAATCTTGTTTTACGTTATGGCTGTGACTCATTACTCTTTTTCTGGCTGAAGAATATACAGAGATTTGGGGACAAAATGATGGTTTATGAATGTTATAGAAGAATGTTGTCTCCAGGAAACCATAGATGAAGATTTTTATTTGGAACACTTCAAGTTTGCAGGTGGTTTCTTTTTCTTGTGCTTTACTGAGTAAGTTTAGTTTTATTTTGGAACTAAAATAGCTTCATTTATCTAGTCCTTAATAAAATACTGTACTCTAAACTTTGAGACTGTGCTCTTACATAATTCCTAAACCTGGGGATGAGTTGGGCCATCTCCCCTTTTCATCAAAACTGTGAGTGTTACACATAGGCTGGTTTTTGCTAAGGAAATGTGATTTATTTTTATTTTTTATACAGCTACTTTGAAGTTCTGTTGCAAGCATACTTCATGCTACATTTTGAGGTAGCTTTCTTCAGGAAAAGAAACATTATCTGAGCTGGATTTTTAGCTGCAGAAGTTTGTCAGCATCAAGGCCTTTCAGAAGATGGGCTTATCTGTCTCCAAGTGACAGATTTGCTTTCTGTTCCTCGGAACCGCAGGATGTGCTGTAGATTCTCATTGGTGTTGTCTGAAGTAAAGACATCTTTCATCTGAGCATGGAGATGTTTTGTTTAATGCTTCTGTCTTTCAGTAGCATTTCTAGAGCAAGTAGAAAAGTAAGTGTGCAGGTAAGACGTAGGAGCTGTTTTCTTGCGTTTCTTGGTTGAGAAATGAACGTGGGCAAACTGACTTCCTAGCTTTGTGTAGTTTTGTCTTTGTGTAGGCTTTGCAAGAGATGAAGGCAGTCAGCTTCAAGGAGAGCCATATCTTGAAGTAGGTGACTTCTCATTTTCTCACCTGCTTGTAAGAGTTTAATACTTCATTCAAGCATATGGAAGGAGGTAACACATTGGTGTGCCACATAGAGCAGTTTGCAAATAGACCTTCTTCTGTATGCTTTTCTGATAGCTGAAATCATGTGGGTATCATTACCTTTTGTCTGAGTGTCACTTCTCTCATCATGGTGTGCATCTTCTGTTGTGCACAGTTGGAGGACTGCTGGCTCCCTCACTCCTTAGAGTGAGCTTTGTGCCCTCCTTACGGTATCTGCAGAACAGTGGCAGCATAATCTTGGACAGCAAAATTTATGCTGTACAGGAGATGGGGTAAGAAGCAAAAAAACCCCACCAAAAAACTCATATACATGGCACAACACCAGCACTTTAAAATCTGAAGCTATATCTTCAGCTATTAGAATAGATCTACCTTGAGCATGTTAAAGCCCTGACAGCCATATGGTAGTTACAGTGAGGTGGCTGACCTTGGAAATTCCTGTTAGTGCTAGGAAGATGGGAAAAAAACCCTAAACAAACAAACAAAAACAAAAAAACCCCACCAAACCAAAAAACCCCCACCAAAACCAGAGGGAGACAATGGTGAGGAAGGGGCTGTGGCACTGTAATTAGTTTTGGCATAATGTAACGTTCTTTTTCTTGCTATTATGTGAGCTGGTGTAGTGTTTGTATTCCAGGTGCTAGGCTCTGTCCTGTGGCATGTGGAAAATAGTTTCATGTGGCTGCAAGAATAGAACATACCAAAAGGAGTGATCCAGAAATAGCCAGGCTGGTCAGAGAATTGGTATTTAAGATGCCTGTCTGGTGTATGTCTGTTCATTTTATTAATTTAAGAAAAAAAACCCCACCAAACTATGGGGTGGTTTTTGGGCTTTTGTTTGTTTTGTGGTTTGGAGTGGGTTTTCTGGATTATTTGTTTTTCTTCTTGCTCTATACAGCAACCTGGCTGAAGTTACTGAATTGACAGGGTCTGTATATTGGGAGTATTTAAGCTGGGGGAATCTTGGGCTTTAATGGAAGGATAGAATATTTATGCAAGTTGTGAAATGAAATAGTACTCGCCCCTGTAGTTCTGAACCACTGTCCAGCAAAATCTGATGCTACCTTTTCTCTCCCTGACTACTTAATCCTGAATGAGAAGAACAAGCACTGAGTATGGAGTCCCATTTCTGGTTTTAATATCACAGGTAGGAAATTCCTGACACTGCATGGCTTGCCTTTAATGGCTAAATGCTAAATGAAGGCACAGAATCGGGGACAGAACCTGATTTCCAGTGGGTTTTGAGGGCCAGTGACTCGCACATTTGGGCATCTCTGACCCTGTTACGTGCATAGGTGGTGGTGGGACAGCACTTAGTGCTGTAAGGGATGGGCACCTCCTAGAAGAGCATGACTTTGTTCCAAAATGTGTTTTACCATTAGCCATTCACTAGCCTTGTGTCTTGAACAGTATTTTCTTTCTCCAGTAAAACTGAAGTGGGAGGAATTAGTTTTTTTGAGTACTTGGAACAAGTAATTAATTCCTCCACCGCCGGCAGGAATTCTTTGGGGAAAGTACATAGTTACTGACAGTGCAGACTCCTATCTGTTTCTGAATCTACCAAAAAAGCATTGTGGTATCGATATAGGGACTTGGTAGGGATAATTCCTGTGCAACTAATGCAGTAGACTTGAGGAAGTTTTTCTGAGAAGCAGCACATATTCTTGCTGAAGTGCAAGCCGACATCGTAATTTCTGCATGGTTCTGCCAGCCTCTTCTTTGAACTTAAATATGCACAAATATGTACATGAGAAACTCTTAAAATAATAACTCGTGTTTAAGCAGGTCAGGAGGCTTAGGCCAGGTTTGGGGCCTCAGTTGTCTTTGAGAGTCTCGTTGTGGAAGAGTGCGAGTGGGCTGGTGTGTGGGGTGTGCCGAGCAGCCGGGACAGGCATTGGGGCTCCACCGCTGTCCTGTGGCTCATGCCGGCATTATGAATCAGAAATCTCAGTGATCTTGAAATACCATTTGCTTTGCAAATGGGCAAGGAGGGGAATGACTTGGTTAAATTTATCAGTGTAGTCTGGCCTAGAGCCATGCGTTTTTTTAACTGGTTGCAGGAATATGTTTTCCTCTTGACAGTATCAGGTAGTGAAACAACCACAAAGCCAGTTTGCCGTTTACTTATTGTAAGGTAGCAATACATATGTATGTGTGTAGTGAGCTACGGAACCAAGTTTAGGATCCCAGATACAATACTATCACCCTATAAACAATACCCCCCCCAAGTCTTTAAATTCTGTCTGGCTTACGTACTGCACCTTGCTAACTGCACATGCATAACCTGTGTGGCTTCTCACAGCAAACAAGTCCAGAAGCTAAGTTGTTGCTTGTTTTCTGTGGAAAACTTTCCATCTTAAACAGGTAAACTGAAAATGATTCTCAAAAGAGGAGCTTTGAGGATGTACCCACCAGCTCAGGGAAGCTGCTTGCTTTCTTCAAATCCAAACAAAGAGCAGACAGTGTATGTTTGAAAGCCTTTTTGTCATGTTTCAGATCACTTGTCCTAGTTTCCAAAGGCCAACTCAATAATGTCAGCTCGAGACTTACAATGGGATATGTCAGTATTTATTCTACCTCTTCTCTACTTCATAGCATCCTAGTCCCATTATTTCATCCTTTCTTTCCTCCCATTGTTAAATAGCTTGATTCTGTCAGGTTGAATAAATATCTAAATTCTGTCCACTGGAGAATGGCTCGGTTTCATCAGCAGATAGAAATGACACACAATTTCTAGAAAATGGAGCAGCACATTGTTGCTGCCTTTGTCTCTGGGCTACTCCTCCACATAAACCCACTAAAACTGAGATGAAGTGATGAGAACTACAGCTCCTGGTCTCCGTGGGCTCTCACCTTTTGTGCTCTAGGTCAGCAGACAGTTGTGTGAGCCTAGCACCCGTGGGCTACCCTTTGGCCACCCATGTGTTCATATATCATGGGTGATGGTAAAAGAAATTGTTTTAACTGCTGATTGCTGCAGATGTGCTGAAGTAGCATGTTGCATTTTATAACTATGATTTTGGAGCTAATGAAGCAGATCAGAGAGAGGCAGCCTTTTACATAATGCCATTGCTTCAGCACTAATATGACTAATCTGTTTGGACAAGTAACGATGAACTTCTGAATGGCTTATTGCAGGATGCTTGAGTAACTCAGTTAGAAACAACAACCTTTGTAGTGGCATGATAATCTTTTTATAAGAACAAGTGGCTAGGTTCTCTTCAGAAATGTGCTATTTTTGTGTCAGAGCAGAGGGATGACAATCTTGGGGCAATGCATTAATAAAAAAAAGGAGAACCACACCCCCACCCTTCATTATAATTGCAGGCTGGAAAATGTTACTTGGATCGTCGATTGTAGCTATGGAAGGGAGGGGAGAATGGGACTGGGGATCCATAGTGATGCAGGACGTGTGTTGAGGGACAAATAAAACTGCCAACGGCTGCCTGTAGAAAGTTTGCACCTTTTTGCTTGAAAAAAAGGTGAAGTATTTCATGATTTACCAATAAACTGAGGAACTAATAAACAAAAAAGTCCTAAGTTTCAGTGTGCTTGGGTTTTCTAGACAAATCTGCATTAGTTCCAGGTTGAGGAGTAGCTGAGTATATTTTTGTATTTGGTAGATTCAGAGGCTCCTTTTACTTTTCTGAGTGTATACTTCTGGTACTATTCTTCTAGCACAGCATATAACATAGAAGACTAAATCTTTGATAATACTTAGATGGAATGCACTTTTTTCTCCACAGATTAGTGTAATGCTGTTGGCTTGTCCGCTTTAAAATGTTACTTCTGATGTGCTATCCGTCAGTGCTGGCTAAGTCAAGGAGAGGAGACAATAAGTCAAATAACTTCTATCATGTATAAAGTATGGGAGTTGGTCATATCTATATACTTCTGGTAAATTGAAGCTGCCTTTTGCCAGTAAGAGTGCTATTGTGTCTTTATGCTGCTTCTGTTGAAGCTGCATAGGTTTTTAAAGCCTCGTAACAAGACAGTATATCAGAGGCAGGCATTCCAGTTAGATGGGAAGTCTGCAGCAGCATCAGAGCCTGCAGCATTCCCTGTTTTTCCAGCCTGGTACAGCCTTTGTTTCTGTCAAGGGTACATCTGCAGCAAGAAGCTATCTATGCCATGCTGAGTAAGTCTTGTACTTGATAGCATCTTCTATCTTTCAGTAATATACCTCAGAGAAGCATGTCTTAAATGTGTTTTCCTCTTTTGTTTTCATTAAATAATGAATTTAGTAATGCCATGGAGCATTACTGTCCTTTAGCCTAAGGAGGAAGTTCGAAGGGTACACCGAATAATGGCCTTCTTCAACAGGAATCTTATTACTTGCTTAAGAGTTGTGTAGATAAAGCTGAAGGTGACTTAAAAAGGAGTCCTGCACTTTGAAAGGACAGATTTCCTAAATGTGCTTTTTTCATTATTGTCATCTCTTTCTAAAACTGCTGCTGTCACATTCTTACCTTTCAGCAGACTTCCTTTAGAGAAGAGTTACGAGCTTGTCTGATGCATCTCTGTGAAGATTATATTTAGTTACAGGGAAACTATCTGTTGCAGCTATTTCCAAGAAATGTAGGAGTAGTCCTACACTCCTGTAGTCCTGTAGTCCTGTAGTAGTCCTGAACTACTGTACATTATCGTTGTGACAGTACCTAGTTAGGACTCTTAAGTTTGTAAATAGATTTTGAAGAAAGTCTGACTTCATGTATTGAATTGTATTTGCTTTGCTCTGGAATGGATTATTTTTTTCCCACTAATGAGAGCTGGGTGAACACAGCTGCTCTGCTTGCAGCTTGCAAAGAAAGCCTTAAAAGTAGTTTTGTCTGTGTGCTTTTTTCCCGGCCCCCACCCCCACTGCGAAATGGTAAACAAAGCATAAAATTTATAAGGCAAGAAAAGCTGGGGATAAAAGTTTGCATTTCAGTCCAGTATCCCGAGGCCTTGTACAGTGCTCTCAGATCATTTCCGTGTTCTCCACAAGCAAACTTTACTGAGGGAACACAAATTTTTTTCCATGCGTTGAATTCTATGTGGTGAAAACTTAATACCACGTGTAGATTCAGAATGTCTTTTTGCATTAGCTTAAAAAGTCCTGGAAAAGAGCACCTTCATGTTGATTCCAAAGTAACTGATTCTAGTAAAAAAAATAAATAAATAAAAAAAAAAATGCCTGTACAATTTTTTCGGAGGTGGTCTATGTCCTTACTTTAAAATTACCATGTTATGTAGATGTGGCTGTTTCAAATTGGGCTGATAAGACCAATATCTCTTCCAGCTTAGACTTTGAAGAAAAAATTTCTCAATTAAGAAGCAAAGAAGAAAAAAAACCAAAAAAAAAGTCATTTGTGTTTCTTCTAATGATCAGTTTTTGGTGGACTGATGAGTGTCCTTTCCAAAGATTGTCAAAGGATTGTGAAACTATGTGAAGTCTTCAGACTCAACTTCATGATTCACTAAGACAAGACCTCAGGGACAGCTGCTAACTCATTGCCTCCTTGGAGCTGAAATTCCCAAGTCTCCAAGTCGAAGTTCAAACGAAGCCCATTTTTTGGAGAAGAGCGGTTTTGTTTCCTTAGCAAGTTCTGGTTGACTTGCTGTGCATATTTCTGAGTATTAGAATATGCTAGCTGGCTTTCGTCAGAGGCGTCTTAAAAATCTAAGCGCCTTTCCAAAGCTTGTTAGGACAAGCTTTCAGTTGATTATCTGTCAAGCCTCTGTGACTGATGGTATGGCACTCTTGGTTCCTGGTGGAGCATTGGTCTAATAATGTGCTTGGTGTCATTCTTACCATAGATTTAAGGTAGCTTGAGGAAAATGGTCTCTGCCATGTTAAGTAACTGTGATTTTTGTTTATGCGATAAGCCTTCCTAACAGCACTTTGGTCTGTCCATTTCATTGTTGGGGAACACATGGACCACTGATGAAGTCAGCTTGTGGAGACAGTGGTGAGTTCTGCCCTGGAAGTAACAAATCTGAGGCAAAGGAATAGCAACAGCATTGTAAGGAGCCGGGGGGAAACAGTTTTAACTAACAGTGATTATAGGAAAAAGATTTCATTCTTCCCGAGAGCAGAGGCCAAGAAACTTGCAGGAGTGATTTTTGTTGAAAAGCTAAGTTCTATAAACGTTTGAGTGCAGCTACTCTGCTTGCTCAAAGCCTTTGTGTTTATGAACAGTCAAGACAACTGTATGCTTTTGTAGGAAAAAGACAAATAATTAAATGTGAACCAAAATGTTCTTAAACTCACCTTGTGAGTTCTCGTATTATATTAACAATTATAATGACAAATAGTTCAGTGGAGCAGCAAGAGAAAGTATGTCTAAACAGCTCTTTATCCTATGAGTTAGTATGCAAAATGCAAATTGGATGAGGTAAACTACACAGTTCCTTTCCCTTAATTACATTCCAGGTCACTGGCTTACTTCGCTTCAGAAACCAGCAGGAGGCCACTACAAAAACTCAGATTTATGAGCAGGACTTTGAGCAGGACAAACTGGGGCAACCAGGGAAGCAGTCCTCTGTTCTGCACTGGAGGGACAATTTTCCCTCTCATTCCTACTTCCCATTAAACCTTTGCAGATGTTCTCCTGGTGTATGGCTGTTCATAAGCCTTCCTCTCATCATCTCTGTTTGACAGCGAAACCGAAATGCTGATGCCAGTGTCCCTTGAAGTTGAATGCAGTTGTCGATGGCCATGGTTGTCTTTTTCCTGTGTCACTGAGCAGTTGGTTCCCAAGCTCTTGGAGAGGTGCTTCCTGCTGGTGGTAGCAGCACAGGTTCCCTGCTCAGTGCTCCAGCCAGTCACCCTGCTTTCAGGGCCTCGTCCTTCTCCCTGCACGCACGAGCATGCATGCACATGCGTGCCCGCGGGCACGCAGCCCCGTGTGACAATGGCAATAGCAGTTCCCAGCTCGGTTAGTACAGATTCAGTTATCTGGACAGCAATAGCTGACTGAGCAGCTGTTCCCCACTTTCTGTAGCAAACTGGCATTGGCAGGGGCGATTAGGCAAACTTGGCCTGCTGCCTAATGCCCTGAGATGTGTTTACCAACACCGATTTAGGTTTGTGAGGGCAGAGAAATGGACCTGCTCTGGGGACTTCAGCGAGTCCCCTGTATCCTGCAGAGTGCTGTGAGTTTCATCGGCTGTTGAACAACAGGCTTAATTTAAATTACTGCTGATAAAATAATTATGTCTGATTCCTGTTTTCGCAGTGTCCTTTCTTCGAGTGCCATCTCCTCTTGTATGCCTTCTCACTCAGTACCATGCTAGCTAGTGGATGATCTTAAGTGTTTTCTTCTATTCCTGCTTGGTTTTGCTTAAGATTTAAGGGAAGCTCTCTTCTGGTACATATCCATCATTTTTAGGTTTGTGCATATGTAGAATATGAATAAAATATAGAAGAAAATCAAACTGATTTCTTTCTTCCTCTTCTACTATTTTTGGTAAAAACATTCCATTGAATAATTTTGTGGTGTTTCAGCTTAGTTCTCATTGTCCTTTACGTTACCAAATGTGATCTGTCTAGCTACCTAGAAATCACCTACTACTTAAAATGCCTAGAAATTAATTAGAGTACCTATTAAATCAGTTAACTGGGCAATACTGTGTATGACATTTCCATTTTAAAAAGAATCATCATCAATATGCATATTACTGATCTGAAGTATAATAGAATTATATCTGTTTGGAGGTTGGCAATGTCTGGCATTTTGTACCCAACATGCTTCCCTTGTGCAAAGTAAATAGTGTAGTTGTAATTAAAATGAATTATTGTTTGGCTCCTAATAATAAATTTCACTGAACAAATTTTTGTTTCTGCGATGTTATAAATGAAACTAAAGTGCTGACAATTCACAGAGGAATAAGAAACAGCTTGCAAGTATAATATGTCCTTGACCTCTTTCTTCCCTTTCTTGCTGGGGT